>NC_137016.1:20683682-20788682 GCF_032717465.1 Coenobita brevimanus | reverse complement strand
CAGTAAAATATGTAGAGAGCCACCGATTCACTTTCATTGTTATAACATCAAGTATTTGTACTCATATTCTTATATTACTAATTACTTACATTACTATTTACATTTTCTATTGTATTTTCAATATTTACACTTCTATTTTACTTACACTGTGTTATTCACTGTCACTTTCAGTAAGATAAAACTATAATACACTGTTCAATCATATGTACTGAACATCCATTGCTTTCACTTGCTATTTATACATTATTTACACGTTATTTTCACATTACTTCCCATTCCCACTTGCACTTTTAGAACTGCTTCTGGCTGTGGTAATCAAAGAAACAGGTAACACAGAGGGGAACCTGGCACTCAGTGCACTGCCAAGAGGTGCGTTTGTGCTCAGGTGTGCGTCGGGTGGTATGTGCACACACTTGGCACCTGCGGATCGCAGCCTTCCTCTTACCTGTGGCAGGCATTTGCACCAGTCTGTGCCGATCCATGTACGCCCTCTGCTCAAGTCTGTCAGGAAGTGTTACTGTGTATTGGGACTCCATATTGTAGTTACAAATCAAAATAGATAGATAGATAAATAGATAGATAGACAGCTCTATGCGAGCCTGGGAATGGGAAATGAGCTTGCAAATTACACTGAGGAAAGCTGACGACAGTGGCCAGTAAGGAGATGATGCAGTTAGTTGTCAGCAATCCACCGCTGAACAAAGCCTTAGTGACCACACACACACATACACACATACTCACACACAGGCTTCTAGAACTTTCCACCCACAAGGAACACACGTGACACAATCTCTGCTACACCAGAATTTAGGAAAGAGAGGGCAGAAGGAGACAGGCCATAGAAGAGGCAGGTAGTGGGGAGAAGGGCTCAGCAACTTGAGAGAGAGAGAGAGGGAGGGAGCGAGAGAGAGACAGAGAGATAGCTAGCGGGACTCTATACTTCGCTCTGTGTGAGAGATTTGTTAATATTTCCAAGACAAATAAAAATAGTCCCATACTATTCTTTACCTCTCCTGTTACTACATGACAAATGGGAAAGAAGATTACCTACTTACAAAGCTACTCCAGTATAATAACCGCTCGTCCACAAGTCTAATATATATATAACTCAACTACAAGTAACCACACAGGAACTACAAAGTCTTTATGACAACTGGATGGCGGCTTGGAGTTGCTGCTGTCACCCTACCATATCTTTCCAGCAGCTGCTGAACACAAGTCCTGGCGAACAACCTCAGGGAGAAGGACTTGGGTGGCTTGACCTTCATCTTGTACAGGATGAAGGCGTTCAGCATCATCATGTCTTTGAGATGCAGAAATACTTTCCTGTACCACCTAGTATTCTTCCTGAGGCAGTCGATCTCACCAATCATCATGTCGGACTTGTCCACCAGCCGCATGATGATATTGTAGTCTAACACAGCATCAGGTTTCATCACAGGTTCGCCTGTCCTACGGTCGACCTTCCCACTGTCTGTCATTTCCCCCTTATGTACGGTGGTGAGCATGTGCACGACCCTCTTGTCATGCCACTGTATTGCCAGCATCTTCTCAGACTTGTGTAGATGCACGTCTCCTCGCTGTGAGGTTCCTGCCTCTGGGAATTTAGGGAAGTGGGCACGATTACTCTTGACAGTGCCGCAGGAGCCGATGCCATGCTCTGAAAGGTATTTGGCAAGTTTCGGTGCTGTATAATAGTTGTCTGTATACAGCACATGATTCCCACCAAAATACTTTTCAAGGAGCACTTTCACTACACAGCCTGAGAAGCCAAGGTGGTGTGTTTTATCCAGATCAACAATACTGGCTGAATAAATGACGAAGTCAAGGATGTACCCCGTCTTACAGTGGCACAGTACAAAGAACTTGATTCCAAAGCGATGGCGTTTGCTTGGAATGTAATGCACAAACCGAAGACGTCCTCTGAACAAAACCAAGGATTCGTCAACGACAACCTTCTGAAAGGGGTGGAAGAATGACATAAACTTATCCTTCATTCTGCTCAGAATCTCCCGGATCTTCCAGAGTGGGTCGGTTTGAGAAAGTACATCATTGTTGACAAAGTGCAGGTTTCCCATGATGTTCCGGAAGTGATCTCTGGCCATTTACTTATTGAAGGTGGGTGAGGGTAGTAAGGGGTCCATGGACCAGTATTCTTCCAACTCATGCTTCTTTGATTATGGCATGAGAAGCATGAGGGCGAAGAACACATACAGCTCCTGCACTCCCAGCATGGACCACTGTTGCATCTTGGCTGCACCTGTACCACTTGCAGCACGTTGTGATTCATACCTGTTGGTCTCATCACATATGTGCTGTATGACTTCGTCATCTAGGAAGGCCAGAAGGAAGTCCACACACTCAGCATCATCGTCAAGAGTGAATGCAGGCTGTACTCCTGAGGAACTCTTGTCAAAATCTAAATGTTCTGGGACAAAATCGGACCCTTCCGTCCATGCGAAGGCGTCCAGGATTCCCTGTCGTGGTGGTGTAGGGTGGGTGAGGATGAGGGTGGTGGGTGGCTGTGAGGGAGATTTACCATGTTCAAGGTCACTCGCACTGACCCTGGGTTGCCGTACAGCACTAGCAGCCCTTACTCTAGTAGCAACTCTACTTTTATAGGTCAGGGATTTACCTCTTCCTCTACGGCCTGCCTTCACTGTTGATGCTGGTGGTGACTCCGAAGACGAAGACTCCAGAGATAATTCAGCAGAAGAAGGGGAAGAAATGAGTGAAGTGGGGCTTGGGGAACGGGGAGGTGAATCAACTCGGGACTCATGGTGGGCTGGGTCACGCGGGGCCATTGTTCCGGGGCTAACACGCCGCCTTTTCACTCCCTTCCCAAATTCCTTCCCTTGCTGCACTAACGGCTCCTTTCCCTTGGAGCTAGGGATAACTTTGGACACTGAAGCACTCGTACTAGTACTTTCTGGCACGATTTCCTCACCCGGCTCATCACACGAATCCCCCGAAGGGTCAAAATCACTATCCATCATCACCATTGATAATTCCGCTAGTTCACGTTCCACTGCAGAGTCACTTAGTCCTTTCCTGCTTCCCTCACGAGTTTTTCTGGGTGTAGAGGTCACGGGGCCCTTTGCAATGGGTGCAGAAGCGGCAGAAATGGCGGGGCACGAGTGCGACATGTTTTGACCACAGCGGAGGACAAGGAACTAAATGCCACGGCTTATCTGAGAAGGCAAGGGTTGACAGTGACAATGAGGATGACAGCTGCTAACTTACATGCTAATAAATTATTGGTAGAAAATCTCGGCAATACATAAGGAAATAGGTAGTTCCAGTTGAATGTAAATGTCATTAGGCTTCTCCCTTCCTTTCTGATACATATTTTTATTACAGAAATAGATTACAAGGCATAATTCAAAGGGGAAATTACCGTGGTAATGTAGCGAATGAATGCATGTGAGGTGTTGTCAGGTGATAATTAGCCAATTCCTGGTGTATACCACTATCACTTACCTTATTTTTTTTTTGGTATATATTATTTTGTATAAGTATAGGGCATAGGGCTTATTTCAATGGATGAAATCTGTGGAAAAATCCGGGGGAGATTTGCTTAGCGCAGCACGGTTGGGGAAGTGAGAGGACAGGGTAATGGAGGGGAGGTAGGGAGGGGAGTCAGGAACGGGGGGAAATCGCTAAAATGTCAACAATGGATGGGAGTACAGATGAGATTTGGAATGCTGACTAGTGTTGGACATTGGCAGTACTGATAGATGATACAAGCCACCACTTGAAAGCCCGGGATAATTCAAAATAACACAGAATCACAAAAGTGACGCCCTGTGGTATGATCCATTGCGTCCGAGCGTCACGAAAGTGACGCCCCGTGGTTAAGGGGTTAATGCTGCTATAGGAGAGACAGACACAAAGAAGCTCAAACAAACCTAGCCAAATATACAGTCTTCTTGGTGGATTTTTTTTTTTTTTTTTAATAACAGAACAGAGGAAGGAAAAGCAAATGAACAAAAAAAAAATCCATGCACCAGATTACTGGTGTCCTCTGTTCATAAAATATCTGTAACAGTTAGACTTGAACAGCTGTAGGTTGAAGTTTGGAGGGAAACAACTATGGGGAAGCGAGTTCCAGAGAGCTGCAGTTCTGGGAATGAAAGAATTCTGAGAGGCAGAAGTTCTGCAGAATGGCTGAGTGACATTCCAGTCATGAGCGCTACCAGATGCCAGTGTAGCACGAGGAAAGGCATGGAGAGGTGGCACAATGGACACAAAGTCGTCTGAGCATTTGCTATAAAAATATCTGTAAAATAATGCAAGGGAGGCAACATTCCTTCTTACTTGTAGGGGAGGTAGTTTGTTAGTAATAGCAGGGTTATTAATAATTCTAACAGCTTTGTTCTGCATTTTGTCTAGTTGTTTTAATGCAACCTCTCCACATCCATTCCACAAGGGTGAGCAGTATTCAGGATGAGAGTGCACATGACTTATAAATTATAGCTCACTGCTCGTCAGTGAAGAAGTTACGGATTCTGTACAATAATCCAAGTTTCTTTGGGGTGGTTTTAGCAAGTGATCTGACATGAGAGGTCCAGCTGAGGGCATTGTTAAGCAAGACACCAAGAATTTCAATACTTTTGGAAATGGGAATATTTGTAGCACTGAAGGTAATATACGATTCTGGCAATACCTGTCTATTAGTAAATTGTATATATTAGTTTTACTAGCATTAAATGAGACAAGGTTATTTTGTCCCCCCATTCACGGATCGTGGATAAGTCTTGGTTTAAAGAAATGGCTCTACTGAGTTGAGAGTTAGAGATATCAGACTTTGTAAATGGATGTCTGAGTGTGAATGACTATGAAGTGTTGAGTCATCTGCATATGAATGGATGGGATTGTGGGTGACAGATAAGAGATCATTAATATGAGCGAGGAACAGGGTTGGTGCCAGAACTGGTCCCTGCGGCACGCCGGCGTTAATTGAGTGGAAATTGGAAAATACATCATCTACTTTTACTCTTATTTTTCTGTTGCTGAGTTATGAGGAAATCAAAGGAACAAAAGAGTTTAGTCCATTGCAAGGGAGTTTGGACAACAGGGAATGGTGCCACACTTTATCGAAAGCTTTAGAAATATCCAGGGCTACAGCGTGAGTTTCACCATGTAAGTCAACTGATTGATGGATGGTATGAGTCAGGAGATTGAGTATGTCAATGGTGGATCTTTCTTGGCGAAAACCATACTGTCTATCACTAATTAAGTTGTTGGATTCAAGATGTTTAACTATGTGCTTATTAATTACAGTTTCAAAAACCTTACCAAGAGAAGACGTGACAGCTATTGGTCTATAATCAGAGGGGTCAGAGGAACTTCCTTTCTTCGGAATTGGGTGGATATTGGCTTCTTTCCATGAATTAGGGAATGAAGAAGTACTGATAAATATTCTGAATAATTTAGCAAGAATAGAGGCATCATCCGGGCTGTGATACACAGTGGATTAAGGTGAAGCGATCCACAAACCAGGCTTACCATCACCCCAGCTATAGTTAATATAACCAGAACACGCACTCTGGCCTCTTCGAGGAAACACTGTTCGTGGCGTGAGGTGGATTTCTACTTCACACACACATACACAGGCGCACAAACACACACACACACACACACACACACACACACACACACACACACACACACACACACACAGGGATTCAATCTAGGTGGACGTGTGACACCGGCGCTCCGTACCAAATCATCACGGCCAGTGGCATTACCTAAATAGTATCTTTGTATGAGTCAAGCTCAGTACCAGGTTAGACTAAATGAATGTTCATTATAAAAAGGAAAAAATAATAAGTTTCAACAAGACTTGTAAAAACAGGAAATAGAACCAAGACGAAAGAATACGCTGAGTCATCTCTGAGGTTTGTTTAGACTACAACAAGACAGAGATTGTAAGCATATGCTTTGCACTTTAAGTATTGCAAAATGGATACATACTTCAGTAAAACAAATTTGGAAAAGAAAAGGGATAAAGGTAAAAAGCAAAATGATGATTTCTACCAAGAACTGGTTGAAGTAGAGACCCACAATAGACTGGTTGAACTTGTAAACAAACTAGAAATGGCTTTCAAAAATGAAATTGATGAAATAAAGAAGCAGATGCACTTGCAAAAGGAAGAAATAGAAAAACTAGGAAGGGAGGCCAATAAGAAAGACACAACCATCAGTGAACTAACCGTGGAATTGAGTACACTTAGGAAGAAAATGAGTGAAATGGCAAGTACGGTAGTCAATCACGAGAGTGTTATGGAAGAGTTCAAAAATGACACAGAGACAATTAGGCAAGTTAGCAGTCTTATTGACCAGAGCAGTGATATTGAGGAGAAGATAACACAAGTAAATGAAGCTGTGCAAAGCTACAAAAATGATGTAGAAACCACGTATGCTGAAATGGTGAAAGTAAAGAAAGACTTAGAAACAAGGGTGGAGGAAAAAAGCATTAAAAAGGAGGTGAAAAGAATAATCCAAAACAATCCAAAGTTAGTCAGAGATTCAGTAGAGATAAACAAATCAATAGTAATCACTGGTATAGAAGAGGATGAAGTTAAAAACAAGATCACAAGAGACAAAAAGGAGATGGCAAATGTAATGAGCTTACTGAAAGAAGTATCAGAGGAAATCTGTAGTAAAGACATAGAGGAACACAAAAGGTTAGGGAAATACGAGAAAAGCAAGACAAGACCTCTAAAGGTTACTTTCCAAAGTGTAAACACTGTGGAAGAGATACTAAAAAATGCAAAGAATCTTAAGGAAAAAGAGGAGTTCAAAAATGTATGGATAAAAATATGCCTAACACAAGAGGAACTGGAATTACTGAAAGAGAAAAGGGAGGAAGCAAAAACAAAAAATGAGGGAAGATCAGAAAGAGGACAAGAAGAAATTTTTTTACAAAGTAATAGGATTGCAGGTACGAAAGTGGTACACAAACAGGATGGAAGAAAAAGGAGGAAGGTAGTAGAACCATGTCATGACAAGTATATAAACAAGATGATAAAGTTGATGTACTCAAATGTGGATGGAATGGTATCTAAATTACTAGAGATGAATGATTATGTCAGAGAAAATGAACCACAAATAATATGCCTAACTGAAACAAAATTAATACCAAGGATATCAAATGACATACTAAACTTAGAGGAATACAATATATGGAGAAGAGACAGATATTTTAAAAAAGGAGGAGGAATTATAATATTAACTAAGAAAAATCTAAGTCAAGGAAATAAAACTAGATATACCATCACAAGTAGAACTGATTGCAGTAGAGATCGACACATCTGAAGGTAAAGTAATTGTAGCCAATTTGTACATGCCACCCAGATCAAACACATGGGAAAGAGACGAATATGAGGACCTGGCAGAGAGTACAATTCAGAGTGTAAGATCATTGCTACATAAAATGGAAGAGAAATCGGAAAGAATTATACTAACTGGGGACTTCAATACAAATATAAATTGGAATACTCTAGATATAAATAGCCAAGAAAGCTGTTGGGACCAAAAGCTCCTGGATCTCATACAAGAGTTTTTCTTAACGCAACATGTGAGGGAAACCACCAGAAAAAGAGGACTTGATGTACCTTCAGTGCTAGATCTAATATTTACAAGGCAAGAAAATGATATTGACAGTTTAATATATCACCCTCCACTCGGCAAAAGCGATCATGCAGTACTAAATTATAACTTCAGGATAGCATATGACATAGTAAACAGCAATGATAGTTACAAAAAGAGCCTAAACTATAAAAAGGGAAATTATCAAGACCTAAAGAAGTATTTCTTAGAAGTTGATTGGGAAAATGAGCTTAGAGGACAAGATTTAAATCTATCTATCTATCTATAGCCCGACGCCCTAATCCCGCAAAGGGTGGCCGCAGACAAAACGCCTCCAAGTCACTCTGTCACCCACCATTTGACTCCCCTCCCCCCAACTCACCCCCCCCTCCCTCATATACCTCTCAACTCCATCCCTCCACCTCATCCTCGGTCTACCACTCCCTCTCCCTCCCTCCACCTCACCCACATACACCCTCTTAGTCAGTCTTTCACTCTCCATCCTCTCCACATGTCCAAACCACCTCAGTGTATTTCTCCTAATCTTTTCAACCACATCCACATCTACCCCACAACGTTCCTTCACTTCTTCATTCGTCAACCTGTCCCTCCATGTCACTCCACATGCTCCTCTCAAGTAACTCATTTCCACTGCTCTCACTCTTGACTTGTTCCCCTCTTGCAAGGTCCACGCCTCGCTTCCATACGTCAGGGTAGGGATCACAATACCATCATGCAGAGACTTCTTAACTTCCATACTCACTTCCCTATTTCTCATCACTGCTTTCAGCATGCCTACAACCTTCCTTCCCTGCTGTACCCTTTCACGCACTTCATCCCCCAAAGTTCCATCCTTACTCATCACACTACCCAAGTACTTGAATGCACTCACATTTAAATGCTGTATATAAAAAATTTTGTGAATTTTATGAAATAGGAGTCCAGAAGTACATCCCACAGCACAAAGAAGCAGATAAGAATATACAGAAATGGTTCAATACAGAATGTAAAAAATCAAAAGAAATAAGAGATTTGTTGTGGAATAGATACAGAAGACACAATAGTGAAAGGGCGTACAATAATTACAAACAGGCAAGAAACGACTATACAAGAATAAGGAGGGAAGCCCAAAAACAGTTTGAGGAGGATATAATAAATAAAAGTAGTGATCAACCAAAGCTGTTTTACAGCTATATCAGAAGCAAAACTAAAGTAAAAGATATAATACAATCCATTACGGACGAGGGAATCACTTATACACAAGAGAAAGATATTTGTGAAGCACTAAATAAGAATTTCCAATTAGTTTTTACAGAAGAAAAAATTTTGAGAGGGACTATGTGGAACACGCATGTCCACACATACTACCAGATATACAAATAGCAGAAAAAGTAATACAGGAGGAGTTAAGTAGATTAGACAGAGGAAAAGCAAGTGGTCCTGATGAAATTTCATGTTGGGTATTACGAGAATGTGCAAAGGAGTTATGTAAACCATTATTTTTAATTTTCAAGAAATCCTTGAGTCAAGGGAAACTACCTGATATTTGGAAAAAAGCAAATATTGTCCCCTTATTCAAGAAAGGAAATAGACAAAATCCACTCAACTACCGACCAGTATCATTGACCAGTGTTGTAAGCAAGGTATTAGAAAAGCTTATAAGAAAAGCTTGGGTAAATCACCTAGAAGAACACAGTATGATAACAGAAAGACAGTTTGGTTTCAGAAAAGGAAAATCAGGTGTCACTAATCTGTTGAGCTACTATGACAGAGTAACAAAAACAATACAGGAAAGGGAAGGATGGGTGGACAGTATCTATTTAGATTTCAAGAAAGCTTTTGACACAGTACCACACCAAAGACTTTTATGGAAACTGTACCATCAAGGAGGAATTCAAGGCAAATTGTTTTGTTGGATGCAAGACTTTCTCATAAAAAGAGAAATGAGGACAGTACTAAGAGGAAACTACTCATCATGGAAAGAAGTGACTAGTGGAGTACCACAGGATTCAGTGCTGGCACCAATCATGTTTTTAGTGTATATAAATGATATAAACAGTAACACTGGAAATGAGAGCTATCTGAATATGTTTGCAGATGATGCAAAAATACAAAGGAGAATTACTAACACAGACTCTTATAAAGAGCTACAAGAAGAATTAAATAAACTTCATGAATGGAGTAGTACATGGCAAATGGAATTCAATGTGGACAAGTGTCATGTAATCAAGTTTGGTAAAAGTGGAAAAAGACCTGATTGGGATTATAAATTAGGAAATAAAACCCTATACACATCAGAAAGAGAGAAAGACCTAGGTGTGATTATCAATAACAGACTATCTCCGGCTGACCACATCAGCGAGAAGGCACGGAACATGTATACACTGCTTGCAAATATGAGAATAGCATTCACATACATAAATGAAGACATGCTAAGAAGGATAATAACATCATTCATTAGACCAACCCTGGAATATGCATCAGTAGTCTGGAGTCCTCATCTCAAAAAGCACATAGACAAGATTGAAAAAGTTCAAAGGGCCGCTACAAGATGGATACCAAGCTTAAGGGACCTAAGCTACGAAGAAAGACTAAATAAACTGAATCTACCAACACTACAGGAGAGAAGGAAAAGAGGTGACATGATAATGCTATATAAATGCATATCAGGAAAGGAGAAAATAGACATAAATGATTACTTAACATATGGAGAAGCATCAGCAAGAGAACACTGCAAAAAACTGCATAAGAAGAGAGGTGATAAAGAAGTAAGGAAATTCAGTTTCCCAAACAGAGCAATTGATCAATGGAATGCACTACCGAATGAAATAGTGTGTGCCAAAACAATTAACAAATTTAAGGATATGTACGATAAATATGGTTTAAGACACGGGACAGTACGAGCTTGACTCATTCCTGTAAAGATACAATTAGGTAAGAACAATTAGGCAAGAACACACACACACACACACACACACACACACACACACACACACACACACACACACACACATAAATACATTGCTGGAAGTGGGGATCGCGAGGAACTAACTCAGCAAATTTAGTTTAAAAAGTACGAGTATGTGTTCATATGCATGCAATAGTCTGCCTAGATATTTAGATGCTGTGGACGTGTCTAATCATTTCTTTTTCTTACACTACATACCTGTAATGGACAGAGTACGGGCATCACAAATTAATGGTTTCTCTACAGGATTTGCCAGAGCTCAGTAAGGTTTATGCTACAATCTTTAAAAAATACATATCCACTATATGTGTTTGGTGTGCAGTGTTGCATGATTCATGTTTCGCTTTTTCCTGTCGGCTTCAAATGAATGGTGGGGTGGGGGGGGGTTAGACCTGCTTTCATACACTTCTCGCCTCCTTCCTTACGTAACAGCTTATCTACTCTCCACATTCTCCATCCACCTCTTTACCTTCCCCACCTACCTCTACCCTCTCCAGCTGCATCTTCTCCCACCCCTTTCCTTTTTCCCCCATATCTCCACTTACCTCCTTCCTCCCTCATATCTACACCATCCTACTCTCTGCACACTCCCCAACTCCCCCTCCTTCCCCCGTGGCGGTGGCTTATAATCAAATCCAGTGAGCCAGAAATTATAAAACAATTAGCGTGGTGAAAATAGAGGGAGGGGTGTAAAAGGTGGTGTTGGAGAGAGAGAGAGAGAGAGAGAGAGAGAGAGAGAGAGAGAGAGAGAATCTAAGACGCAGGTAAATTCTCTCTCTCTCTCTCTCTCTCTCTCTCTCTCTCTCTCTCTCTCTCTCTCCAGATATCTGTTACTCTTCATTTCCTCTCTCCCTCCTCCTTCTCCTGCTGTCTGGGTAAAAATATCGTGATGGCACCGTATCAAATATCTTCCTTTCTCTCTTCTTTCTTCCTCGTCTTGTTGTGCCTTATTTTTATCCAGTTCCTTATAATTACTTCTCATCACTTTTTTTATTCATTTTCTTATCAGTATGTCCCTTTTGTTCTATGCGTATTTTTAGTACATATTCGTCTTGTATATTTTTCATTTTCTTTATTTTTGTTATGATTTATTTCCTTGTACGTACCCTCCTTACATATCATTTTTATATATTTTCGCTTCTATTTCCGATTATTCGTTTCGGTATAACAGATTATTATAAATATGTTTCGAAACATATCTGCAAATTGCACTGCTCACTACGCTATCCCCAGGTCACCCGTTCCTGTTCTTCCTTATCAAAATATACACCATCAGTCCAGGAAGTAATTGTCGTATTACTCATATACTGCACGACAATTTTTTTCAGCTTGTGAGTACGCCTGGTAGTGAAGGGGTTAATGAAGGCTTTATCTAACCCCTCCTATCGAACCATCTCTCCTGAGCAGAATACTGTACAGCCTATTCGTTTAAAAAGAGAAAGACGAAAACAAGGAACACTGAGTCTGTAGCACCCGCGGTTTAGTCAGTTTAAAGACATATCCTATGACCTTGACCTCAGTTTGATTCTGAAAATCAAACCACTTCATCCTTGCCCGACCCTTAACATTTCCATCACATTTGGACTAATTTGGATAAAACTGTTTGAGTTATATTGTTCACACGCACACACACACACACACACACACACACACACACACACACACACACACACACACACACACACTAAAAACACTCCCGCTACTGGACACAGGTGTAATCATAAAATACGAAATCCAGCTGAAGAGGTCAATCACTGAGGAACGGAAAACGTGTGTGTTGCAAGAGTAATTAGGTAATATTCCTGCCATAATGAAGGTGGTACTGTATGTGGTATTTAACCCTCACAGGATATAATTAAGTAATATTCCTGCCATCATCAAGGTGGTGCTGCAGGTGGTATTTAACCCTCAAGGACGGACGGTCACTCCAGCTGAATAAAATCGTCTGGCAGCAGGAACAAGAAAACACTCAAGATTTTCATACCGAGAAGTTTTAGTAACTTCTTTTATACGATGCACTTTTTTCCTATTTCCACATCAATTTTTATGCACCTTAGGATAATGGCCTGAGAACAAAGAGTTGACTGAGAAATATACCTAATCCTTCCTGTTCAAACAGCCTCCTCTGAGTTGCATAAAACCATCTAGATACAACTTGAATAAAAACAAACAGGCGACATCTAGTATAGCTTTAACTTTGCTGGTAAAAGTATCATTAATATATTCGTACAGTCACCAAAGAATGATACTGTTTTCGCGTCATGGACTTACCCCTTTCAGCCCATAGACGTCAACTGTTTTACATTATTTTTTTTCAGCTGAGGAGACATCTGGCAGTGAAGGGAAGAATAAGTGAAGATTTTTATCCCTTCACCAAAAAAGGTTTTCCTGACGCTGTATAACACATACCAAAAATGATAAAAAAAAAGGTCGTCGCCGTAGTGAAGTGGTAACCTCTTCAACTTGAGCACGTCTACTTCATTCAGTTGTATTTATCATCATGCGATTCCTTCCAATATTAAAGAGAAGTTTTGAACCGGAGAGATATAGCAATACCAGCCCTTTCAATTCGGGAGATCGTAAGGTACCTAATAAAACAAGAAGCGGTGCCAATGCAAAGCAAACCCTTCCCCGGCAGTCATTTTAGTGCTGACGTATAAACACAACAAGATATCTAGTCAGAGATGTCACATATCAAATCTGGAGTAAATCTGGTGAAACTTTGTAATTTTAGGCCCGACCCACCTGACGTTGACCCACCTACTGCTAACTGGGGGGTGACCCCCCTGATGTAATGAGGCATGTTATAGGATGAATATTTGAAAGATGCACCTTTAGGTTTTGATTTCATGTCGATATGAAGAATTTGAAATGAGTTTTAGCCAAAAAACATTTTTTTTAATTTACTTTTTTTTTTTTTTTTTTTTTTGGCGTACAGCCTGGGTTCGGGTCAATTTGGCCCAGAATTTAATCAGGTGGTCAGGTTATGCCCCACCATCCCTGTTTTTGTTTTGTTTTGTTTTTCTTTTAAATCGCACCAGTAGTTTGCGCTGAAAATTGTTAACAGACAGACAGACAGACAGACAAACAGACTGACAGACAACCAACCAAACAGACCAACTGAGTGAAACTAATACCCGTTCCCGAGCCCCAGCGGGACGGGGACAGGTAATATTGCAAGGGGAGCAAGAATAAAAAGTGTATATTCAATGTGAACGGTGAGTGCAGTTGCCAAACTGACATGAGGTGTGTGGTACACAGGAAGACTGCTGGGCCTTATGGAACAGGCTGTCAAGTAAAAAAAAAAAAAAAAAAGAGAGAGAGAGAGACAATGCGAGGATGCGCTCCAGCCCTAAAGAAGTTATTGTGGTCCATCAAACACGCCTTGGGCTCACCGTGGGCTGTGATATCACAGTACTTTCCACCATGGCATCACTCCTTAGGGGACTCACTGCGGGCGACGTTCGGTGTTTTCACATTTTTCACTACACCAAACAAGCCTTACGAGGTTCACGTGGGCGGTGCTATTAACACACTCTTCATCATAATCATAAAAGCCTTATGGGGTTCACGTGGGTGGGGCTATCAGCACATTTTTCTACACAAAACACCGTTGGCACCTTCATTCACGCTGGGCCTCTTCCTCTGGCCTGCCACTGACACTACCCGGATCTCTTGAGACTCACGCCCCAGGAAAGGCTCGCTGTAAACTGTCAGTCATTGTGAAGAATCGTTTGATCATGCGGTTCCCATCCCTGCATCCCGCTCTTAACGCCCGTCCTTCCCAGATTTGTTCTTTCTCCTTTTTATATCCTTCCCAACTCTTCTCCTTTATGCATTTTCCTTTCGCTTCTTTTCTTATATTCCTATATCCTGTGCAAAACTGGAAAGGCTAGTTCTAAACTGTCACTTTTTACATAACACCTTTGATCACGTAGTTCTATTTCTGCATTACCTTCCTCTTATCTCCATGTTCTCTCTGTCCTTCCTTTCGGCTTTGGTTACCTCCTGTCTACAGGACTGCCTTTTTCTTTCTTCCCTTTCCATCTTTCCCAACTCCCCTCTTTTGCTTTGTTTGTCTTCCTCCCCTTTACTGTGCTTCTTCCTCTCTTTCTATATTACATTCCTACATCTCCCTTATCCCCTCGGTATCCTAAGATGGGACTGGAAAGGCCAGTAGGAATTGTCCGTTTTACGTGTAGTACCGTTGTCTGCACTCTGTCTTGCTCTTATCTGCCTGTGCCTTCCTTCCCTCCGGCTCTGTTTCCTCCAGTCTTTCGGAAATCTCTTTATTTGTTCTCTACTTTCTACACCACAGCTCCTCTCCTTTGCTATATTTCTCCTTCTCTTCTTATACGCTCCTTCCACCCATTTCCTCTATGTGTTCCTGCCTCTTGCCTCACATGCACTTTCCCTTACCAACTATAGTCTTCATACTTGCTTATGCATCCACCCTCCACAATCCTCTCCTTTGCTGTTTCTCATCCTCTTCATGCGTCCTCATTCCGAAAGAACTTCTTTTCTCTCCTGTCTCTTTGCTATTATGCTCTGTCTCCCTTTCTTTTTCCATTCACTCTCGTCACATTTAACTCTCGGACTTTTCTCTTCTACTGCCTCTGCTACGTTACTTTTCTTAATGTTCTCTGATTTTACCTCTTTTCTCTCCTGGCTCCCTTTTTCGTGCCTCTCTACTCTCTTAACTACTTCTTCCTCTGCTCTGTCCGTTCTCTTTCTCACATCTGCGTGCTTCTTTCTCTGCTCTTCGTTTTACTGGCTTTTCCTTCAGGTACGTATACTCTCCGTCTGCCTCTCTTCTCTCCAGCCTGTCTCTCTACTCCCCCACCTCTTTCATCCTTCTCACTCCTCCTATCAGTTTCCAAGCTCCCCTTCCTCACCCTTGATATTTCATTTCAATTCCTCTCCATCTTTCCGTGTACTCTCTCTCTCTCTCTCTCTCTCTCTCTCTCTCTCTCTCTCTCTCCCTTACCCTTCCGTTTTCTTCCTCTCCCTTTTGGTGATTATTTTCCCCTTCTTCCATTTCCTGATATTCCTCCCGTCATCCTTTCATAAGCTTCGCCTGTCCCTCCCAAGCACTTTAAGTAAATGTTGTCACCTTTCCCCCTGCCTGACTCTGTTCTCTATTTCCCTCAAATTCCTCCATCCTCTTTTACTACAGTCATCTTTCCCTTGCACCCCCTCAGCCCCCTCTAAACCGTCCTCCCCTCTGCACATTCCTTCTGTAATACTCACATCCTATTCACATGCCTATTCCTCTCGTGTTTCTCTGTCTTCCTTTGCTTCTCTTTTCACAAACAATTTTGGTCTATAATTCCTTTACACTCCAGGAGTTCTGACAGGATGCAAGTTCAGTCCCAGGCTCGGGCAGGGAACAGTGTGAGTTTTATAAAGTTTGGTTACAACATGCTGTATTGGTCTTTCAGAAAACCGACTACCTTGCTACAAAAACTCTTCCGCTAATAACATTATATCAGTTTCAACCAAGATAACTGCAGCATATTTAATACCGACCGTAGGTATTAGCGCCAAAGTGGTGATTGGTGAAGGTGTGTGGATTGCAGGACTGTGGGGTGTCAGGGAATGAGCTACCAGTCAGTTCCTAAAGTTGGATGAAAAAAATAATTAGTGTGGGAAGATGTCTGTAGGTTTTGCCTGGTTTGGCGGCGGTGTAAAGGAACAACAGGTACCCCAACTGTATCTTTGTACTTTAGTACCTCCACCGTATCTTCTGCATGGTACTCTTTTCTGCACAGTACTCTCTTCTGCATGGTACTCGCCTCTGCATGGTACACTAAAATGAATATGGTACTCTCTTCTGCATGGTACGCTCTTTCCCACCTTTTATCTTCTGTCTCTTTCCTCTTACCTGTCTTCCTCATGTTCCTTGCCTGACCCTTAACCCTGCAACAAGTGGAAGTATTTTTCATTTACTCTTGCTCTCTCCAAATCACTTTATTTAGCTAAGGATATACATTCCAATTGGAGGATGACATGCCGTCTTCAGTATCTCTATTATGATAAAGGAATCTGCGAGGCTGATCAAGAAAAGAATAGGGAGGCCATGGTATACTTTCAGGAGGCCATGGTGCCTTTTTGGGGGGCCATGGTGCATTTTCAGGGGGCCATGGTGCATTTCACGAGGCCATGGTGCATTTTCAGAGGGCCATGAGGGTAATCTTAGGTATCTGAAGGTACTGGCGACAGAATGCTATGATAACTTTTCGGAGACAATATTTGTGAGGAATCTTTATTTCTATCAACCATCTTGTGCAGAGAATTCCCAGAGGCAATGCAGGATTTGTTCCTGAAAAGCAGAAGCGACTCATTTGCCACTGACACTTTCGCAGAGAAGAGATTGGAGGAGTTTGACGTAAGAATGGGACGTTACCCTGGTATCAGCAAAATGTTCTACTGTTTCTTTCAGTATCGTACTGTCTGTCTCTCGTTACAAAACGTTGTTTGTTTGTTTTTTTTCAAACTATTAAGCATCAAGGTGAAAAAAGTGTAATCTGTTCCACATGGAAAATGATCTCTTGTGTTTCTTTCCCGTGTCTCAGTCACTGACACCCCACTGGCAACAAAAATGCATTTTCAACAGCATCTATTTGTTTTCAATTCACTTTTCGAGAGCTCTTTTATGTCCATGTACCGCATCTTTATTTTAAATCACTTGGGTTGTTATAATCTTATATTCATCATGCCCATTCGAGTTCCGTTACTTTGTTAGCTTCTCCAAATAAAGATGTAGATGCGGCCATAGATGTTATCGTGCTTAGTCAGGGGAACCACAGAACGAAAAAGGTTGGGCACCACTGTACTAGTCGGTTCCTGTCTTCTACTTCTGCAGCTTTGGCCAACCTGTATATATTTCCATGTCCTTTCCCCCTTTAGTTATACATCGTAATCCTTTCCTTTTACGTTGGAATTTTATGCCAAACTTGTTCCCTCATTCAGCATTTACTTGCGTCCGTTCTCAGCCTCCATCTACCTTCTGTCTCTCTCTTATCGGTTTCCTCTACGTTTCCTGCCCTCTTCCCACGTCTTTTTCCTTCTTAATTCCTTTAACACGGTAAAGTCTATCTATCTATCTATCTATTGCCAGACGTCTCAAGCCCGTTTGGGGTGGCCAAAAACAAATCGCCTCCAAGTCGCCCTGTCCCCCGCCATTTCACTGCCCTGCTCCCAACTCACCCCCCCCCTCTCTCATATACCTCTCCACCCCATCCCTCCATCTCATCCTTGGCCTCCCCCTCCCTCTTCCCCCCTCCACCTCACTCATATACACTCTCTTCGTCAGTCTTTCACCCTCCATCCTCTCCACATGGCCAAACCACCTCAGTGTGTTCCTCATAACGCTTCCTATCACATCCACATCCACACCACAACGCTCCTTTATATCCTCATTCGTCAGCCTGTCTTTCCACGTGACTCCACAGGCTCCTCTTAAATAACTCATTTCCACTGCTCTCACTCTTGACTTGTGTCCTTCCAACAATGTCCAAGCTTCACTTCCGTACGTTAGAGTTGGTATCACAATACTGTCATGTAGTAACTTTTTCACTTCCATGCTTACTTCCCTGTTTCTTATCACTGCTTTCAAAGAACCAGCAACCTTTCTTCCCTGCTGTACCCTTTCAAGCACTTCACCCTCCAAACCTCCATCCTTACTCATCACACTACCCAAGTACTTAAACTTACTCACATTTTCCAATTCCTCACCATTCAACCTCTCTGTACATTCACTAACTTCACCTCTCTCAAAGACCATCACTTTACTCTTCCCTACATTCACCTTTAGATTCCGTTTCTTACACACTTTCTCAAACTCATCCACCAAGCCTTGCAGCTCCCCTTCGTCTTCACTCAACAACACAGTATCATCTGCAAACAACAGTACAGGGAGTTTCCAAACACTATCCTCTCTCACCAGGGCCACTCCAACATCCACTACCCTACCTTGTACCTCTTTTATTACCCCATCCATGTACAGATTGAACAACCATGGAGACATGACACATCCCTGTTTCAACTCAACCTTCAAAGAGAAAAATTCACTTAGTTCACCATCCACACGCACTGCAGCCTTCGCACCATCGTACATACTCTTCACAGCATTCAACAACTTCACATCTACTCCATATATCCTTAACACTTTCCACAATCCTTGTCTATCCACCATGTCATATGCTTTCTCCAAATCCATGAAAGCCGCATACAACTTCTTTCCCTTCTCGAGAAACTTTTCCACTAAAGATCTAAGAATGAATATCTGATCTACACAACCTCTTCCCTTCCTAAAGCCTCCCTGTTCTTCTCCAACTAATTTCTCTGTTCTTTCTCTAACTCTGTCTATAAGTATCCTACCATACACTTTTCCTATTATACTAAGAAGACAAATGCCCCTATGATTACCACACACTTCTTTTCCTCCTTTTCCTTTGTACAAGGGAATAATTATACCTGACTTCCAATCCTCCGGGACTCTACCTTCCTCCCAGGCCAATCTGCACATCTTCCACATCCATTCTACTATCTCTCCCCCATGCTTCAGCATTTCACCACACACTCCATCAATTCCTGGAGCCTTCCCCGATTTAACTTTCTTCATTGCTTGCACAACTTTTATCCTACTGATTTCTTCCTGTCTTCTCACCTCCCTCCTTCTCCCAGCCATTCCCCAGCCACTTATACTCGCATTACTTCCATCCTCTACGTTCAACAATTCCTTAAAGTGTTCTCTCCATCTGCTCACTTTTTCTCCCTTCTCCACTAGTAATCTACCATTTTTATCTTTCACTCCCCTACTAACTTCACTTCCACCCTGTCTTACTCTTTTCACTTCTTTCCAGAACATTTTCTTACAGTCCCTCCACTTTACACTCAAATTCCTTCCAAATTCCTCATCCACTCTCTTCTTACTCTCTCTTACTAATCTTTTCACCTCTCTCTTTCTTTCCACATATAACTCTCTCTTCCGCCTCTAAACTTCTTCCACGCCCCTATTTCTCATCCATTCAATATATTAATTCCTACGACTTGATAATGTTTCGTATAGGAGAGACGTTTAGAACTCCAGGGATTTAACACAACCTTCATTAACCCCTTCACTACCAAACAAATCCCATAAACTAATACATAAAAAATTACATAAATAAACAAATAAGCAAATAAATAACCTCTGCAGCTGGCAAGATAAAATAAATATGCCGTCCTCTGACTGAAGGGAGTAGTTATTTACCAGTTTCCTTCTCTCATTCTGTTTATTCTTGACTTTTCTTCCCTCTCTTGGGTCCATTCTTTCCCACCTCCCTTATAACTTTCTCTCTCTTCTCTGTTTCTTCTATTCTTCCCTTCCTTCCTTCTTTCCTTCCTTCGCTTTTTTCCCATCGTAATCTTCTCACCATTTTCCTTCCCTCTTCTTCATCTTCACTTTTGCTGTTCTCTCCTCATCTCTATTTCTTTCCACTTAACCCCTCTCATCCTTCACCTGATTCCCCTCGTAAGTTTCTTGTCACTTTTTTACTCAATTCGTCCGCTTACCCTGATCTTAATCGCCACTCCTACCCCTTCACTTTTCTCATTTATCGCTGTTCCACGTCCTCTCTCTCTCTCTCTCTCTCTCTCTCTCTCTCTCTCTCTCTCTCTCTCTCTCTCTCTCTCTCTCTTTCACGTTTGTTTGGCACCTTCTGCCTCGTCCTATCCCTACCTCATTTGCCTTCCTCGCTAATTTTGTCCTCTTCCACCTCGCTCCTCCCCTTCCCCCTCCTTCCCTGCCTGTGCTTTTCCCCTGACTTTCCCTGCCCCCATATTGCTCTGCCTTCCCATTTGTTCCACTTTCCATTTACTTCCTCATTCCCCTACCTCTCTAATTCCCTCCCTGTCAACACCTTCAGCCTCACCTTCTTACTCACTCCTCCCTCCCTTACCTCTTTCCTACCTTTCTCATTTTCCTCTCATTCTCCTACCTAGCCCGGCTCAGCTCAACCCAGGTCAGCTCAGCCCCGTCCTGCCCAGGCCAGCCCTGCCTTGTCATGTCCTGCCCCAGGTTGCCCTGCTCTGCCATGCCTAGGCCTGCCCCACTGCCCAGCTTCCCACGGGCCAGTGTGCCAGTCTGCGAGGGGTTAAGGCCGCGGGGCACAGCAGATGATGAATGGCTTCACTCATGAGCACATCCTGTCCTCCCGCACCTCACCCCCACACACTTCTTACTTATATCTCAATCACTGCACACTCACCACCTCATTCACACCCACTCACCCTTTACTCATGTCTCAATTACTGCTCATTCACCACCTCACCTCATCCCCACTCACCCCTTACTCATCTCTTAATCACTGGTCAATCACCACCTCACCTCATCCACATCCACACTTTACTTATGTCAATCACTGTTCACTCACCACCTCACCTTATCCCCACTCACTCCTTACTCATGCTTCAATCACTGGTCACCCACCAATCACACATCCATTACTCAATTACCGTCATCTGTCAATCACTGCTCACCCACATCTCAACCCTCTCATTCGCCTCTTACCAACTGACCCTGATCCCTCAGTCACTGCCACTGCAGATGTGTTAGGGCTCCATATTATAATTACAAATCATAATAGATAGATAGATAAATAGACAGATAGACAGCTCTATGCGAGCCTGGGAATGGGAAATGATCTTGCAAGTTACACTGAGGAAAAGCTGACGACAGATTACGAAATAGCCAGTCAGGAGATGATGCAGTTAGTTTGTCAGCGATACAGCAGGAGAACAAAGTCCTTTTATGACATTTGGTAGCAGCGAACGTATACGAAACTCGTCTACGAATCAACAGTGAATTCCTACAAATATCAAGATTGAAAACAAAAAAATACCTCTCACAACCAACAACTCACAACCAGCTCCTGACAGTATTCTCTCCAACCAGCCCCCTCCGTCTCCCCGATCATCACGCTGATTTAGAAGTGATCACACGACGTCTTGCCAGTAGTTTAACAAAGTATTGATACAAACAATCTTGCAATTTCTACGACGAACCAACGAACTACAACCATCTACAATCAACTACAAGTAACAACTCCACGAGTCGTCTGTATAATCTTCTACAAGCACCTACAAGTAGCGGCAGTCTTCATCCCACAACGAGTAAATCACAAGAGAAAAGGACCGAGAAAACATTGACAAAGAAAAACAAAACAAACAAACGAAGAATGAGACACGACTCATAACTCACAATTACAAGACCTCACCCTCCTCTCTCTGCTACATCCACCCAACCTCCACCACTGACGCAGGAGTGAAGAGGTCAAGACGACGAAGCAAATACCAAGTCCATATTCACAACTCATCTTACTCATTCGTCTTCACTCAAGTTACTCATCGCTACTCATTCACTCACCACAGCTACCAGTGTGGGAAGTCGACGTCATCATGCGTGCTTGCTGAAAAGACGCCACGTCAGTCAACTCACCACCTGCACCATCACTAACACCATTCCCGCCACAGTAAAAATTAGTGAGTTACATAGTTACTTCATTTATACAATACACAGTGATAGACAATAAGCTTCTGCACAAACATATAAAACGTGCTGTATAGTTACAACTTAAATTCATATACCTACTTCAGTTATCTTCATAATTCAATCATTAAATACTTGCACCAACAATAAATATTCTACACTGTATATATTCATTCATTTATTATAACATTTATTTACTACCAACGAGTGTTACCATTTATACCTACATAAAATACGTGTTTCATACATACAGCTATACATTATTATATCTACAAAGTGATAAAGAAAATATACCATCACAGTTACTCAGTGAGCGATTAAAAGAACTGTATTAAACATTTATTAATTAAAGCTACCTAGTGGAAACATATAAATTAAGTTACAAGGTAAACTAGAAAAAAAAAATGGTCAACACAAATGACGTTAGCAAGAGTGAACATCTTCAACACAAGCGTGAAGACAATGATTTCCACACAGTGCTGACACACATATTACCCACGAGAGGTACAAGTGAAGAACAAGTCAGTGTATATAGTTAATACTGTACATAGTGTATATATATTTTTTTTATATAAAATAACAAAATATGGGACTATATAATATCATTTTCAGTAATATCTGTGCAATATAAACTAAACCTTAAAAAAGGATCCCAAGGAAATTAGCCATCAATTATACAACCATGAACAACACAGAAAAAGCGTAGACAAACGAAGAAAAACAAACTATAGAAAATCAATACATAAAAAAAGAAAAGAAATAGAGTAAGATCACATAACAAACAAATGAAAATAAGTGTAAGTGTTACTACAAATGCCAAAATACCACATAAACTACAAATAAAAAAGCAAATTGTTGTCTCCACAAGCAAGTGGCATGGCACATCATCACTATCATCGACCGCAGTATGACCGGATTCACATGTCAGGACTGCAATTATTACAATTATATAACGACAAACGATTGCATTATGTTACACTTGCTACAATTATGTAAATACAAACGATATGTAACAATTATGTAACGACAAACGATTGCATTATGTTACACTTGCTACAATTATGTAACTACAAACAATATGTACCATTTATGTAACAGTTGCATTAACAAGATGTAACTTCTATGTAACTTTAACTACAATTATGTAACTACAAACAATATGTACCATTTATGTAACAGTTGCATTAACAAGATGTAACTTTTATGTAACTTTAACTACAATTATGTAACTACAAACAATATGTACCATTTATGTAACAGTTGCATTAACAAGATGTAACTTTTATATAACTTTAACTACAATTATGTAACTACAAACAATATGTACCATTTATGTAACAGTTGCATTAACAAGATGTAACTTTTATGTAACTTTAACTACAATTATAAGGCCAACACAATTATGTAACGGTTGCATTAACAAAATGTAACTACAGTTATAAGGCCAACACAATTATGCATTACCACAATATTATGTAACAATTCATAAAATATTACAATTATGTATTACCACAATATTACTACAATATTATGTAAAGTCATACCATTATACCACAATTCTGTATTACCAGAATCATCTTACAAGTTAGGTGAAATATTAGACATTACTAAAGGGATAACTCAATATGTAATGTGTAACCTAGCAGTATTGCCATTGCACAATTATATGCGTACGTCTGTTGTACATGCACGTCTTACAAAGTGTCATACAACAACCATTGCATTTATTCAAATATGTATACAACTTGTTTAAAATGTAATATTACTGGATAATTGCTATTTACTATGAATGTTATATGTATACAATATTATAATCAATATTATATACTAATAGATTAGCACATGTCAATGATGATTGCTGTCGGAGGACCTCCAGTGGCGTGTACCGAGCATATGTTAGGACTCCATATTATAAATACAAATCATAATAGATAGATAGATAAATAGACAGATAGACAGCTCTATGAGAGCCTGGGAATGGGAAATGATCTTGCAAGTTACACTGAGGAAAAGCTGACTACAGATTACGAAGTAGCCAGTCAGGAGATGATGCAGTTAGTTTGTCAGCGATACATCAGGAGAACAAAGCCTTGTTGACCATACACACACATACTCACACACAGGCTTCTAGAACTTTCCAACCACAGGGAACACACATGACACGACTCCTGTTTCACCAGAATTTAGGAAAGAGAGCTCAGAAGGAGAGAGGCCATAGAAGCGGCAGGGAGTGGGAAGAAAGGCTTAGCAACTTGGAAGAGAGAGAGAGAGAAAGATAGGGAGATAGCTAGCGGGACTCTACTTTATACTTCACTCTGTGTAAGAGACTTGTTAATATTTCCAAGACAAATAAAAATAGTCCCATACTATTCTTTACCTCTCCTGTCATTGAATGACAAATGGGAGAGAAGATTATCTACTTACAAAGCTACTCAAGTATAACAACCGCTCGTCCACAAGTCTAATATATATAACTTCTCTACAAGTAACTACAAAGTCCTCTTTATGACAGATGTACCTCCCATTCCTCGTCTCCATTACTCATCATCTCTCAATCACTGCTCTATCCACCCTTAATCACTTGTCACCTTCCAGTTACTTCTCACTCACTCACCCATCTCACTTATCGCCATACCTCAATCACTCACTCACCCCTGACTCAGACATTTTTCACATGATCGTTGAGTGAATAGGGTAATTGGCTGCTGTCCGAATCCACCACAGATCGATCCCAGGCTGTGACACGGAAAAGAATAAGGAACTGCAGTTCGTTAAAGCATTATTTACTGATCTTACACAACACCCATTAATATGTCATGAACACACCTCCACTGAAACAACTACATTAGTCCTGAATTTGACACCATAGCATGTATTCAGTATGGATACATGTCAGCACCCAGGTGGCCATATGTGAAGGTGTTTGACACAAACATGGACTGGTGAGCCTTAGGGAACGGACTGTACCGTCAGTGTGCGAAGTCGGAAACAAATAAATGCCAATTCATCTCACACCTCACCCAGTCCTAACTAACCCCTCACTCCTCGCTCTCTCTCTCTCTCTCTCTCTCTCTCTCTCTCTCTCTCTCCTCTTTAACACCCATGTCCATTTTCCCTCTTCCTTACCGAACCCTTCCCATTATCTGGTTTACTCCTCTGCCCAGTTATGATGGCGTTATCATCCACTCCTCTTTACATTATCGCATCGTTCCCTCTTCACCATTATTTTCTGCGGTATCTCCACACTCTCTCCCTTTATTTATTATAATAAAAAAAATGTCTTTCCTGTCAACTTTTTTTATATTTCCACAAACCTTATTCATTACCTGTTTTCGCTTCTTGCATCACTATTCGTGTCATTGTTAAAATATACCTTCTCTTCCTTCAGCCCATATGCTCTTTATTCCACTACTGTTACGACCATCACTAAATCTTCTCTCTACTCATTTTTCCCCATATCTTTTTATATAAAAAAAATAATAATAATTCCCCTCTTCCGTTCTTTCTGCCTCCTCCTCTTTATTCCATCATTTTCCTTTCACAAAACCTGTTGTACCCTCATTTTTCTTTTGTATATTTCATTATTCTTGTCATAAAAACAATCTTACTTCTCTTCTTTTCCTTTGTCCTCCTCTGTGCTCTGTTATTCTTCTCACATTCATCACAGTCTCTCATCCAATCATTTCCTCCCTCCTCCCGTCCTCCCTTTCCGTCCTTCACCGTTCATATCATTATCACAAAATCTCAGCAGTTCATTTTCCACCGCACCCTGTTCACTTCATTACTATTTTTACCATTTTTTTCCTCTTAATTCTCGGGATCTCCTTTACCAGGGAACTCGGACTGTTAATATAATGATTTGTCTTTTCTCCTTAAAACCTAAAAATTTCACTAACGCTTGTTTCTCACTTTTATCCTCTCTCTCTCTCTCTCTCTCTCTCTCTCTCTCTCTCTCTCTCTCTCGCGGTGGACATGTGGAAGTGATGGATGGTCCTGTGTATATTAGAGTAAGTGTTGTGTGAAGGGGAGGGGGAGGGCAGTGTGGGAGAATGAAGTGGAGTGTAAGAGTGAAGTGGAGTGTAAGAGTGAAGTGGAGTGTGAAAGCGAAGTGGAGCGTGGGAGAGTGAAGTGGAGTGTGAGAGTGAGGTGGAGTGTGGGAGAGTGAAGTGGAGTGTGGGAGACTGAAGTGGATTTGGGAGTGTAACCAAGTTGCAAACACAAACATAGCATTCTCACGATCATATTTCACACTTTTGCTTCTACTCTTTTAGGCTCAGAAAACTTTTGTTCCCATTCCTTAATTATTTAGTTTCCATTTTGCATCTTTCAATTCTCTTCCCTATTTTTAAACTTTTCCGTCATATAACAGCTGCTTAGCGTATTATATTATTGTTGTTGTTTTCTGTTGATATTCTGTTTGGCGAAAGCTTTAAACTGAACCATCACCACGCTCATACTGATCAACCTACAATGCCCCCTTTCATCACGATATATTACCCCAACACTGCTCCTCTGTCCACCACCATCAACATCCACCGCTGCCCACTCACCCCAAGGTTTTTATCCACTCCAACCCACAACATTCAATTATTAAGAGACGTATGTACCGCTAACGCCGCCCCTCATACAACGTCCACCTTCAAAGGGTATACTTGTCTCGCCCGACCCCGCCACCACCACCACCATCTCATCCCACCTACCCCACCCAATTCTTTCTTCCCATCACCCTTTTTTTTTGCCCGCCCGCGTCTGACTTACACCTTGACAACCTACCAACAACACTCATTTTATCAGCGTATATTCCCTCCAGCATGCCCCACCACTCACCACCATAGCAGCCCATCCCGCCCACTCCTGTCCACTCATCCTACACGCCACTTGAATAAATAGTCCCAAAGCTCAATACAATCGTCTGAAGGTAGCACGAATAAGAGAATATTTAATAGACGTCAGTTGATTCAAGAAATCAACTCACTTGGCGGTGCCTCTCTCTTGTTTCCTTATCTTCCTCCTTGATCTACTCCAATATACCTCGTTACGACGATGTTACTCAGATCAAGAAAGCACCGCAGTAGTGACGGGGTTAGTGAAGGCTACGTCTTTCCCCTTTAGGTTGAAAAAATCTCCCACATAATAGTTGGGAAACAGCAAAAATAAAATACAAATTATATCCTCCTACTAAAGGTGTTAAATCACACACCCGCATTTCTGCTATATTGCAAATCTGCCTCCTTGATCTCGTGCAATATCCCTCGTCACGGCAGCCTCTCCTCACACGCCACACCTACGAGTATATTAACTCATACGCCACCATCACGTCTTTGGAATTTGACCACCGGCTCCTGAAGACGATCATATTTGATTTCCGAGAGAGTTTATGAACTGAAGGGATTAAATATGCGAAACGAGAGGCATTTCCTGCGTTCAGTAAAATCCCTCATGAACGTAAGAATAAACCATAAGTGATGTCACAGGATACTAAGGGATGACTATGTTGTATGTTAGAGTATTTGAGATTTTACTGTTGGTATTTCTAGCAGATATTATTCAGCCGAGAAGAGACCTTTCAAACTAGAGGGGTCAGGTATGTCACTCATTAATCGCTTTATAGGGAGCTCTCCCATGCGAAATGAAATCCTTGGATAATATCAAGAATAATCTACAAAATAAGTCATCGCAGCGAATCGGTGTAAAACTTTTTTTTAAAGTATGTTTCCGACTCTAGGAACAAACCTGACAGCTCATTCCCCATGGACCAGCAGTTCGCTTACGTGCTACACATCTTCCCATGTCACCACTTCAGCACTGATCCCTACGGTTCACTCTGGAAGTATGTTACGATGATCTCATCCGGACGGGCTTTATGGTATTAGTATTTACCGTATGTCTGCTTTGCATATGGGTGAATCTTGTCTAGTATCAAATAAATTTGTGTTTATGAAACTTACATAAACAACTTCCCTGCCGCAACTTTAAACAAAACTCAAGTCTTCTTTCAGAAAAGAAATCACTTCTCTAAGTACAGTCCTTGATCATCACCTCAAGAATTATATAAATCTGTCTGCTGGTACTGTACCAAATGCCTCTTGTTCCAGATTTTGTCTTCTCATTTCCATTCCCATTTTTCTTTTCTCCCCTCCCGTACGTCTCCTCCTCCCTCCATATGTATTTCCCCCAATTCCATTCCACTTCTCTCATATTCTAGAACATCCGTCACTTCTGCCATATGTTCATTACTCTTTTCCAATCCCGTTCCTTTTCCCCCACTCACAGTACTTTCTCGGCAACGGTATTTTCTTTCCATTTCCATAACCATTTTTTTTCCTAATGATGGTATTCCGTTAATTCTGTTTCACAACATGTCTTCCCCCCCCCATTCCAGTTAAAAAACCTCCTTCATCTATCTTTCTCCTCTTGTGAGTCTTTTCTTGCCTCTCCCTTAATTCTTAACGCAGCACAACAACCACACAATTTGTTTTTCCTCCCGATAACAGGACAATTGCGCCTACATGAAGGCCGACGATTTTAACGTGTGTGTGTGTGTGTGTGTGTGTGTGTGTGTGTGTGTGTGTGTGTGTGTGTTTAACTATCTATCCATCTATCTATCTATCTATGTATTCCGGTGTATATATATATATATATATATATATATATATATATATATATATATATATATATATATATATATATCCCATTGTCTCCCTTCAACATCAGCCTTTTCGTTAATGACGAGGGACGGAGGTAAGTAGGCTAAATACAGCTTTAAAGAGAATATGACGACGGCGGGAAACTGATGACTTTTTCGATGCATTAATCACAATAGCCAATGAGGGGCGGGAGGGGGGTGGAGGGGGAGGGGAAAGAGAGGTTGAGTGGGGTGGGAATGGAGAGGAAGGGGAGGAGTTGGAGGAGAAAGATCGGTAGGGGAAGAGAGGAGTAAAACGGAAAAGGGGGGGGGAGAGAATAGGTTGTGGATGGGGTGGCACTGTGATGGGAAAGGAGAAGGTATGGGAAGAAGTGGTGTGGAGGTGTGTGAAGGGAGTGGATGGATAAATCGGAGAGAGGCAGAGTTGGGTGAGGCAGGATGGAAGTGGAAGGGGAAGAATGGGTGAGGATGGGGAGTGAGAGAGTACTGAGGGAGGAAAGGGAGACGAGGAGAGGATGGGAAACGGGAAATGTGAGGAGGTGCAATAGGAAGGGTACGAGAAGAGTGGGAGATGGGAGAATCAGTGGGTGAGGAGAGAGAGTATAGATAGGATGTGAAATGGGTAGGAGGGGTGGGGAAGGGGACTTGGGACGATGGGGTGAGGGGATAGGACAGCAGGGATGGGTGGGGTTGGTGAGAGGAGAATAAGGGTGGGAAGTTGGGTAAAGAGGGTTGGATAAGAAGACGATTTAGACCAAAGTACTGAAAGATGGGCGGGTGGGGTGACGAGGGGATGGGTGGGATTTTTCATCCCTGTGCCACCCCATCAAGACTGTTTCTGAGCCACCTCATCATTAGTGAGGAGACGTAGCGGAGGAGGGAGGAAACAAAGGAATGGAGGACCGAAGGAAGTTGTCGGGGAGAAGGTGGGAAGGAGCAGAGATAGATAGATAGATAGATAGATAGATAGAGAGAGAGAGAGAGAGAGAGAGAGAGAGAGAGAGAGAGAGAGAGAGAGAGAGAGAGAGAGAGAGAGAGAGAGAGATGAAAGGAAGAGAAGAAGGCGGGACAGTAGGAGGGCGGCAAGCAATGACAGGGGAGTAATTGTTATGCAGCAAAACAGGGTAAATCAATCCTCGAAATTGCCATAACGTGATGGTTAGTGTGAAAAATATTATTAGTAACTTTGTTAACACCCGAAAGCAAACTCAACACAGCCAGTCAAGTGAAAAAACACTTAATAAAAAAGGAAAATACAGCAACAAGACACAGAACTAACCAGAAAAGCCAATAATGAATTAAAATCTAATAAAACTTTTAAAAATCATAAATAGTAGTAAACAAGAAGCGGTCCCAAGGCACAGCAAACCCGTCCCCGGCAATCATTTTAGTGCTCACGTAAAAACACAATAGGATATCTAGTCAAAGGTGTCACATATAAAATTTGGTGGAAATCGAGTGAAAATTGACGATTTTATGCCCAACTGAAACTTGGGGCCCGACCCACCTGACACTGATGTCCCCTGCCGGTAACTTGGGGGTGACCCCCCTGATGTAATGAGGCATGTTATAAGATGCAGATTTGAATGATGCGTCTTTAGGTTTTGATTTCATGTCGATAAGATGAATCTGAATGGAGTTATGGTGAAAACACGATTTTTTTTTTCATTTTACATTTTGTGGGCATACAGCCTGGGTCTTGGCCCAATTCGACCCAAAATATAATCAGGTGATTAGAAGGTCATAGCCCATCATCCCAGTGATTTTAGTCAAAATCGCACCAGTAGTTTTCACGTATTGTTAACAGAGAGACACACATGCGGACAAACAGACAAACTGAGTGAAAACAATACCCGTCTCCATGCCTCACCGGGGCGGGAACGGGTGATAATAATACAAACAGCAACAACAACAACCACAATAATAATAATAATAATAATAATAATAATAATAATAATAATATTAATTTATACTATAATGAGCCCATTTCTCTATGTTTGTTGGTTTGTTGGTTTGTTACCGTAACAGCGAAAACGGCGCATGTAGCGCAAATTTTTGTTAGCGCAAGATACCGTTCAAATGCTCTAACTTGAAGAATAAAACAATTTCCAGTCCAATCGGCGTCCGGTTCCCGAGTTATGAATTTTTTCTGAAGACAGGGAGAGACTTGACATCGAGTGGAGGCAGCCGAAGCGAGTAATAATAATAAGACGTACAAGAAAAAAATACGTTAGTATAATAAGAAAAATAAAAAGACTTGGAATAAGACTATGGATATGTAGAATAAGTAAAACCAGACTAAAACTAGAGCAGCATACAGACAGCGCATACTTCCGCAATGCCTGATCCTGATCCATCCCCAAATTTAATCGATTCTTTCTTGACCCATGTCCCACCCTTCCATGAAATTACATTGAAATTCATTCAGAACTTTTGGAGATACTTTGCCATAGGATCCTGATCCAGATCCTAATCCGGATCTGCCCCCAAATTTAATCAAATTTTTCTTGGCCCATGGCCCACCCTTCCACAAAATTTCATTGAAATTCACTGAGATCTTTTGGAGATATGGTGTGAAAAAACAAACAAATAACTCCGGATCACAACCAAAATTTAATGCAATGTTCATTTGGCCATACCTTATCCCTCCAAAAAAATTCATGAAGATCCGATCATAACTTTTTGAGTAATCCTGCTAACAGACAAGCAGACAGACAGACAGACAAACCAACCAACCAACCAACGCTGGGTAAAACATATACCTGCTGGCGGAGGTAAACAGAATATTGAGAAAAGAATAAGAATAATTATAATCATAAGAAAAATAACGAACAATAAAGGCGAAGAATAAGAACAGGAAGACTTGGAATATTAAGAAAAATAATATGAATATGAAAAACAAGAAGAATGGGACTAGGGCCGTAGTCGTAAACTGTGGGCAGGCGTTCACCTTGCCCTGTCCGTATCATTTGGTAATCATAACGCACAAACGGGAGAGAGTCCCTGCGAACGGGCAAGGATTACTGCAGCATAGTACTGGAATCCATGGGAAGTCTCATAGCACCCCCTCGCATGTCCCTTCGTCACAATATGGTAACCTTATACAAAGAAAACTATGTAGAATTTGTAGGACCGTATGGTGTGTGTGTGATGAGAATGTTAATGATAACAACATCGTGTGAAGAAGAAAAAAAAAAGTTTAACGTTTTTCTCGTTATAAAAGACTGCTTCTCCGGAGATGGTTAATTTACGAGACGAAACAAAGGTGAAAAGTAAATGCAGGCAACATGCGGTTGTAGGTATACACCGTGGGTGGATGTAATGCAACATGCGGTCGTAGGTATACACCTTGGGTGGATGTAATGCAACATGCGGTCGTAGGTATACACCGCGGGTGGATGTAATGCAACATGCGGTCGTAGGTATACACCGTGGGTGGCTACAGTGCAACATGCGGTCGTAGGTATACACCGTGGGTGGATGTAATGCAACATTCGGTCGTAGGTATACACCGTGGGTGGATGTAATGCAACATGCGGTCGTAGGCATACACCGTGGGTGGCTACAGTGCAACATGCGGTCGTAGGTATGTACACCTTGAGTGGATGTAGTGCGACATGCGGACGTAGGTGTACACCGTGAGTGGATGTAGTGCAAAATGTGGACGTAGGTGTACGTCGTGAGTGGATGTAGTGCAACATGTGGACATATAGTAGGTGTACACCATGGGTGGACGTAGGGCAACATGAGGAAGTAGGTGTACACCGTGAGTGGATGTAGGGCATATGAGGATTAGGAATAAGAATGCAAAAATAAGAATAATGATAATTAAACAGAATATGAATTGGTCGACTAGGAATAATAATAATAATAATAATAATAATAATAATAATAATAATGATAATAATAATAATAATAACAACAACAACAATAATCATAATCATCATCATCATCTTGAATAATAGCCTACATATAGGATAAAATAAGAGCGATAAAAAGAAGGGAATAGACATAAAATAAAGAATCAGAATAATAAAAAATTAAGAAATAAAAAAAAACAGGAACATGTATAAGAATGTGATTAAAAATGATAAACAAAATAAAAACACGAAGGAAAGATGCGAAGAAGAGGAAGGAGGAGGAGGAGAAGGAGGAGGAGGAGGAGGAGGGGGTGAAAGGGAAATAGTAAGATCAGTAATAAGGCTAGGAGCGAGCCGGATAAGAATAGGAATGATGATATACCGGTAGGGAATTAATAACAACAAAATAGATAATAAAAAAAATAAGATTAAGGATAATGACTGAGAATAAGACTAAGAACATAAATAACAAGAATAATAGGAAAACAGGGGAACTGATAAAAAAGAATATGAACAACAATATAAAGAATAAAAAGAATATCACGAAAAAGCGTACGACGAACAAGGAACATAAATGCCAAAAACAAAAACAACAACAAATACAACACATACAACAACAATAACAACAACAACAACAATAATAATAATAATAATAATAATAATAATAAAAACGAGAACAAGATGAATAAGAAAAAGAATAAGAATGAACATGACGTAATTAGAATATGAGAAATATGAACAACACGAATAATAAAAAAAGAACAATAATTATGAAAATAATATGATGATAATGATGATGATTATGACGATGATGATGATAAGAATTACAAGAACATCAACAACAACAAAGGCAGTTGTGATAAGAAAAAGATGAAAAACAAGAAGTGGAAGGATATCAATAAAAATAATTAGAAAAAGAATAAGAATACATTTACGTCAGGAGGAAGCACTGATACTGGTGGGATCAACACTGAGGTATCTCTCACTCCGTGTCAGTGCAATGTAATGGTGAGGCTTTACGAGGAGTCAATACAAGAGTGGTGCGAACAAGACAGGTTAATGGGGCCAATAGTAATGCTCTCTGAATCACTTAATGGAATAAAATGGTGTGGTCATAGATGGTTAATAAGAGAGAAATCCCCGTCCTAAGGGGGTTAATCCCGCTGCCCTCAAGCCCTGCTCATTATCCTGACTACTGTATGTCCGTCTCTCCTCTCTGTACCTGTCTATGTGCAGCAAATAAGGTGTGTTGGGCTGACTCATTACCAACCTGGCCTATTGTACCTGCCATCTCCTAATGCATAATTGTGTGTGTGTGTGTGTGTGTGTGTGTGTGTGTGTGTGTGTGTGTCTAATCAGTAGTGCAGACGATAATTGTTTGGAATCCTGTGTTCATGTGGCCTTGACCTTCATCATTACCTGGCACAACAGTTGAGTGTTTGGCAGGTCAGGATAACACTATGAAAACAATAGATAAGTGTAGCTCCGAGAGATTCAGCCAATACTGCACTACACTCCATTAGCCATAAGCTTTTACAGATTTTATTTCACATATTTTTAATCTCTATCAGAAAAATGTGGGCAGAGAGAGAGAGAGAGAGAGAGAGAGAGAGAGAGAATAGGAAATGGAGCAGAAAAAAATTCGATGGGAAGTAAAGGAGTGAAGAGAAAAATTTACGGAGAAGCAATGGGAGAAGGAGGAGGGCAGGACTGTAGGCGAGAGGATGAAGGAGAGAGGAAGGGGAGGGAGACCGGAAGGTAGAGGAATGGGGGAAAGCGGGGGAGGAGGAGGCGAGGTAAGGGAAAGGAGTGAGTGAAAACAAGCACAGGTTGTTAATAACATTTCGCACCCTCCCCCATCTTTACCAGTCCAATGTTACACTACGTATCCTTGAACAACACTAACACCCTACCAATTACATCATGTACTCAAATATACACCTAAAAGATGCACATCAATATTCAACATACCTAAACATCCTGTCCTTACGGCATAACTGCGCAACAGAATCACGCAAACTTCCAAGACTCTCTAAAACAACTCTTCTACATTATTCTGCACAATTATACATACCTCCAAACATCGCCATCCTAAGAACACTCCGCCCAAGCACCGTCTTGCGTTACATAAGCAAAAAAAATATATATATATTTTTGATGCCAGGCAAGCACTCTGACGCAACAGTATATCACTGGAACGCGACAACCTCACCCAACGTCGGTTAAGAGGTGACTCAACTAGAACTACCGACTATGGGACAGTGACTGATAAAAAGACTGTTTCTATGATATCACAGCCTCGGCATAATAACACATTTTCCATCGTCAAAATTAGACGACCATCAGAGTTTACTAATATTGCTCCTGAAAGAACATATATTTATTTTATTTTATTTTTTTGCTGACAGAGAAACGTCACGAGAAAACAATAATGAAAAATTAAATAAGAATATAAAAGAAGTCAAGACGATCCATTAAAAACATTGCATTTAGGTTTTCAATAACAGGACTCTTTAATCGTTTAGTGATTGTCCTGAAATTGCTTTCATTCAGAAATTCATCTGCAATGTCTTTTTAGCTTATATGGGAGAGTTATTGAATGATTAGGAAGTTCATGAAGAATCATAGGTACTAAAACGATTAAATCTCTTCCGTGACAACAAACCGACAGCCAATCAGAGACCAGGTGGTCGGGGCTTAGGGATACGAGGACAGTGAGGTAAAGGATGAGCTTGCTGCTGAACTCCTCAGTCCCACGACAAGGTTTTCCTTCTACTGTATATGCTCATTTGGTAGCGTGGCGGGTGCAATGCTTTACCGAAAGTGTGTGTGTGTGTGTGTGTGTGTGTGTGTGTGTGTGTGTGCGCGCATGCAATTTTCTCTGTATGTTTGTGTGAACTTAGTCGCCAACAATGTTTCTATTTGAATCGAGCCAAACTTACTGTAGTGGAAGGGTTCTTTGGGACAGGTATTTGGTGCATACACTGGTACACATAACTGGTGCATACACTGGTACACATAACTGGTGCATACACTGGTACACATAACTGGTGCATACACTGGTACACATAACTGGTGCATAAACTGGTACACATAACTTGTGCATACACTGGTACACATAACTGGTGCATACACTGGTACACATAACTGGTGCAGACACTAGTACACATAACTAGTGCATACACTGGTACACATAATGGTGCATAAACTGGTACACATAACTGGTGCATAAACTGATACACATAACTGGTGCATACACTGGTACACATAACTGGTGCATACACTGGTACACATAACTGGTGGATAAACTGATACACATAACTGGTGCATAAACTGATACACATAACTGTTGCATAAACTGGTACACATAACTAGTGCATAAACTGGTACACATAACTGGTGGATAAACTGGCACATATAACTGGTGCATACACTGGTACACATAACTGGTGCATACACTGGTACACATAACTGGTGCATACACTGGTACACATAACTGGTGCATAAACTGGTACACATAACTGGTGCATACACTGGTACACATAACTGGTGCATACACTGGTACATATAACCTGATATGCTTATGGTTATAGCCTTTTGCACCCAATTCCCTGGTGCTGTTTCGCCCCACACGTCAGTCAACAGCAGCAATGGCTCCTTTCCAGCAGCTGTCAGCCCTGCTGTGTCAGCCTACCGTGTCTCTCCTGACGCCTCATCATAACTTCACCTGCCCTCACCCTCACCGCCATCAGCTAAATTTGGCTGCACAATTGACTCCACTGATTTCCCTCTTCCTGAAAACAGTGAGTGAGCCGGTTTAGTTCTTCCACGCGCTGGCGTGCGTGCGTGAGTGTGTATATGTGTGTGTGTGTGTGTGTGTGTGTGTGTGTGTGTGTGTGTGTGTGTGTGTGTGTGTGTGTGTGTGTGTGTGTGTGTGTGTGTGTGTGTGTGTGTGTGTGTGTGTGTGTGTGTGTGTGTGTGTGGGAAAAGTTCATGAATTTCACCCGCTTCTCACTACTCTAACAATACAGTGCTTATAATATATTAAATTATATTTAAGCAAAATTTTCTAATGATGTATCACATCCTTCTTCAATACATAAATTACTGTACTACTCTCATTCTAGTCTTTTCTAGTGGCTAATATGGCTCCTGGAACGCTGACAATCTTCTACTTATAAAATAAAATCACTAGGAATTTATCGTCTTTGCTCCTGAAACTTGAACAAAAATAAGTTCTTGTCAGATGCGCATTTGTGTTTGATCGAGGAATATAATATTTTTGATCAGCTTTAGGAATGTCTCAAGGAAATGGAAGAAGTTAATACGTTTAGCTGGAGAGGACAATGTTTATGTTATTTTTTCAACAGACAGATGTTTGCATTTGGCTCAGGAGGGACTTTTCTAGTCAGAAGTGTTAGTTACAGTCTTCATTAACCCCTTCACTTCACAGCATCTTCATTGACCTGAACAATATCGTCTGGCTGGGTCGGATTGCAATGAAAAACCCCAGCAGCCCTTTTTAACGTGGCAGCGTTCGGACTGACTCTATCAGATAGGTATATGTGAAGCTACAGAACGTGGTGAAATTTTTTTGGCCTATCTGATGGAGCCAGGATTCTGTGGGCTTGAATGATGAGTGAAAGGAAGCGTGGCCCATTGAACTGGGCAAACATAGGCTGTCTGAACGTTGCTACTCCTCACCCTGCCCTAGGGTGGGAAAGGACGTCCGGGTGATGTTAATGATGAAAAAGAACATTTTGATAGAATCACTGTTGTGTGCACTGCTAAGAAGTACACAACATGATGACTCATGTGTTCAATACAGGATGGCATATTCATGTTGTAGAGTGGTGGCACTTAGGTAATTGGAGGGTGCAGGAGAGAGGCGAGAGTTTGAAGGAGTAAAGTTAAGTGATGAGGGAAAGGCGAGAAGGAAAGTAAGAGGCGGTTGAGGGAAGGAGACGGTGGACGAAGGAGGGAATAGCATGGATGAGAGAGAGAGAGAGAGAGAGAGAGAGAGATCCAACCCTTATCCTTTAAAAAAAAAAAAAAACATTAATTATGAGGTGCCTGGACACTGTCTTTAACCCTTCAACCCAAGGACGTATTTTATTTTCCACTGTAGCTGATTTTGGAATAGTATATTTCACTTTAAGATTTTTCTTTTTTTGAACTGGATGTGTTAATTATAGCATTTATTAACACCTTCACTATTACGCTATTGGGCTGCTTTTGTAAATTAATTTAATCTACACTAACAGCCAGAATGAGATATATATTACGTCACTGGGTTTATATGACCTTATTGCAGGAGGTAATGACGTCTTTGTGCCACCATTTGATTGCTTATTTTTATAGATGTTAGAACTAGATATTCTCTTTATGTTGTCTAGATAATTTTACTATTGATATAATTTACCTTAATGTTGTATAAGTGGAAAAACTGAAATTTGCAAAATAGAGAAAAAATTGTAATATATACGGAAAAACTGTAATATGCGAAGTACGGAAAAAACAGTAAAATGCAAAATACGGAAAAGCTGTAATATGCAATATACGGAAAAACTGCAATTTGCAGAATACGGAAAAAACAAACACTGTATTATGCAAAATACGGAAAAAAACTGTAATATGCACAATACGGAAAAAACTAATACGCAAAATACGGAAAATATTATAATACACTAAATACGGAAAAAACTTAGATATCCAAAATACGAAAAAAACTGTAATATTCAAAATAGGGAAAAACTGTAATATGCAAAATACGAAAAAAATAACATAGACGCAAAATACGGAGAAATGTAAGATGAAAAATTCGGAAAGAACTGTCAAATGCAAAATAAATCACTGAAGAGGAGGTGTGACGAAATCTCCAGACCCACCAAGAAATACGAGCCAGCTCTCCATACACTCGTCAGCTTGGGAGGAATTCTGGGTCTCTTCCTTAATGATTAATTTTCGACATAATATTGCCATTCTCCCAGTGCTAATCTCTTCTTAATACGGACATCCAAGGCATACAGAAAATACAGGGATACATTAGCATAACTGATACAGAAATACAGTGATGAGAGTTGCAATACATCCTGCTAAGGCAACCACACCCACGGGTCTGGAGGTGACATGTGGCAGGAAACACTCGCCTCCCAGTACCATATCCTACCGACACGCGCCACATTTCCTCTGCAGACTATTACAATGCCACGGCTCTACATGTCAGCAGGTGGGTTGGCGGAGGGTTAGTGCCCCTCCCCGTAAAACAACTTAGTCTTACGACCACCCCTTATGGGATTATGGCGTCTGGCTAGAGATAGACAGATAGACCACGGCCGTCAACTGAGGCAGGAAAGGATGACAAAAATTACCATCGTATTTTATCCAACGACCAAAGAAGCGTTAATTGCTCGGACCCTTTGATGGTCGACACAACTCTCTTATTCTATTTCAGCTAAATCCAGACGACTGTATTTAGCTAAGATTGAGTCATAGGAGCCTGAGGATATTTTGGAAAGGCAAGTTCCTGGTTCATATTACCTTCTGTGTTCTTTAGTATGTCCTATAATTTCCTCTTTCGTCTTCATTTCCGTTTCATTTTTTAAAACAACATATTCGTTAGTATACAAATTAATACTGTCATCCATAAATTATGCAAGATTCATCTATTTAAAAAAAAAATCATAACGATCCGTAGAGCGGCATCTGCCAACGCAAATGCTAGCAGACTCGTAACGAAAAATAACGAGATAGGCAACAATGACTTTCGAAACAAAGTAACAAGGCCTTTGGAGACCAACAAGCTTTTCAGAATACTATGCAAGAGTTTCATAACTGAATGGCTGAATATTAGAGTGAAATTCATGCCCGCAAAGTATTGGTACGATTTCCGAATGAAGAGTACAAACGATTTCCACTATTTGCTGTTATTCATGGTTCTGTATAGGGATGCCTTCACGTGGTGGCACTGATATAACGATGCAGCTCAACTGCCTGGTTACATAAACGTCCCTCAACTACTTCCTTATCCCCTCAAAAGGAGAAGGGTGGACTGGAGGAGAAGGGGAACTGAAGCTTGCAGTCCACAGGCTTTGCATCGCATATGAACCTATAACAACAACAACAACAACAACAACTACTACTGACATTTACCACACTTTCCCTGCGAGTCCACAGTTCCACACGCCACTCGGAGCATTTCTCTCCAGCCACCATAACAACTCCTCTCCATGCGGCCAAACTATCGCCGACCACTGTTTCAAGGTTCCCTACCCACCCCGCCACCACCCAACCCATACTCAGCTTCCCTACAGTGCACGCATCGGAAAGTCGTCTGGCGGTTGTAAGAATACGACTGACAAAGCCGTCATTGAAATCATGGGATCAAATCATGAAGACCACATAAGTAGCGTATAAAATGTACCATCAGTGTGCAAACTACTTGAATTAATGCACTGGAAAAGTAGAAAAACGGCAAATAAAAGATAAATGGATAAGTTAATATACTGGCAAACAGGCTTCAGGTCAAAATAATCACTCTCTCCGTGCTACCACTATCCTCTCCCCTCCCCTCCCTCACCTTTCACTCGGGATGGTCACAAATGTGGGTGGGTATTTCTTCCCGGCGGGTTATTCCTACCGGCATACATTCAGATATGCTCTCCTTTGACCTGCTTATCTCCTGGGCTTCACATCCTTTGCCCACTATATTTCTGCAGGTTATTTCACCACCACTGCGTTTCGCTCGCCGGTATTTCCATTAGTGTTTAGCGGTGGCTCGACTTCCGGGTAGTTTCCTTTTAGTGTTTATAATTTTCATAAATGGTTTATCGCTGATCCATCTGCATTTCGTATTTTTTACATTATGAATGTTCTTGGCGCACACACACACACACACACACACACACACACACACACACACACACACACACACACACATATATATATATATATATATATATATATTATATATATATATATATATATATATATATATATATATATATATATATATATTAGGAAGAAATCGTATTTGTTCTGTTTCATCTTAAAGTTATAACTCTTTTTTTTCAATTTTTCTTGCGCATTACTCTTGTCCGTTCTGTTTATCTGAGTCCGTTCAGTTTAGTATCTATGGCTGGAATATCTTGCCCAAAGACCTCAACAGAATATCGTAATTAAAACCCAGTCAGATGTATTTGCTGTGCCAGATTATTACGTCCAAGCATCTTCCATTTCTTCATCTCTTCTCACACTTTTCGTTGCACTCACATCTGACTCATTTTGATACACCTCATAAAGGCAAATGAAGTTGTTACTTTTTAAATAGTAACTGTACTAGGTTTAATAATTTCATTTTCAGACACTGCCATATTTTTGTTTCATGTTTTCAACTCCTTTCTGAATTGCATGATCTCTATCCACATAATCTAAGTTACCGTTGTACTTGTGTCAGACTTGACAACACCGTAACCTAAAAAGCCAGGTCTTCATCACACACACCCCACCAGAATCAAGAGTTCACTAACGGGAATAGTTATAAGTTGAACACCTATCGCAATTTAAGATTGGTTAAAATCAGCTTTGTAATGTAACGTACAAAATGTTCACAGTAAGCCATTATGGAGAAAGTTAAGCGGTAACAGGTAATACCATTTTATCCCTTCTGTTATTACAAAGATAATTCCTGTTCTGATAGAGAATCAAGATATATAAATCTCATACTGGCAGTGCTTCGACGATCTACAACAGACCTTCCCTGTCTCCCTTCATGTACCTATGACCATGCAATCGAGAGGACAACTTCTTCATCGGAACATCTTTTTATTTTGTTCTTATCCATATTGTTATTCGTGTTATTGTTCTTCTTCATCTTATTATTGTTATTATTATCATTTTTTTTTCTTTTTTTGAAGCGGACTCTTATAGCATGCATGAAAACTACACACCTGCCTCGCGGAGGGAGGGGGGAGGGGAGGGAAGTGAGGGGAGGAAGGAGAGGTGAGTGCAGGATAGATGATGGGAGATGGCTAAGAGGAGAGGGGAGTGAAGAGGTTGGTGGGAGGTGGGAGGGGTGGGGTGGCTGGGGCGGGGAGAACTGGGGTGGTGGAAGGGGGGCGGTATACATAAAGAGGGAGTCGGGAAGGTGAGAGAAGAGATGAAACAGGTATATAAGGGAAGGGAGAAATGGGAGAAATGGAGTTCCCCCGAGCTAAGCCCTGTATTGGACTATATAGCCCCGCTAGGGTTACAGGAGCGAGCTACCACTCCCAGCACGGCAGCCCGGGCGAGGCTCGAACTCTCAATCCCCAGATTACGAGTCCAGCGCGCTACCACTGTGCTACCGCGCCCCCCTAAGGGAAGGGAGAGGTGGGGTGGGTTAGGAAAGGAAAGGAGATGAAGTGGAGGGATGCAGGAAGTGCCAGGGTAGGGGAAAAGGGTGGTGGTGGAGAGAAGAAAGAAGAAACTTGAGGGAAGGGTGTGCAAGGGTGGTGGCAGGTCTGAGGAGAGGCCACTTGTCTTGTGCCACGCGGGTCAGAAGTAAAGCCATTTTGCGGGGAATAGAGACAGTCAAGTGATGATGAAGGAGGGGTGGGAGGGGGAGGGAAGAATAATCCCGAGACAAAAAGGGAGAGCGATGGATATACATGATATGAACACGAAGGTGATGATGTATTAGGACGAAGAAGAAAATGGATGTGGAAGGGAAGGTGATGTATGAGGGCAAGGTAAAAGATGTATGAGAAAGTGCACAAGGCAACATCTTAACACTGACACAGTATTTGCCAAATACTGCAAATAATCCAAGTTACAATATTCCTTCTGATCGTTAGCGGCGCCACTATCCACTCGCTCGTTTTAGTGCTACCTACAGATGATTTTACAGTAAGCGGCGATTCAAATGTTCCCCTGTTGTTGGTATTGTGTAATCCCCGTCTGCGCCTGGCCAAGAGAACCCATCAACCGCAGGAAAGCAATCCCTCTTGTACCTGTAGGCCTGTTCCCTGCAGTGAACTGATGTATCCTTGCGGCAGCCACAGCAAAGCAGGGGGAGGAGTGTGGAGTTTTGGTTCCCGGATGGACATCGCATTAGCGTCTCTCCACCCACTTAACAGGGGCACCATAATAGACTCCACATTACCCTATTATCTGGATACATGGTTACCACCCAGCGTTGTAGATGGTTTCCTGGGTTAAAGAAAACCAACAGATTAGACATTCAGTGTACAGCCAAGAAAGAAGAATAAAAAGTTACTGGAAGGATGGAAGCAAACATGAAGAGAGGAGGCCAGACACAGAAGAAGAACGATAAAGGTGAATGAAGAAGCAGGCAGCACTACCTCTTTTAAACAAGCGACAGCGTTAATATTTTCACCAGTCTCTACACTTCCGAATAATATCGGCAAACCGGATAAAATTCCACGAAAAATAAACCGAATGACCACACTGAGTATTAAATTACTACCTGTATTACAAAAAAAAAAAAAAAACATTAATTAAATAACAACATTCCGCTGCCGGCCAAAATCAACTTTAATCCTTTTACGAATGAATGAATGACATGCCGGTATCAGTCAGCGAACACAATATTATTTCTAAAAACATAATACACTTTCAACAAAGCATAACTGATCTCTTCTGATTGCTATTTGAACTATTGGACTGAAAGTAACCTGGTTGTTTCCCCAGTGTGATAATTTGTAAATAATATAAATATCATTGCAAGAATATTAACCTTAAACCTTGAAAATATGCATCTGGCATACTAAATGCTCTCAACTCTCCAACTCGAATTCTTCCCGCTCCTTCTGGCACCTTGCCAAAAATCTTTCTAACAACTTTACCTCATCATCCTTCCCTCCTCTTTTCTACTCTGATGGTTCTGTAGCTATTTCTTCTACTGATAAAGCAGATCTCTTCGCACAGACTTTCTCCTCCAATTCCACCTTAGACGATTCCGGTGCTGTTCCTCCATCACTCCTCCCCTCTGACTTCCTTATGGCTGACATTAAAATTTCTTCAGTTGATGTATTTTCTGCCATCACTGGCCTCAGTACTAACAAGGCATATGGGCCTGATGGAGTCCCTCCTGTTGTTCTCAAGAACTGTGCTTCTGTGCTTACACCCTGCCTAGGCAAACTCTTTCGCCTTTGTCTGTCAACTTGTACCTTCCCTTCTTGCTGGAAGTTTGCTCTCATTCAGCCAGTCCCAAAGAAGGGTGACCACTCCCAACCCTCCAACTATCGTCCAATTGCTTTAACGTCCTGTATTTCAAAAGTTTTCGAGTCAATTCTTAATAGAAAAATTTTAAGGCATCTTTCCTATCACAACCTTCTTTCCGATCGTCAGTATGGGTTCCGTCAGGGACGCTCCACTGGCGATCTTCTCACCTACCTTTCAGACTCCTGGTCATCCTCCTTTCGGGACTTTGGCGAAAGCTTTGCCATTGCACTTGACATCTCAAAGGCTTTCGATCGAGTCTGGCATAAATCTTTAATTTCCAAACTGCCCTCCTACGGTTTCTATCCTTCTATCTGTGCCTTCATCGCTAGCTTCCTTTCTGGTCGTTCTATAGCTGCTGTTGTAGACGGCCATCGTTCTTCTCCTAGATCTATCAACAGTGGTGTTCCTCAGGGCTCTGTCCTATCGCCAACTCTCTTCCTTTTATTCATCAATGATCTTCTAAGCTGTACATCTAACCCTATCCACTCATACGCTGATGACTCCACCCTTCACCTTTCCATTCGGTTCCCGCAACGCCCATCTCAACAGTTACTTCAAGAAACAAGGGATGAGGCTATGGCACACCTAATGTCTGACTTGGCTCGTATCGCTGACTGGGGTAAAATAATATGGTTGTCTTTAATGCATCTAAGACTCAGTTCTTACACCTATCAACCCGACAAAATCTTCCACAGGTATACCCATTAATGTTTAATAATATTCAGCTTAATCCTGCATCATCCTTGAACATGCTTGGGGTTTCATTTACTCGGGACTTATCTTGGAAAGACCATATTACATCTCTTGTAAAATCTGCTTCCAAGAGATTGGGTGTGCTAAGCCGACTCCGCTCTTTCTTTACCCCTGCACAATTGTTGACTCTATACAGAGGTTTTATCCGCCCCTGTGTGGAGTACAACTCTCATGTGTGGGGAGGCTCCCCACATACAGCTCTTCTCAATAGGGTGGAGTCAAAGGCTTTTCGTCTCATTAACTCTCCTCCTCTTACTGACTCCCTTCAACCTCTGTCTCTTCGCCGCACTGTTGCATCTTTATCTCTTTTCTATCGCTACTTTAATGGTCACTGCTCCTCTGAACTGTCTGCTTGCATTCCTCCACCTCTACGACGGGCGCGTAGCACCCGTCTGGCAGCAAACTCTCATCCCTTTTCTGTCCAACTCTCTAATGCAAGAGTTAACCGTTACTCCCAGTCTTTCATTTATGCAACAGGTCAGCTCTGGAACTGTCTCCCTCTATCTGTATTTCCTGCTGCCTATGATCTCCAGTCTTTCAAATGCAGTGTGTCCAGGCATCTGAAAATGATCGGATCTTGAATTTGGCTCTCTATTGTATTTTGTTTTTCTCTTGGAGGGAACTGTTACTGCGGGCCATCGCCTTTGGTTCCTTCCTCCTCGCATAAAAAAAAAAAAAAAAAAAAAAGATTACAGTCAATAATAAACGGATCAATGCTTTACGGCTTCTCATTTAACATATTGTCGCAGATAACCCTTTCATTTCCATGGCAAAAGTGCGGAGTTTTGCCTACGTGACGCCATAATTATGATCTAATGCAACAGAGATAAATCGCTGGCAATGGAAGCGTTCACTATTTTGCTCAAACTAACGCCAGAAGTTGTATTCAGCGGAGGAAATTCCATTAAAAATAAAAATTTAATAGTCATTGCAATTCAAGGCAATATTTGTTAATCCTTTCACTGGTTTGGTGGCAAGTCGGTATTTCATTCCGGCAAATGTCAGCCAAATGATAGCAGCATCAATGAAAGGTTATACCAATTATGAAATTTGTAGATTAACCCCTCCCCCCCCCCTTTTTTTTTTACTGGTTTGGTCGTAGATATGAAATTTTCTGGCAACGATAGGCAGTTGTGCGGAGCCAAAGAAAACTCATCACTGCTAGATACTTAAAGCTTAGGCATATTATTAAATTTCCCAGTATCTTTTCACATACCAACATTTCAGATTACCGGCATCTTCCTTTCATCTACAAATTTCCCAACACAGTCTCTTTATGGGAACACTGCACAGATTCAGCAGTATATCATGTTAAAGTACTCGTGTTATCTTCAATATCCCGTAGGATGTTTACTCTGGACATCCCCTGACGAATTTATCCGGCTTAGGACTAATGACTAAGGTGAAGGAGAGTAATAGAATAATTGGTTTCTTTCAGTGCACTTTCCTCTTTCTGCAGTTCCTTCAGACCTAAAACAGCGTACGCATTTGATCTCTTAGTGTTTCATCGTCACATCATCATCATCATAACTTCTCACTAATACATCAGACGGCAGTGATCCAGAAATACGAAAACATAACTGCAAGTAAACAAAGGACAGAATGGCTTAAGGAAACAAGCAACACATCCTCCCATTCATCACTCATTTGAAATTCTCACTTCAACCTATACCGTTAAAAGGTCTTCAGTACAGTGGTCTTAACATTGTTTATTTATTTATTTTTCGTTTATTTATTTATTTTTTATTTACTGTTTTTCTTTTTTACCAAGCCCATTCCGTCGTCAACGAAACTAAATATGGGTTGTAGCCGTTCTAATGGGCATCTCCATACACACTTCATCTATCCATTTCCGTCCATCCCCACTTGCTTTCTCAGCCTTCCAAACCTGGCTAATAAATGTACATCGACTTTCTTCTTGGCTTTCTACGTCTCCTCCCCAAACTTTCTTTTTAGTGCAAAGAAGAAGGAACCAAAGGCCAGGGACCTGCAAATTGCTCCCTCCAAGAAAAAACAAGATCCATCTATCCACATATACACCCTGCATCGCCACGCTATTCATATACCCTACATTCATTACACTACCATCTTAACACATCCTCTGCTATCCTTTCGTCAACAGATTTCATTGCTTCACACCTTATGAAAAGCTCGTTACATCTTATATTGTCCATCCCAGGCACTTCACATACATCAAGTCGCTTTTTCCTTGACTTCTCAAGCACAGATTTTTTTTTTTTTTTTTAATGAAATTGTCAAAAACCACCAAGGTGCGGCAGGAATAAATAAAAGAATGTAACAGCAGTACAGGGATTAACGGAGATAAAAAAAAAAAAACTACATTCCTTCCTAAACCGTTCAAAAATTGTCTGGGAGGCTAATAATAATGTTATTGTAGTGAATGAGTTATAGAAGATCGTATTAACAAATTCAGTATGAGTAGTCCCTCTAAAATTGTCAAATATCGTCACTAGATAGCAACACACACACACACACACACACACACACACACACACACACACACACACATGCTCTCATCGTGGTGAGGGTAATATTTCATTCTCATAAAACACCTAGTCGGTAATGTAATTCGCAGGTCATGCTTACAGGTTCAAAATACACCTAAGAGTCACGCTGTTAGTCTAATGATTCTCTCTCTCTCTCTCTCTCTCTCTCTCTCTCTCTCTCTCTCTCTCTCTCTCTCTCTCTCAGCACGGAGAATAAAATAATTTCTCTACCTACAGTATATTCCACCCCTGGTGGCTGAAATGAACCTATAAAATAGAAGCTTCCTCAATATAACCCCATGAAGGTGTCAAGAGCAACCTGCAATTTCTCTGATGAATACGAAAAATTAATATTCTTAACACAAATCACTCTTCAGTATAAATAATGGAGGCTGACAAAGCAAACCCTGTAATATAACCCCAATATATGTCAAAGAGAACGACTAATGGCACTTCATCACAATAACCAACCTTACTCTAATTAATACAGGACCCAGTTGGTCATTACCCCAGGCGTCTTATTACCTCGCCTCATTTACATCTGCTAATTACCAAACTAATGACATATAAAATTAATGCTAGCAAAAATAAGTATACTAATACACAGCCAAACTAGGGCGCCATTTTCTCCATTACATTCTTCAGCTTCAAGAAGGCTGGGTTAGCACAGCATTTGTAATTTTCCTTTATTAACTCAGTGTTTATATACCTTTTTTACCTTAACTTGGCCCAGATTTTCGTTCTTTTGTAGCTTATTCTACATACCTCAGTGGTAGGAAAAGACAGTGTTATGCCTCAATATTCTTTCCATAGTACTTCTTCGTGACCAGCATCCTATCTTTTGTTACAATCCAGCATTCAAGATGGAGAGATGGCAATTTTAGGCCAAGTTACAGTAAAAGGGGTATAGCGCTTCTCTGAACCCCTTGAGTACGATGACGCCTTTTCTACTTAATTCTGGTTACCTGTGAACGATGTTATGTGGCTCAAGAACCCTCTCGGATTACACGACATTAAAATAATCACCTGCCGACATCTTCACCGCTATAGCGATAAGCCATTTATACTTGCTACTACCAGTCTGTCTTACGTGGGTCAGGAAAGAGTCATCGTACTGGCAGGGTTGATGTATATTTATCCTCGTGCTGAATAGACAAAACATCCAGGTCAGTCATTAGTAAAGACCATAATGTACACCTGCCGTCAATTCTTTGTAAATCACGGGGTTTAAGAACTGCTGCGAGATCCAAGCATTCTTTACCCAATTTCAACACCGGCTTAACAAACTTTCCAGCAATACGAAAAACATCAACTGCAAGTAAACAAAGGACAGAGTAGCTTAAGGAAACAAGCAACACATCCTCCAATTCATTTCTCATTTTAAATTCTCACTTCAGCCGAACCGTCAAAAGGTCTTCATTACGATGGACTTAACATTTTTAATTTATTTATTTATTTATTTTATTTTTTGGCCAAGCCCATTCCGTCTTCAACGAAACTAAATATGGGTTGCAGCCGTTCTCATGGTCATCTCCATACACACTTCATGTATCCATTTTCGTCCATCCTCAAATGCTTCCTCAATCTTCCAAACCTGGCTTATAGATCGACTTTCTACTTGGCTTTCTACGTCTCCTCCCCAAACTTTCTTTTTAGTGCAAAGAAGAAGGAACCAAAGGCCAGGGACCTGCAAATTGCTCCCTCCAAGGAAAAACAAGATCCATCTATCCACATATACATCTTTCATCGCCACGCTATTCATATACATTCATTACACTACCATCTTAACACATCCTCTGCTATCCTTTCGTCAACAGACATCATTGCTCCACACCTTACGAAAAGCTCGTTACATCTTATATTGCCCATCCCAGGCACCTCACATACATCAAGTCGCTTTCGTCCTTGACTGCTCAAATATAATTTTTTTTTTTTTTAATGAAATTGTCAAAAACCACCAAGGTGGGGCAGGAATAAATAAAAGAATGTTACAGCAGTACAGGGATTGACGGAGATTTAAAAGAAAAAAACGACATTCCTTCCTAAACCGTTCAAAAATTGTCTTGGAGGCGAATAATAAAAAGAAAAAATGTTATTGTAGTGAACGGGTTATAGATGATAGTTTTAACCAATTCAGTACGAGTAGTCCCTCTAAAATTGTCCAATATCGTCACTGGATAGCCACACACACACACACACACACACACACACACACACACACACACACACACACACACACATGCTCTCATCGTGGTGAGGGTAATATTTCATTCTCATAAAACACCTAGTCGGTAATGTAACTCGTAGGTCATGCTTACAGGTTCAAAATACACCTAAGAGTCACGCTGTTAGTCTAATGATTCTCTCTCTCTCTCTCTCTCTCTCTCTCTCTCTCTCTCTCTCTCTCTCTCTCAGCACGGAGAATACAATAATTTCTCTACCTACAGTATATTCCACCCCTGGTGGCTGAAATGAACCCATAAAATAGAAGCTTCCTCAATATAACGCCATGAAGGTGTCAAGAGCAACCTTCAATTTCTCTGATGAATACGAAAAATTAATATTCTTAACACAAAGCACTTTTCAGTATAATTAATGAAGGCTGAAAAGGTAAACCCGGTAATATAACTACAATGTAAAGGTATGTCCAAGAGAACGATTAATGGCGCTTCGTCATCACAATAACCAACATCATTCTAATAAACACACGATCCATCTGGCCATTACCCCAGGCGTCTGATTACCTCGCCTCATTTACATCTGCTAGTTACCAAACTAATGGCATTAAAAATTAATGCTGGCAAAAGTAGTATAATAATCCACAGCCAAACTAGGGAGCCATTTTTCCCATTACATTCTTCAGCTTCAAGGAGACTGGGTCAGCACAGCGTTTGTAATTTTCCTTTCTCGACTCAGTGTTTATATACCTTTTTCACCTTAGCTTGGCCCAGATATTCGTCCTTTTTTAGCTTATTTCACGTAGCTCAGTGGCAGAAAAAGACAGTGCTATATGGCTCAATATTCTTTCCATAGCACTTCTTTGTGACCAACACCCTATTCTGGTGTTAATCTTTAGTTACAACTCAGCACTAAAGATGGAGAGACGGCAATTTTAGGTCAAGTTAGTGTAAAAGGGGTATAGCGCTTCTCTGAACCCCTTGAGTAAGATGACGCTTATTCTATATAATTCCGGCTACCTGTAGACGATTTTCTGTGGCTCAAGAAGGACCCTTTCAGATTAAACGACATTAAAACAATTACCTGCTGACATCTTCACCGCTATAGCGATATCCCATTTTATACTTGCTACCGCCAGTCTGTCTTACATGGGTCAAGAAAGTCATCGTACTGGCAGGGTTGATGTTTATCCTCGTGCTGAATAGATACAACATCCAGGTCAGTCATTAGTAAAGACCATAATGTACACCTGCCGTCAATTCTTTTTAAATAACGGGGGTTTAAGAACTGCTGCGAGATCCAAGCATTCTTTACCCAATTTCAACACTGGCTTAGCAAACTCTCGTAAGGTTCTGATAGTTTCATAACAGTGTAAAGGAATGACTGGCCTAGTTGTACTTCACGTTCATATGCATCGGACTATTTCCTACCAACATTTAATTTCCGACCCCATCATACATATGACGCTCCCTCCACCAAAAGTAAGGATCAGGGAGAGAAACTGGACTGTGGCCATCCGTATTATCCATACATCCGTAACATTAGATAATTTCCTTCCTCCCCAGACACCGTTCTCTTCTTAATAATGCAGTCAGTTTTCTTTATTAAGTATTAATATTTTCACATGAAATTTTAGCCGCACCCCCTTAGCATCAAGGAATAGCTTTTCTCCCAGTCCATATCTGCTTTGTGCTTTAATGTTCTATTAGCTCCCATTACATACTAATCCTTTATCATCATCATCATCATCATCACCGTCTAATCCTGTGTTGCCCCATGAGGAACGTAGGAGTCCAGGGCTAGGCAAGTTGGTCCTGACATTTAAGATAAAAGCGACCAGCCTCGCTCATCCCTGAGTAGCATTACGTGAACAATAAACCCGAAAAATCCCTTGGATATAAACCTTCACAGGCTCACTTCGATTGGAGAGCTGTAATTACCCACTAAGCCATCAGGCGCCATAATCTGGTTATATGGTTACCACCCAATGTAGTAAATGGTTTCCCAGTGTACGGGAGACCACTTGGCCTGTCACTCAGTGTAGAGTCACCCATAGGCAGTAAGATGAAAAAAAGAATGAAGGGAAAAAAGTCAGAATAGGGAGTGAAGAGTCACCCGTAAGCAGAAGGAAGAGGAAAGAATGAAGGAAAAAAAAAGACAAGAGGAGGGAAGAAAAGAAGGAAGGAAGAGAGGAAACGGCAGTCACCCGAGAGCTGCACTACATCGAATGAATGGATGGTGAGTGCCCCCACCTACCACTAGAAATCCTTTAACATGTGATATATTACACCTTTCTTTATCACACACCCACTTCCCCACATCTGTCTTTCTCATGGTTGGCAGCAGGATCATCACCTATGTGTTGGGTGGTAAACACAGTGGTGACAGAGGACTGTCGGTGCCTTTCTGGTCGTCCTCTTACTGTAGTCAGTAATGAGTAGAAGCAAGAAGAGAATTACCGCGCAGACCCATCAGCAAGTACTGTTACCAACTTAGGAGAGTAATGCGCATAACAACAGCTCACACGAAGGATATAGGTTCAAATATTAAATTACCACCAATTTATAAATTAGCTTTTCTTCCAGGCTCTCACCTTTGGTTCTTTCTTTCAACACAATACGTTCTCTTCCCCACACAAAACTTTAACTCCTTCAAGAAGATGGCGTGATGAATTCCTTCATCCTGAGGGGACTCTTGTATGCTGAACTGTTTGGTAGCAGCAAGAATAAATTATTGTTAAGAAGCGGGATTTGCCAGTTAGGTGCTCGAGAAGCTTCTCGGCATTTCGCTTACGGTAGTTCCGATATCGGTACCAGTCAGAGTTGCCAGTTTCCCTGCTGTTTGTGAACGTAGTTATTTAGTAAGTTATGCATTTATTTTTATGCTCTTTTTCTCAATAATGTTTTATTTACGTGATTGTTTGTTAAATTATGTAATTGAAATTAAGTTTGTATGGTAAATAATTTATTGTGATATGTACTGTAAGAAAACTTCCATGTTTTGATTGTGTCCGAATTGGTAACTGTTGTTGTTAGGGGCAGGTACAGGACCGGCATGTTCTAGAATGTTGGAGAAGCAAGGAAGGTTATTTAAGGATGGAAAAGAAACTAGAACGAGTTCAGACAGTTTCTGGTTCAGTTTGAGTGTAGTGCAGTGTCAGTGAAGATTGTATACTTTCAGTACTTGTGAAAACAGCGAATTGTTGACAAGCATTAAGTGTAATAAGTGTTGACAAGCATTAAGTGTAATAAGTGTTGACAAGCATTAAGTGTAACAGAGGTTAGTAAAGTTTGTATAGCTCCAGTGCTTGTGAGAACAATGAAGTGAAGTTGGAAAGCATTAAGTTGAATTATTTGGAAAATAAGGACAGTGAACTTTAAGAAGCCAGTGTTTCTTTTCGTCTCAGCTGATCTTGTGTTCTACACACCGAAAGGCTGACCATAAGGAGAACAACTCACTGGGCAACGTCCTTTCTATACTGAACTACTGCTGTTGAAGCCTGTGGCAGTGTGGTTGGGAAGTAACACTGGTGTCAGGAGTGGGATAATTTAAGGGCTGCATTGAGTCTAATCTTTGACATGGAGCAAGAAGGTGTCCAGACAAGAGGCCAAGCTAGGCAGGAAGAGGCATCACTGGGTGCAATTATGAAGCTATGACAAGCACAAATACAGGCACAGAGGGAACAACAAGAGGCTCAACGTGAAGAACAGAAAGAGTTTAGGAATGAAATCAAAGAACAATTGCAGGCACAGAACGAAGAACAGAACGAACGTTATGAACAGCTTCAGGAGGCATTACAGGAGCAACAGAGAGGATTACAGCTGAGAATGCAAGGACAGCTACATGCTTTCATGGGTGAAATGAAAGAAGAACAGCAAAAGTTTATGGAGGAAGTAGATGCCAAGCTAGAGGAGCAGAAGTATGAGGTAAGCAATACTGTAAAGTGATGGAGTGTAAACAACATGTAGACGACCAGTTGAAATCAGTTAGTGAGGAAATAGTGACAGAGTGCGAACAGCATGTAGATGACCAGTTGAAGACAATTTGTGAGGGTATTGTGACAATTAGTGAGGGTACGTAGATAGCCAGTTGAAGCCTGTAGTTGACCATGTGCAGATAATTAATGAGAAAATTGAGGCTGCAGAGAAACATTGCACTGCTGAGCCTTAGGTTAGTGTACAGGGAGCATGTGAAAGGAAAGGACAGTGTATGGTGAATCATGGCAGATCCCAGGCATCTAAAGGTAGCATTAGAGGGTTGAATAATCAGAATGTAGGATTTTAAGTCCTGGCCTTAATTGCTGGCATTAATTATCATGCCTCAGATTTTAGTCCCCAAACCGGTGAGGTGCATGGCTATAATGGGGGTCTAATTAAAAAGAAACCTGAGGAATTTGATGGTAAAGGATCTTGGGAAGCTTACCTTGCACAGTTCTAGTTACTTGCAGATCAGAATGGCTGGGATGATAGGCAGAGGGCAGTGCAGCTTGCTACTAGCCTTAAGGGTAACGCAATGGAAATTCTGGGCCTGATATCAGTGATGGAGAGGAGCAGTTATCACTCCCTAGTAAAAAGTGCTGGAGTGCAGATATGGAACCAAGTACCAGACTGAGGTTTACGAAGCAAGATTCCAGAGCCGTGTATGGGCTCGGGGAGAATCCCTACAGCAGCTTGCCCAAGACCTGGAGAGTACGACATACAAGACGTACCCTGGAGCAGCACCTAACATGTTGGCTATTCTACTGAGGGACCACTTCATCGATGCCCTTGATAGTACAGAGTTGAAAGTGCAAGTGAAGCAGGCACAATCAAGAAGCTTGCAAGCACTAGCCAGGGCTCTAGAATTTGAGTCCTACGTCATGTCCAGTACATCCACCTTTCAGACAGGTTGTAATGCAGGATTCAAGGCAAGAAAAGGGCAGGTATGTGACATGGAAGATTTTGAAGGAAGGTGCTGGTACTGTGAAAAGCCAGGACATTGGAAAATGGATTGCAAGAAGTGGAAGAGAGAATAGGAGAAGATCAAAGGAGGTTGCTGGTTCTGTGGGAAGCTAGGACACAGGAAGGTGGATTGTCACAAATGGAAGGACGAGCAAGAATGGAACAGTGCAAGGAAATCTCAGGTTGCAACAAACGGGTGTTGGACATGTGGTGAGGTGGGACACTTCAGTTATGAGTGTCCAAATGAGAAGGATGAAGGTAAAGTAGTGAAGGCTGGTGATGAGAGGCCACAACTAGCCAATTTTTCCCAAGAAGCCCCACCACTGAAGAAATGCAGGAGAACCTTGATGAATAGTGTGCGAGAAAACGGAAGAACAGACGGCAAGGAGTGTAGTAAGAATGGGAATCTCGGCAAGAAATGTCATTGCAGGGTTGTGACAAGGTCAGTGTCTGATGCAGAAGACCTGAAGAAGATGCAAACAGAGGCAGATTTACAGCCAGTGCTAGAGTGGCTGCAGGAGAATACAGTGCGATCATCTTGGGAAGAAGTTTCCAGTTTAAGCCCTGTCACCAAGAGCTACTGGAGTCAGCAGGACCTTCTTTGTTTGAACAACAGAATACTGGAGCATCACTGGGAGACACCCAATGGCCTCAGCATGTATTGGCAACTGATGGTTCCGAAGATGAGGTCTGAGATCTTGGATGAGTCCCATGACCAGATCACTAGTGGGCACCTGGGAGTGAAGAAAACTCTAAGCCAGCTGTGACAGAGGTTCTACTGGATTGGCATGCGTCAGGATGCTGAAGAATGGTGTCGGGCCTGTGATGTATGCTGTGCCAAGAAGGGACCCAAGAAACATGGTTGTGTCTCTCTCCAGCTGTAGCAAGTGGATGCAGCGATGGAAAAAGTGGCGGTGGACGTTGTCGGACCCTTGCCATTCACTGAAAGAGGAAACCGGTATTTTTGTGTCACCATGGACTTCACAAAGTGGCCAGAAGCCTATACCATCCCCGATCAAGAGGCTGCGACTGTTGCTCGGGTGTTGGTTGACCATTTTTTCTGTCGTTTTGGGATGCCACAAGACCTGAGTAGAAATTTCGATTCTGTTGTGTTCCGTGAATGCTGCAAGTTATTGGGGATCAAGAAGACCAGGACGACCCCACTAAGGCCACAGTCAGATGGGATTGTGGAGAAATTCAATTGGACCCTGGGGCATGTACTGGCCAAGTACTGAGTAGATGAACAAACAGAATGGGACCAGAAATTACCTGTGTTGCTGATGGCATATTGGTCTGCATCCCATGAGTCTACCGGCTACACCCCTGCAAAACTGATGTTGGGCCATGAGTTACATTTACCCATTGACTTGTTAATGGGGAGACCATCTGGTGAACAGCTGCCTACAGACACCTCCAGCTATGTGAAGCATCTTCAAGAAAAGCTGGCTGAGGTACAACATCAAGTGCTGGGAGACCTCAAATTTTCAGGAGAGGTGATGAAGTGCAAGTATGATGCCAAGGCAAGTGAAGTGAGCTTCAAGGATGGTGATCAAATTTGGTTATACAATCCTCAGCGAAAGAAGGGACAGTCACTGAAGCTGCAGGGCCCATGGGATGGGCCTTACACTGTGTTGGACCACCTATCAGACGTAGCATATCAGACTCAGGGAGGCAGGAAGTCTCGCCCGAAGGCGGTACACGTGAATCGTCTGTGGCAGTATCATGGGCCAGGACAGTACAGGTGGGACATCTCTCAGGAATTGAGCTCACCCGCTGCCGAGGATGTTGAGAAGGACCAAGGAGCTGAGGTGTAAGAGAATGGTGACAGTTTCCCAAGACAAGAAGCGAATCAAGAAGAGGACCAAGACCTTCCAGGAGGAGTGCACTGTGTGGAGGAACAAGGACATGGTCAGAAGTGGCATAGAAGAAGACTTGATAAGTTGAAGAATTATTTTGTGTACAGTTAGATGTTTCACTAGGATTAATTATGTTTGTATATATTGTGTAGTTTTGTCGGGACAACAAAGAACTAGGGAGGGAGTAGAGTTAAGAAGCGGGATTTGCCAGTAAGGAGTTCGAGAAGCTTCTCGGCGTTTCGCGTATGGTAGTTCCGATATCGGTACGAGTCAGAGTTGCCAGTTTGCCTGTTGTTTATAAGCGTAGTTGTTTCGTAAGTTATACATTTATTTTTATGCTCTTTTTCTCAATAATGTTTTGTTTACATGATTGTTAAATTATGTAATTGAAATTAAGTTTGTATGGTATTGTAAGAAAACTTGCATGTTATGGTTGTCTCCGAATTGGTAACTGTTGTTGTTAGGGGCAGGTACAAGACCAGCATGTTCTAGAATGTTGGAAAAACAAGGAAGGTTATATAAGAATGGATAAGAGACTAGAACGTGTTCGGTCAGTTTTTGGTTCAGTTTGAGTGTAGTGCAGTGTCAGAGAAGACTGCTTATTTTCAGTACTTGTGAAAACAGTGAAGTGTTGGCAAGCATTAAGTGTCCATCCATTCATTGCCAGACGCCATGTATCCCAAACAGGGTGGCCAATGGCTTAGAGTTAATTGTTTTACAAGGAGGGGCACTAATCCTCCACCAACCCCACTTGACACGTAGGGACGCCAACAGCATCTGGTGTTCCCAGGCAGTCACCCATCCAAGTACTAACCAGACCCAACGTTGCTTAACTTCGCTGACCGGACGGGAAGCGGTGTACTCAACGTGGCATGGTGTAATGACAGTAAAGTGTTGGCAAGCATTAAGTGTAATAACAGTGTTGACAAGCATTAAGTGTAATAACAATGAAGTGTTTTCAAGCATTAAGTGTAAAAGCAGTAAAGTTTGTATGGCTCCAGTGCTTGTGAGAACAGTGAAGTGAAGTTGGAAAGCATTAATTTGAATTATTTGGAAAATAAAGACAGCGAACTTTAAGAAGCCAGTGTTTCTTTTTCCCTCAGCTGATTTTGTGTGCTGTACACCGAAAGGCTGAACATAAGGAGAGACCATAAGGAGAACAACTCACTGGGCAACGTCCTTTCTATACTGAACTACTGCTGTTGGAGCCTGTGGCAATGTGGGATGGGGACATAACACTAAAAAAAGACATCATCGCAGTGAAGGAGTTAACGATACAATGTGTTGGCTAATTTATGTTTGGCAGGTTTCAAGTCCCGGCAACAGCACATGATATAAATAAAGCGAGAAGTCGTTTGATTTTCTTCTTTTTTCACCATTCTAAATTCTTCAATCCTGCTATCTTTTCCGCATAACACAGGAGTAACCCTGGCAAATCACACTACCGTTCCCCTGTGGGTTTAATCAAATCACGATACCAACAAGACTACAAAATTAATATTTGCTTACTGAAGTGGCTAAAAAAAAAATAATAATAATAATAACACTGTCTGGCCTGCTTCCACCTCACTTGAACACAACACAGATATAAAACTCGAAATTGTTTGATTGTACGTATTTTTTGTGTACGGTAAGAAAAGCATCTGTATATACAGAGATACAATTCGAATTTGTCTGGTTGGGTATATGTCTTTTGAGTACTGTCAGAAAAACAACTGTGTAGGCTATACTATGTTCGTCATGTTTTCACGTAACTTTTATTTATTTATTTTTTGTTTTGTGTGTGTGTTACTCAACCCTGTAATTCTTTTTGCAATAGAGGGCAGCACAACATACCGCCCTTGCATTGTGGGTTTTGCGTTGGTAATCCAAACAGTGGAGTGTTATGTGTCAGTGCTCTCATCCCCCGCCCTGCCCTGCCCGATCATCATGCCCTTGTGCTGATTTTTTAACTTATGATCAAGGACGCACTACATGCAAATATATTCACCCTACACCCTTCTCGCTGGTTCTATTCCTCCCTCCCTGTCTCATCGCTTTCCTCCCTACCTCTTACCCAGGGAAAAGCTGCTAAAGGCGTGAAGGCGCGTCACACTGCGGGATGTGAGGGTCAGGTGGAGAGACAGAACCCGTCCATGTTCGAAAGGATCAAAGTTCAGTCCGAGCTGGGGCAAGAAATTTATATGAATATCGCACAAGCAGAGTTTACTGATCTTGCTTTACACCCATGCAAGGAAATATCATTACAGACAGACAGACGGCCATATAATTAAAAACAGAGAGTATTGGTACCGAAGCAATTACATGTGAAGGTATGTGGCAAGTAGCAGAACTGTTGGGTCTCAGGAAACGGACTATTCACTCCATGTTCGGAGTCAAACACAATTAAAAGATTGAGCAGAAAGTATTAATATTCACCAGCAGTGCGAAGGGTGTTTAAGAGGTAATGATGTTTGATGATTAATTCCCCCACCTACTTCATTTATTAGTCAAACTTGCTGCCAAGTTTTCAGTCGGTATGGTGACCCTGAACAATACAGTGATATGAGTGTTCCCTCACTCAACGGTAAGGGAACATTCATATCACTGTAATACTTCTGTTGATCCCCAAACTTCTGTATAATAGATACATATGCCAGTAAGAACCCCAGAATACTATAAACCATTCGAATTTATAAATGAAAACCGGCCCTAAACAGTTGTCAGTTTGGTGTTCCTTTAATTATACTGTATAATTTAACTACGTTATTCTTTTTTCTTTTTTTTTATGTACTGTACGATGAGCTGAAGCTCAAACAGTTCAGGTCATTTTATCTCTTTTTAGATCCACTGAAGATTACGTAGTTCAATATATGGAAACGTCTGGACAAGAGATGCTGTTTGTTGCAACACTGATCTTGCTTCTTGTTCTATGTTGTTAAGGTCAACGAACAATTTTGGGGGGCTGGTACAGGAAGTCAGAAAAAGAGATTCCTGCCGTTCATACAGTAAGACTACTATTGTAACGAGCGATGGGGCAACGCTGTCACTAAAATTATTAAAATATGAATACTCTGCATCATATATTTTTTTCTACCGTTCCTTCCAATACTTCAAATTTTTACATGGGTAAAATAGATTTGAAAATTTACTGCTACCGGCGAGGATATGAAAATGATAAAAGCCCCACCAAACTAATTAGAGAGAAACGAATAAAAAAACAACGAAAATCAACAGAGGGTAACTTTGGTGCTCCAGGCTTCCCCTTCCTGAGTCCTTCCTACTTCCTTTCGAGTCTTTTTCCTCTTAAATCCCTTCCTCTTCCTCTTTCTTAATGGCCCAGTTTTATTTTCATTTAAAACTCGTCTTACTTTTACCTTTTCCTTATTCTATTTCTATTTTCCCTTCTCTTCCGTCCATTTCTCATTTTTCTTACACTATTTTCTTATTCTCCTTCCATTTTTCCTGTCATCATTCCATTTTCTTTCATTCCCATTTTCTTACTACCTTCCATTTCTTTTCATTTTCTCTCTCTCTCTCTCTCTCTCTCTCTCTCTCTCTCTCTCTCTCTCTCTCTCTAATCCCTCTATCTCGTGGACCCACTTTCTATTCCTCTGATATATCACCAACTTTTCTTCTAATCCACCTGACCTCATCCAAAGCTTCCCTCGTTTCCCACACCTCCCTCCTGATCCTTTTTCCATTTTTCCTCTCACATTTTTCCTCCAGTATCGTTACCCCTCATTTAGCTTTCTTTATCAGTCATTTTCTTTTCTCCTCGTCAACACATTCATGGTCGGAGCAACTCAAGCCGTCGCCAGGCAATTATATTTAGCTAAGAGTGGGTCATAGGAGCTGAGTGAGTATAAGCTAGTCGCCAATAACCCTCTAATCGTGGTAATAATTCTAGTATTCTATTTCAACACCAAATTTTTTTTTAATCCGGCTGAGAGCGCTGTAGAAGCAGGGGAAAATGTTAATGGGTACATATTTCTTCATTTTATTTCCTTAACTTATACATCCTGACCTGCTTCTGTTAAATTCCATATGTTTTTTACTATATTCCTTTCTGATCTAATAAGCTTCAGCTTCAAGATTTCTCGTCCTATAGAAAAAGGTACAGTATAGTATTCGTATTATTATTTACAATAATCGCTGGAAACTCTCAATCACGTCACCAACACACTTCATCTTCACCTTACCTCCACCATATTTCATTCCTCCAGCCAACTCCATTTCATCAACCATCCCACTCCATCACTCCCAGTCCACCCAAACAGTCCAAACAACACACCTTCGTCCACTACATTACCATATCACCTCTACCACACCTGGACCTTGCAACCCACCTCCCTTCTATCTACCATCCCACTCCATTATTCCCATCACACTTCACCACTCTAACCATTTCCTTTCTATATATCATCCCACTCCATCATCCCCTTCACACTTCACCACTCTAACCATTTCTCTTCTGTATACCATCCCACTCCATCATCCCCTTCACACTTCACCACTCTAACCATTTCCTTTCTATATATCATCCCACTCCATCATCCCCTTCACACTTCACCACTCTAACCATTTCCTTTCTATATTTATACCATCCCACTCCATCATTCCCTTCACACTTCACCACTCTAACCATCTCTCTTCTATCTACCATCCCACCCCAACATTTCCATCACACCTCACGTACAAACACCCGTCTACACACCACATCACCCCACACACTTAACTTCTCTCTCCACAACCTCATCATCTCCACCTCATCCCTCTAACTCCTGTCCACTATCTCACCCTATCATATTAAAACTTCACTCTTCTTACCACGCATTCTCTCCAACTATAGGGGAAGGCGGTGGCTGAATCGGTAGAGAGGTGGCTTGCATTTCTAATTGGCCCAGGTTCGAATTCCGGCTGGGGCAGGGAACGGTTTAAGGATTTGAATTTCATAATGCAGACTACTCTACCAGAAGACCCACCGACATGTCGTCAAAATACCCACACTAATACCAGTGCATCAGGCTCGTGCGAGACAGCCCTAGCATGTATTCAGTATGGACGGTGAGTGTTAGCACCGAAGTGGTGACATGTGGAGGTGTATGGTATGTAGAAGAAATACCGGGAGGTGGAGATGAGCCTATGCCCAGAGTATGGGAAAAAAATAATATCCCTCTATCCACGATTTAACTGTATCAACTGTATCACGTTTCATCCTTCCATTAACAACTACCAATCCACTAGCTCAACCCATCCTCCCTACCATCTCTAACCCCTACAGCCAAATTCCTCCTCTCTGTCATAAAATACTTTCTGTCCCATCACAATCACAATCCTTCCTACACACCACAAACTAAACCACCCATTCTGTCCCCTCCACGATCTGACAACCAATATCATCACCACCACAATCACAATCCCTCCCAGCACCACAAACCAACCCACCCACACTATCTCCACCACGACTTCACTTATCTCACCAACATCATCACCACCAAACTCATACTCCCTCCCCCAAACCACAAACTAAAAATCCCTCACCCCTTCGTATCCCCCCCATGATTTAATTTACTCTCTCCCATATCACCACCACCCAAAGCCAACCCCACCCATCCCACACAACAATACCCAACCTCACCACCTGTTCCAGTAAGCCAAGATCTATGCCTTATTAAACCACCCAACACCTTTCCTCCTCTTTTCTACTCTGATGGTTCTGTAGCTATTTCTTCTACTGATAAAGCAGATCTCTTCGCACAGACTTTCTCCTCCAATTCCACCTTAGACGATTCCGGTGCTGTTCCTCCATCACTTCCCCCCTCTGACTTCCTCATGGCTGACATTAAAATTTCTTCAGTTGATGTATTTTCTGCCATCACTGGCCTCAGTACTAACAAGGCATATGGGCCTGATGGGGTCCCTCCTATTGTTCTCAAGAACTGTGCTTCTGTGCTTACAACCTGTCTAGGCAAACTGTTTCGCCTTTGTCTGTCAACTTGTACCTTTCCTTCTTGCTGGAAGTTTGCTCTCATTCAGCCAGTCCCAAAGAAGGGTGACCACTCCCAACCCTCCAACTATCGTCCAATTGCTTTAACGTCCTGTATTTCAAAAGTTTTCGAGTCAATTCTTAATAGAAAAATTTTAAGGCATCTTTCCTATCACAACCTTCTTTCCGATCGTCAGTATGTGTTCCGTCAGGGACGCTCCACTGGCGATCTTCTCACCTACCTTTCAGATTCCTGGTCATCCTCCTTTCGGGACTTTGGCGAAAGCTTTGCCATTGCACTTGACATCTCAAAGGCTTTCGATCGAGTTTGGCATAAATCTTTAATTTCCAAACTGCCCTCCTACGGTTTATATCCTTCTATCTGTGCCTTCATCGCTAGCTTCCTTTCTGGTCGTTCTATAGCCGCTGTTGTAGACGGCCATCGTTCTTCTCCTAGATCTATCAACAGTGGTGTTCCTCAGGGCTCTGTCTATCACCAACTCTCTTCCTTTTATTCATCAATGATCTTCTAAGCTGTACATCTAACCCTATCCACTCATACGCTGATGACGCCACCCTTCACCTTTCCATTCGGTTCCCGCAACGCCCATCTCAACAGTTGCTTCAACAAACAAGGGATGAGGCTATGGGACACCTAATGTCTGACTTGGCTCGTATCTCTGACTGGGGTAAAATAATATGGTTGTTTTTAATGCATCTAAGACTCAGTTCTTACACCTATCAACCAGACAAAATCTTCCACAGGTATACCCACTAATGTTTAATAATATTCAGCTTAATCCTGCATCATCCTTGAACATGCTTGGGGTTTCATTTACTCGGGACTTATCTTGGAAAGATCATATTACATCTCTTGTAAAATCTGCTTCCAAGAGATTGGGTGTGCTAAGCTGACTCCGCTCTTTCTTTACCCCTGCACAATTGTTGACTCTATACAGGGGTTTTATCCGCCTCTGTGTGGAGTACAACTCTCATGTGTGGGGAGGCTCCCCACATACAGCTCTTCTCAATAGGGTGGAGTCAAAGGCTTTTTCGTCTCATTAACTCTCCTCCTCTTACTGACTCCCTTCAACCTCTGTCTCTTCACCGCACTGTTGCATCTTTATCTCTTTTCTATCGCTACTTTAATGGTCACTGCTCCTCTGAACTGTCTGCTTGCATTCCTCCATCTCTACGACGGGCGCGTAGCACCCGTCTGGCAGCAAACTCTCATCCCTTTTCTGTCCAACTCTCTAATGCAAGAGTTAACCGTTACTCCCAGTCTTTCATTTATGCAACAGGTCAGCTCTGGAACTGTCTCCCTCTGTCTGTATTTCCTGCTGCCTATGATCTCCAGTCTTTCAACCGCAGTGTGTCCAGGCATCTCAAAATGATCGGATCTTGAATTTGGCTCTCTATTGTATTTTGTTTTTCTCTTGGAGGGAACTGTTACTGCGGGCTCATGGCCTTTTTGGTTCCTTCTTCCTCGCATAAAAAAAAAGGGGGGGGGGAGGGGAGTGGAGAGGGGAGGGAGAGAGGAAAAGGGAGCAGAAGGAGGAGTGCTACGGGAGAGAAAAATAGAGGTGAAGGGGAGGAGAGGGAGGGATGAGTAGACTAGGAAGAAGAATCATGCTGAAGGCAACTGAAGCTGCTAAAAAAAAGAGAAGAGCTGAATGGAAAAATGAATGCTGGGTATTTAGGAAAGAAAAGCATAAATGAATGACAGAAAGAAGAAGAGAAATACAAGGGTATGTAAGGCAATGTCAAGGAATGAACGAAGCAAGAGCAATAGAAGAAAATGCAAGTCAAGGGAAAAAACGAGGAAATACGGGAAATGAGAGAGGAGAAAGGAAGAGAGCTGAAAGACAGGGAAAACAAGAATTAAGTCTGAGCATAAACTGAATGAAATAAAGGAAGAGAGGCAACAAGGGATGACTGGCTTGGGACAAATGATGAGACCCACTGGGAATAAGATATGAAGAAGGAGGGGGAGAGGGAAGAACTTCTTAACGTCTATAATAAGCTGAATGAAATCGCTTGGAGACAGCAGGAATAAAAGTAGCAATATCACCGGATTGAAAATATGAAGACCTGTGAAATAAACGGAAAACAAAGCAAAAAGAAGGAGGTAAATGAGGAAAGGAGTCTGGGGAGACGTGTGGAGGGTTTAGAACGAGTTATAGGAAGGGGAAGAGCAGGAAAAAGTAAGAAAATCAAGACAGGCGTAAGGAGGATAATGTATTTATCGGATGAGAGAGGGGAAAGAAAGAAAATGAAGGAAGGAGGAGCGGCAAAGAAAAAATCACAATCACCATTACTCTAGTCTGAAGTTGGACCCAGAAAAATGAAGAGAAAATTCTGGTGCTAAATTTAGTTTTTTTTTTTTTTTTTAGCAATATGTTGGCGAAATTTGACAAAAGCTACTTCGAAAACACCTGTCACTTTTTCATAAGCTTTCCAACGATGTTCACAGGCTAGCTGTAGCTTTGACAATACTAGTGATAACCACGTTTTGGTGTTCATCATCATCATCATCATCATCATCATCATTTTTATTATTATTATTATTATTTATTATTATTAATATTATTATTATTGTTGTTGTTGTTATTATTATTTTATTATTATTATTATTATTATTATTATTATTATTATTACTGCTACTACTACTACTATTAATAATAATAATAATAATAATAATAATAATAATAAAATCATCATCGTCATCATCATCATCATCATTATCATCAGGTACTGTACACTGCAGGACGAATAATTGTTTTTTTTTCCCACTCTAACAACTTGACTGCCGGCTTATCACCTCCATCAGGGCGGTTATGTTTTACCTCGAGTTGGTTGGTTTCTTGTGTGTCTGTTGGTAGAATCACTCAAAAAGTTATGAATGGATTTTGATGAAATTCTGTGGAAGGGTGGGCCATGGGCCAAGAAAGAATTGATTACATTTGGGGGAGGATCTGGAACGGATCCGGATCCTATAGCAACGGATCCGGATCCGGAATTGCTCAAAAAGTTAAAAACGAATTTTGATGAAGTTTTATGGAAGGGTGGGTCATGGGCCAGTGAAGAAATAATTTACTTTGGGGGCGGATCCGGATCCGGAGTATCCCGCACAATATTTCCAAAAGTTCTGAATTTCAAGGACATTTCAATGAAATTTTGTGGAAAGGTAGGTCTTGGACCAAGAAAGAACTGATTAAATTTTCGAGTGGCTCCGGATCCGGGTCAGGATGACGTCAAATCCAGAGAACAATGAAATGAGGCTGAGACGAGAGAACAGATACTGGAAGACGTACTAGGAGAAGAGATGACACACACACACACACACAATGATGGAGAATAGCAGGATAACAACAAAACCAGATACAGGAATGGAAGGTGGGACTAGGGGTGAGGGAGTTACTGGTGTTAGAAGTAGGGCAGGAGAGAGGAAGGGGGGAAAAGGATGATAAGAAAATGGTAAACTGAAGAAAAACAGAAAGGCGGTGGTACGAGAGGAGTTGGAGGAAGGGATGGAGGTGAGAACAGGTGATGGAGAAGTAAAAAGGATAAATGGATAATAAGCGACGAATACAGGACTGAAGGTGAGATGAAGTATACTAGGAGTAGGGAAGGATAGAGGAAAAAAAGAAAGGAATGATAGAATAGGACACTACTGATGAGGAATGGCATGAACGTGGGTTGAGATAAGAATATCACTGCAAGCGAGTCGTAGGAAGACGAGGACAGACAAAGAGAAAAGGCAGAGTAATGGGAGAAAGAAAAGGAAATGAAAAAAAGGACAGGAAAGGGGGAAAATGAGAGTAATGGGAAAATGAAGGAAAATGAAAAAAGAAATTGCTCTGACATGAAAAACGATGTGAGAGGAGTTTGCGAGGAGGAGGTGGAAAAAAGTGAGAAGAAAGAAAAAGAATAAGATGATGGAAAAAACTGTGAAGAGTGAAATGAATTTGTGACCAGAGAATAACAATATCAGATGAAGCATTGGTGGAAGGAATGAAAGTCAGAAGGGGTGAATGAAAGGGAAGAGAAAAAGAAGGTAAAAGCTATACGGGAGAAGAATTATATGAAGCGGAGACGAAAGGAGAAGTTGCAAAGGGAAAATACGTGCTGGAGAAAGGCAAGGTTAGAGGAAATCACGAAATACTGAAACACGCGAGGGAAAAGGTTTTGCTGGTAAGGGGAGAGCGACTGGTGATGGTGGTGGTGGTGGTGGGGGTGGCGACATAAGGACCGAAGACGAAAGTGGAGTGGGAGAGAAACTTGCGTGGAAGAGGAGGAGGACACACACGTGGACTGAGGTGGCTGATGTGAGAGGGAGGTGGATGAGAAATTAAAGGGATATATAATAATAGAAGGAAAATAAAGCGAAAAGACATGAAAGTAAGTTGCAAAATGTAATCGTATATACTGGAAAGAAGTTATATATACAAAATGTAAGAGAAAATAAGAGAAAGAGAAAAAAAAAAAAACAGGGAGCACAAGAGACGAAAGTAAGGAGAGAAAAATACAAAAATAAAACTGAGAAAGAAATTACATATAATGAAATGTAAAAAATAAGAAAAAATAAGACAGAAAGAATGGGAGGAGGCAGAAGAGACGAGAATCAAGAGGTAGGGAAGGAGGAAAGAAATGGAAGGAATATTTAGGAAAGGGGAGAAGAATAAGGGAAAAAAAGTTATGAGGAGAAAATCAGGAGGTAAAGGGATGGGAAAGAAATGAAAGGGTGACAAAAGAAACGTAGTAGAAATATGAGAATGAAAAGGAAAACATGTGAGAGAATGGGAGGTGAGGAACGAGAAGAAAATTTGTAGGCAAGGAAGTCAGATAAAAATGAAAGAATGCGGTGAAAAAAGTATGAGAATCAGAGAAGCAAGAAATGTGAAAGAAAAGAAGGCTAACGAAGAATGAGACAGGAATTAAATTGATGACATGAAGATAAAAGACAGGGATGTAGAAAATGGGTAAGAGAAAGAAATAAATGGGGAAAAAATGCTCAGGAGAAGGAAATCAACGTAGGTAAGAAAATGGGAGAGGAAGGTAAGGTATGTAAGACGAGGGAAAATGAAAGAAGGAAGAAATGTGAAGGACGGGAAGCTGAAAGAAAAGGGAGAAAGAGAAGCAAACAAAATGAGAGAGGAATAACAAGGACGCCTACGGACGGGAAATACAAGTGGAAGAAAAATGGATAAGAAAAAGTAAGATTAAGAGAGAAGGCGTAGATAAGAAAAAGTAAGATTAAGAGAGAAGGTGGAGATAAGAAAAAGTAAGATTAAGAGAAAAGGTGGAGATAAGAAAAAGTAAGACTGAAAGAGAAGGCGGAGAGAAGAAAAGTAGGTAAATGAAGAGATTTCAGTGTCAAAGAAATGATTTACTCCTTCACTCTGAATAAGAAGTATGATAGATGCCATCAGTTTGAAAAGGTTTTTATTAGTAGAAACACTTTGTTATCACATGATGAGTAGAATGTTGGGTGGAAATATACGAGTGATTATGATGATAATGGAGGAGACGGTAGACTTACAGTATACGAGTATAAGGAGGATTATGACCACTTCTCTCAGATGTATCTTTTCAGCATAATCTTGATACCTTCAGACGATTTTAATAATATATTTTAGACCAGAAATGGATTCTTTGACCTTTCCTCGTTAGATTACAAGGGTCTAATGTTAGCTAGAAATTAATAAAGACGTCATCAGTTTGAATTGGTTAAAATTATTAGGAAACACTAACAAAATGAGTTTATTATAAGAAAGAGATAAGTTACAAGGTCAGGAATGGTGATGATGGATAATGGATAGTGACAGAGTGTGGGAGTGGCTGGCTGACAGGGAGTTGGGTGAAATGTGAGAAGTATGATTGAGAGGCCCAGGGGAGAGGACATGGAGTGGTGCTGGGTGGGGAAAGGCAGGGGCGGCGGGGTTAGGCAGGCGAGGGTAAATGAGGGGAATAATGTAAAATGAAGGTTGATTAGGAGAGAAGAAGTGAGAGAAAGAATGATGGTATGGAGAATGTAAATTGTGTAAGTGGGGAAAATATGGAATAATGATTGACGATGGCTGCATAAATGAGAGAGAAATCTGTAAATGAAAAGGAATGACTGTAATAAACATGGTGGCGCAGGAGCGATGGTTAATGCCACTAAATATACAAAGACAGTACCGGTATGTAAAGAGGACAGAGAGAAGAAGACGCGGTGCATGTGGAATAATATGGATTATAGTAAAAAACAAAGATGACGTTAGGAAGAAATAACGTAAAGAAGACGGGCATATTAATGGAAGGGATTGTTGGGTGTGGATATTATTAGAAGGGTATGCAGGAGTGTTACACGTGAGATAATACACATCCGAGTGAGTGAACGAAGGAGATTTAAAGCAGTAAAAAAAAATGGAATTGTGTTAAGGAAAGGGCTTGTAACACGAGTTTTTGCAAGTTGATGGTAAGGTAGGCGGCTGGGCTGGGGCGTGCTATAGTTGCTTTCCTACATATACCTTTCTCTCTCTCTCTCTCTCTCTCTCTCTCTCTCTCTCACGCACACTTGCCTAACTCCAGCACCCCAAAGTTACCTCCCCACCAATGAAGAGTTTGGCAAGTGTTATTTAATTAACCTGATGCGCCTTCCTTACTGAAACTACTGACTTGCAACACAGACGCGGGAAGAATATATTAGAGAGAGAGAGAGAGAGAGAGAGAGAGAGAGAGAGAGATTCTTTAGTAAAATTGCTCTTTACAATGCAAAAAGTGGGAGGATGTAGTTATTTTCACCAGGTCTCTCTTAGATGTGATATTCTCTCTCTCTCTCTCTCTCTCTGCTTGATCTATTCCTTGCCACTTTCATACTGTTTTATTCAACTATGTACACCTCTCAAAAAACGGAGGGCATAATGAAGCTATAATTTAACCCCTGCAGTTTCGCAAAGTATCCCTAAATCTGAAGATTTTTTTTTTTTTTTTAAGTATGGCATGAGCAAAATTAGAAATACATAATCGGCAGGAAGTGATAAAATTAGTAAGCGTTCTTCACCATGTATTCAACTATAACTACCAGTCCATCATCCCTACAGTATCATCCTTTTCCTTACTCATTTATTTTCTCCTCATTTCCCCATCCTTTTTCATCCACCCTTACAAATCTGCCTTCAACCACACACCCAACTATTCTCTTCCAACCTTCAATAACCATCCCATCCTCCCTTACTCTTACCCTCCCTTACCTATCCAACTTGCCACCCATATCTCATTCAACTATCCATTCATTTACCCACTATTCATTCATTTAACATCCCATATTCACCTATCCCCATTCATTCATTCACACACGTCACTTCGCTAATTCACACTCATTCATCCAATCTCAACCATCCTCTCACACGTTACGTCACACCCAGGCTATCACACACGTCACTTCACCCATTCATACTCACCTATCTTCTCTTATTCATCCTCGCTCATCCAAACTCAACCATCCTCTCACACGTTCTATCACACCCAGGCATTCACACACGTCACTTCACCCATTCACACTCACCCATCTTCTCTCATTCATCCTCACTCATCCAAACTCAACCATCCTCTCACACACTACGTCTCACTCAGGTTTTCCTTCATCCTCACGCACCCATCCTCTCGTGCACTCACACTTGTAGCAAACCCAGGATAATCTAAGATGCCAAGTCCTTGCTAATCCCTCATCATAGGCTCTGTAACTTAACCACAAACAAGAACTTAACAATGCCTCAAATACAGATAGCCTAAGGGTCACCCAGACGGAAACATTATGCTAAATTTTACATGTGGTGAGTTATGTGATCCAAAGAACAGAGTATGTGAAGTATGTGAAGTATGTGACAGGTGTTCAGTGGATAAACAGGTACTTACACACGTACTCCAGGTACTTACACATGTACTCCAGGTACTTACATACGTCGACCATATTCTTACACACATAGATCAGATACTTACACACGTAGACGGGGTACTTACACACATAGACCTGGTACTTACTGACATAGGCCAGGTAACTTACACATGCAGACCAGGTACTTACACACGTACACCAGGTACTTACACACGTACACCAGGTACTTACTCACGTGCACCAGGTCCTTACACACGAAGACCAAGGCCTTACACAAACCAGGTATTTACACACGTAGACGAGGCACTTATGCACGTACACCAGATGCTTACACGCAAACCAGGTACTTACATACGTAAACCAGGTACTTACATACGTACACCAGGTCCTTACACACGAAGACCAAGGCCTTACACAAACCAGGTACTTACACAAGTAGACGAGGTACTTACACACGTACACCAGATACTTACACGCAGACCTGGTACTTACACACAGACCAGGTACTTACACACAGACCAGGTACTTACATACAGACCAGGTACTTACACACAGACACCAGATACTTACACACAGACCAGGTACTTACACACGTAGACCAGGTACTTACACACGCAGACAAGGCAGCGCAAACCCACCTGCAATAGTAGAAACCATGTTACTAGACTGCATTACTGGATGGCACATGACCTACTGATGATATGTTGTATGTGAATAAATTATAATATATTAATCTACAGTACAATATGAAATTCTGCTTCCATACAACCTATCTATCTATCTATAGCCAGACGCCATAATCCCGTTAGGAGTGGCCGTTTGAATTTGAGTTAGTTGTTTTAAGGTGAGGGCACTAACCCTTCGCCAGTCCACTTGTTTTTATGTAGGAAACACGTATGGGTTGGTTATATGGTTACCACCCAGCGATGTAAATGGTTTCCTGACTTACATGAAACCACTAGGCTTGTCACTCAAGGTAAAGCCATCTGAATAATAAAAAGTAACAGAAAAGATGAGAGAAATGGGAAGAGAGGAGAGCAAACACAGAAAAAGAATGATAAAGGTGAAGGAAGAAGTAGGTATCACCACATCAAGTGAGTGGATAATGGTCGCCACTACCTACCACCTTCCATACAACCAAACGGTAATAAATGTGATCCAGTCCTCAGGTGCTTAATTACAGTGCAGGTATTCTTGGCTATAAAAATATGTTATTATGTGGTACTGTGCTATGTATTTTGGTGGCGAAAGGCAAAGCAGTAACATCACACACGTGGTGCAAGATCTGGCAGTGGCGTGGTGTAATGTTAGTCTCGTAATGTGTGTGTGTGTGTGTGTGTGTGTGCGCGCGTAGATAGATGGACAGACAGATAGAGATAGATGGATGGATAGATTGATAGCTAGACAGACAGATGCAGAATAGATAAACAGAGTGCCAAATAATTAAATACACAGATAATGGATAGAAGGATACATAGACAGATAGACAGACAGATAATCAGACAGACAGACAGATGGATAGATGAACAGAAATACATACACACAAACAGATAAAGGTAGACAGACAGAGAGACAGAGAGATAGATAGATGGCTAGACAGAAAGATAGACAGATAGACAGATATACTGAATATTGATAATGCCATGAGTTTAGCAATATAAACCCTAACCCCAGGCCTTGTAAAACACAGTAACACAATAGAGTAGTGTGGGGGGGAGGTACAGGGCCAGAGGGAACTACTGTGAGGCCAAAATGATGACTCCCAGTAGACGCATTTACAAGTTATGGTACAAAATGCTTTACTTGCCTGGAACTTATAGTTTAATCCATATATGTATGTTCATCACAGAGATTTCAGCATCCATCTCTCTTCAAGTCGTTACTTTAAATTTAGTTACTTAGAGGCAAATGCTGCACCTGAACCTGACAGGGGTTACCAGGGATGTACCATGTGTAAGTGACGTGGGCACTGTATACTGTGAGTTTGTCAATCAAACTATTACGTTGACTCTCACTTTAGAACAGTTTGACGTATCTCGATAGCATAACCTACCGAAATAGCGTATACTTTCACTACTTCAGCGCCAGGAAGTCAGACATATGTTGGAATTTTATTACTGCTTGACAGAAACATTGCTAAAGTAGTTACATATCCACTCGCCCACCCTCAACCGCCCAGATTCTTATCCACTAACATCCACCCAGCCAATCAACATTGTCACACACCACTATCCATTTCCACTCCTGAATTCTTTCACCCATTCTCTAACACACTCACATTCACTCATATCCTCATTCATCCACACACCCATCCACTCATCTATTCACGATTAACCATGCTCTCTTCCGTTCCTCACCCATCCCAATCCTCATCTTCAACTCTATCCGCACTGAACCATCCTCCTATCCATTTCCCTCACCAATATATCATTCATCTCATCTCTGCCTTTTTCCTATTCATCGCCATTCATCCTTTCTTTCGTCCATTCACATTCAGCCATATTGTCACCCATTCTCACTCACCCACCCTCCCACCCACCCACCCACACACACCCACCCACCCACCCACCCACACACACACACACACACACACACACACACACACACACACACACACACACACACACATTCACTCGTCCACGCTATAACCCTTCCTCCACCCATCCCTCGAGTGCAATAACAAGTTTAAAAATATAATGTGACTCTCCATACACATGATCGCACAATCCCATCAACAAGCTCGCATGTGCGTGGGTGTGCGTGTGGGTGCCGTTGAGTGCAATTTCCATTTTTACCTGACGCATTTTTAAGATTCTCTTTTCTTCAACCTGATATTTGGTGTTTATAATGGCAGGGTGATTCTCCCTACTCTTCCTCATCCCCTATTCCTTCCCTCTCCTACGTTCTTACCGTTACTAATCTCCTCTCCCTTCTCTCTCCTACCCCCTTCCTCATCCCCCTCTTCTTTCCCTCTCCCACCTCCTCATCCCCCCCTCATCCTCTCTTCCTTCCCTCCATTACCTCCTTACTCTTCATCCTCTCTTGCTTCCCTCTCTTATCTTCTTACCCCTCCTCACCAGCTCCTTCTTTCCTCTATTTCCTGGTTCCCTATCTGAAAGTTTGCCTCCTTTCCTTCCACTCTTCATTCGTTTTCTCGTCTTTCTCTTTAATCTCACATCTCTCCTCTCTCTCCCTTTCTCTTTTCTCTCCGATAATTTTTGGTTCTCCTCACTTCGCCCCAATATTTCCTCTAACCCTTCATCTTTCTGTCTTTTTGCCACTCCCCACCCGTTAATTTGCCACGTGAGACGCCTGGTATATGAGAGCAGTGCGTGTTTACTTCTTCTTTTTCTTTTTCTTCTTTCTTTTCTTCTTCCTCTTCTTTTTCTTCTTCCTTCCTTTTCTTTTTCCTCTTCTTTTTCTTTTCTTTCCTTTTTTTTCTTCATCCTCTTCTCTTTCTTCTTCCTTTTCTTTCTTCTTCTTCCTCTTCTCATTCGTCTTCCTCTTCTTCTTCTTCTTCCGCTTCTCTTTCTTCTTCTTTCTCCTTTTTTTTCTTCGTCTTTCTTCTTTATTTTTATTACCATCACGAACATATTTTATTATCTTATTAAGTAATTTATACTCTCTCTCTCTCTCTCTCACCAGTCCTAAAGGCGTGAAAGTTGCTGATTTTATGTAATTTAATCAGAAGGTGAGGTTCCAAGACTAGGAGAGAGAGAGAGAGAGAGAGAGAGAGAGAGAGACAGACAGACAGACAGACAGACAGACAGAGTTGGTCATCCACGAGAGAAGTAAGCGCATGAAAGCAGTTTAAGTGGGTCGATTACATGGGTGGGTGAAGGGTATTATAATGGAGTGAGAAGGGGAATGGTAGGTGATTGGGTGGATAGGGGTGGAGGGAGAGGCGAATGGAAAAGTGGATGGTGGAGGACGAGGTGTGGGGAGGAAAGGAATATAGGTGGAGAAGTGAATGGTGAGTGAAAAGGTGGGTAGGGGCGGAAAGGGAGGTGGAAGAAGAGATGGATAGTGGATAAGCAAGTGGGAAAAAATCTGAAAAAGACAGGGTAGTGAAGTCTGTATCCTAGTTCTGAAAAATCTCTCAAGTTGACGAAAAAAAGCATGACAGCAAAAAATGATAAAGTAAAATAGATCACCACAATCCAAGAATTATTGTTTATAGCGTGTTTACTGCAGACAAAAAGCATCTAGCGCCATAAAGTCTTCATCTTTGTGCACTTCATCAACAAGCACCAAACTATAAAGCCTGTGAATTTTAAACAATCAATAATAACCTCCAGAACGATGCACATTTCTTTTTTGAGGTATCAGTAGACAGTTAGATTTAGACTGGATAGGAGAGAGAATAAATCCAAGGCGAGGGAGAATAAATCCACCATATATTAACCTGTCCAATATTAGGGGGTTATCCTCAGCTGAATATTATCATCCCATGGTCTCGATTAAAAAAAAAAAAAAAGTTATTGTTGTGAAGGAGTTCATGAAATGCAATTGTGGTAAGTTCTTGATAAGTTACACTTTCTATGACTATTTCTTTATCTTTTTGCTTTATTTATTTATTCGTTTCTCTTTTAAGGTCAGTAGTAACTATAGAAAATGCTGCCCATGAAAGCTACACTATCATACACAGAGCTGACCTGCGAGTAGCCCAATTTACAACAACAACTCTATTTAAAAAGAAAAAAAAAAAAAGGATATTCTGCACCACATCCCTGACTGACAAAAATTTGTCTGTACCATAACAAACAAATGCCAAAACCCATCCCACGTTCGTTTACGTAGCGAAAGAAATGGGGGCGAAATGTGGTGAAATAACGGCAAGTGAAGTGAAAATGTGAAAACTGTGAGGACTGATGAAGGCAGGGATAACTATGATTGGATCGGATACTGGGGAACTGTGTACCTGGGGAGATTAAATGTGTGTGTGGTGAGAGAGAGAGAGAGAGAGAGAGAGAGGATGCATGTTTATGTCTATGAATGTATGTGTGTATGTGTGAAAATAAAGTGGAAAGTACTATGGCATAAAGATAATAGGTGTCTGGTGTTATGAAGGTTTTGATAATGGATCAGAAGAGGGAGTGGAGGTTGGGTGAGGACTGATCCACTTGTTCCAGTACCCCACTTGGCGCTGGTTTTGTCTGATATTTCTTTCATTAAACCTCTCCATACTCGAGGTTTTCTCCTAGTTTACACTCGTCTGGTGATAGCAAGTTTGGAATATACACCACATCATCGTAATGAAAGGGTTGGCGAAAAGTGATAGGTGCGGCGTGAGTTTTAAGAGTTACGTCAGTGGAATGGATCTGGTGAGAAATATGTGTGGGGAACGACGACTGGAAAATATGTGATATTTTGAAACACGTAAAGGATGTGACAAATAAGCCTGTTTATCAAAAGTTAGAAGAGTTTAAGTTTATGTGATATGATTATACAGAAACGATCCATAAAACTAAACTGGTGAAAAAAGTATATATTAGTGAGTTTGAAGGCAGAAAGAGATGTGATGAGTCAAAAAGATGGTTTAATATTGTAAGTGAAAGTGTGATAATGTGTAGGTCGGAAGAAGTGGAAACCAAGGAACTGACGAATGATACAAGTGGATGGATGAAGTAGGTGTGGAGGGGCACAAGACAAGTACTACACAACTTTTATTACTTGGCATTAAACGGATTCGCTAAAAACCACAGCTGTTTTGAGAGTGACAGCAAAATAGAGTTCTTTTGGTGTCCATGGTTTCACTTGTACAGTGCATTATTTCAAAGGAGTGAATGATGAGTGACTAAACGTAGGAAAAATTCACTAGTTACTTGACCTACTTTGTTGATTCTCTTACTCTGTGTTATTTTACATGTTGCTAGTTCTTAAATCATTCCATTTAAAATTGGGCTAGGTGGTGTTGATGATGATGATGATGTTGATGATTCTCTCTCTCTCTCTCTCTCTCTCTCTCTCTCTCTCTCTCTCTCTCTCTCTCTCTCTCTCTCTCTCTCTCTCTCTCAACTTCTGTATATCATTCTGTCCATTTCCTCTCTGATATTTTTTTCTCTCGTCCTCTCACATTTTTCCTGTAAAAAATGGGATGATATTTCACCTCTGTTTCACGCGTCCATCCTTCCGTCGGTGCGTCAGTCACCTGTCGTAAACAAATGCCAGGACGAGTTTGACAAAAATGTTCGAAAATGGCGCAGTTGATGGTAAGTCCATTTTATGAGTCTTTGTGTCGCTTGATTATTAACCGCCCTAGAAAGATGAAATTTTACCTATGGTGTTCTTGCTACCGAAAATCAACTTATTAATGGGAAATCGGTTCAAAGCATTTCCAGTGCTAAGATAAACCTGCTGATTGGAATAATTGGCATTGATTGGTTTCACCCCCTTCTTTTAAAAGTCAGCAAGTAAGAACAAAGAAAAAAATTCTGGTCTTTCCTCCAGTCACCACGAAACAGATTAAGAATAAATAAACACTAGTAAAAGCTCCTTCAGAAAAATTATATCGATGTATGGAATCCGTGTTTTATCTTGTTTATTTATTTCTATATTATTTATATATATATATATATATATATATATATATATATAGATATATATATATATATATATATATATATATATTGTCAGACGCCTTCATCCAGCAAGGGGTGGCCACAAACAAATCGCCTCCATGTCGCTCTGTCCCCCGCCATGTCTCTGCCTTGCTCCTAGCTCACACCCCTCTCTCTCATATACCTCTCCACTCGATCCCTCCATCTCATCCTTGGCCTCCACCTCACTCATATACACTCTCCTCGTCAGTCTCTCACTCTCCATCCTTTCCACATGGCCAAACCACATTAATGTGTTTCTCCTAACGCTTCCTATCACATCCACATCCACACCACAACTCTCCTTCACTTCCTCATTTGTCAGTCTGTTTCTCCATGTGACTCCACGTGCTCCTCTCAAATTACTCGCTTCCATTGCTCTCAGTCTTGACTTCTGTCCCTCCAACAAGGTCCAAGCTTCACTTCCATACTTTAAAGTTGGTATCAAAATACAGTCATGTAGTAGCTTTTTCACTTCCACGCTCACTTCTCTGTTTCTTATCATTGCTCTCAAGGAACCAGCAACCTTTTTTCCCTGCTGCACCCATTCAAGCACTTCACCCTCTAAACTTCCATCCTTACTCATCACACTACCCAAGTACTTAAACACATTCACATTCTCCATTTCCTCCCCATCCAATCTCACTGTGCATTCCCTGACTTCACTTCTCTCAAAGACCATCACTTTACTCCTCCCTACATTCACCTTTAGATTCCGTTTCTTACATACTCTCCCAAACTCATCCACCAAGCCTTGCAGCTCCCCTTCGTCTTCACTTAACAACGCAGTATCATCTGCAAACATTAGTACAGGGACTTTCCAAACACTGCCTTCTCTCAATAGGGCCACTCCAAAATCCACTGCCCTACCTCGTATCTCTTTTATAACCCCATCCAATATAGACTGAACAACCATGGAGACACGACACATCCTTGTTTCAATCCAACCTTCAAATAGAGAAATTCACTCAGTTTCCTATCCACACACACTGCAGCCTTAGCATCCTCATACATACTCTTCACTGTTTTCAACAACTTCCCATCTACTCCACATATTCTTAATACTTTCCACACTCCCTGTCTATCCACCCTGCCATAATTATCCTCTCTCCAAATCCATGAAGGCTGCATGCAACTTCTATCCCTTCTATAGAAACTTATCCACTGAAGATCTAAGAATGAATATCTGATAAGCACAACTTCTTCCCTTCCTAAAACCTCCTTGTTCTTCTCCAACTAATTCTTATGTTATTTCCCTAACTCTGTCAATAAGTATCTTACCATATACTTTTCCTATTACACTAATAGGGCAAATAACCCTATGATTACCACACACTTCGTTTTCCCCTTTTCTTTTGTACAGGGGAATAATTATACCTGACTTCCAATCCTCAGGGACTCTACCTTCCTCCCAGGCCAATCTGCACATCTTCCACATCCTTTCTATTACTATCTCTCCCACATGCTTTAGCATTTCACCACACACTCCATCAGTTCCTGGGGCTTTCCCCATTTTAACTTTCTTCATTGCTTCCACAACTTCCATCTTACTGATTTCTTCCTCTCTTCTCACCTCTTCTCTTCTCCCAGCCATTCCCCAGCGACTTATATTTGCATTACTTTCATTTTCTATGTTGAACAATTCATTAAAGTGTTCTCTCCATCTGCTAACTTTTTCTCCCTTCTCCACTAGTAATCTACCATATTTATCTTTCACTCCCCAACTAACTTCTTTGGCACCCTGTCTAACTCTCTTTACCCCTTTCCAGAACATTTTCTTATATTCCCTCCACTTTACACTCAATTTCCTTCCAAATTCCTCATCCACTCACTTCTTTCTCTTACTAATCTTTTCACTCCTCTGTTCCTCTCTACATATGACTCATTCTTCCGTCTTTCAACTTCTTCGACGCCCCTATTTCTCATCCACTCACTATATGCTTTCACCTCTTCAGTCCACCATGCTGTTCCTTGCATCACCATTCGTCTTCCCTTCACCCAAAACTCCACCTCTCATGCTGCACAGTTATCTTGCACACACCTTCCACGTCCTCCATCCACTCCAATCTATATTTACCCAGTTGCTCCTCCACTTCCTTCTTATATTCTGCCTTTTTTCCATCCTCTTGTACCTTTTTTACCCACCTTGTAAGAACTACTTCCTCCTGTAGTTCCCTTCTTCTCTTTCTCCATTTTCTTTGGACTTTGATTCTGACCACCACCAAGTGGTGGTCCGAAAGTCCATTCCCCCAGCCTCTATATTCTCTTGCATCCATTACACACCTACTCATCCTTTCATCCACACACACATAATCAATCATTGCCTTCCGTTCATTCAGTTCACCATTCACCCTTCACACTCGCCACGTATACCTATGGATCATTTTGTACCTGAACAAGGTATTAGCTATCACCAACCCCCTCCTGGCACAAATGTCCACTAAAGCACTGCCATTCTCATCCATATCTGCAGGCACACCCCAATCGCCAACTATTCCATCCACCTTCACATTCCCTATTTTTCCATTCATATCTCCAAACAGGAAGACTCTCTCATTCCTTTCAAATTTTTTCAAGCACACTTCAACGTTTATCAGAACTCTTCTCTCACTCTGCTTGCACGATCTTGCATTGGCGCATACACGCACACAATCGCCCACATTTGTACTCCAACTTTCACTCTTACCCACACAGTCTTTGAGCCAACTGATCCATACTCTCTTATAGTCTCCTTCCATCTGTTACTCACAACAATAAACACTCTTTATTTTGCCCTCTCATTCTCTCCTACTCCTGCGCATATACCCCATCCATACTCCCATTCTCTCACACTCTCTCCTCCCCATTTAGTTTCAATGAGTCCACATACATCCACTTTCTCACCGTCAAGCACCTAGACAATCTCTCTTTCTTTCACCTCATCATTTGCACCCCTTACATTCCATGTAGCTATCCATACCAAGTCCTTTGTTCGGTCCTTAGTCGTCACCTTTTGGTTAGACCTGGTCCGAGGCTTCTTGTTTGTATTTTTAGTTAGTTGTTTTCCGGGGAGGGGCACTAACCCTCCGCCAACCCACTTGTTGTCACGTAGGGAACATGTGTTGGTTGGTTATAAGGTTACCACCCAGCGTTGTAAATGGTTTCCTGGTTTGCAGGAAATCATTTGGCTTGCCACTCAGTGTAGACCTACCCCCAAAACAAAGTATCACTACACTAAGTGGGTGGATGATGGGTGCCCCCACCTACCACAATTTTGTATTTTTTTGTATTTATTTAGTATTATTATATTTCTCTACCTGTTTATTATTTTTTAAGTTTTTATTTATTTAGTAAACTATCTATTATTAATTTAGTTTTATTGATTATTTTTATGCCTATTTAGTTTTACTATTAATAAATTACTTATTTATTATGTTATTTATTTATTTCGTTTTTCAGTTTAACTATCTGTTTATCTATTCATTTATTGTTTTATTGTTTATTTATCTGTTGGTTTGTTTATTTATTTTTACTACTTATTTTTTCATTTATTTCTTTATTTATTTACCATATTTCTATTTATATAATTATTTACATATATATATATATATATATATATATATATATATATATATATATATATATATATATATATATATATATATATATATATATATATATATATATATATATATATATATATATATATATATATATATATATATATATATATATATATATATATATATATATATATATATATATATATATATATATATATATATATATATATATATATATATATATATATATATATATATATATATATATATATATATATATATATATATATATATATATATATATATATATATATATATATATATATATATATATATATATATATATATATATATATATATATATATATATATATATATATATATATGTATATATATATATATATATATATATATATATATATTCATATACATATATATACTTATTTATATACATACATACATACATACATATATAAATATTATATATAAATATTATATATATATATATATATATATATATATATATATATATATATATATATATATATATATATATATATATATATATATATATATATATATATATATATATACGTATTTATCTGCCTATTTATTTTTTACAATTCATGACCTTTAATACTGACGCAAGTAAAACCTCCTTCCTTTAATTGTCGCCACAACAATATTAAAAAAACTATCTATCTATCTATTGCCAAACGCTTTAATCCCGTAAGGGGTGGCAACAAACAAATCGCCTCCATGTCATTACAAAAACAAGGGGGGAAATAGACGTCTCTCCTCCACTATAGTTGGTTTACTTTCACCTGACAAAACTGGGCCACTTCTTCAACTTAAATATTAAGCCATGATATTAGGTGAACAATAATTATTAGGCAGGAATGACTCTCCTTGGTTGCTAGTGAAATTTATACCCCATTCTGACTACACCTGGCCAATGACCGAGCTGAAAGAGTTATGGATTTGTGCCAGGTGAAGCTAAATGGATAATAATAAGATAGATAAGATAAACATAAGATAACGATAATAAGATAAAGATAAGATAAAGATAAAAATAATAAGATAAAGATAATAAGACAAAGATAATAAGATCAAGATAATAAGATAAACATAACAATAAGAGATAAAACCTTGTTTCCTTAACCCTTTTCTGTCACTACTTTAACAGCTTCAGCCCGATGACGTCTATATCATTCTCCTGTAACGTCCTTCAACCACGTAGTAAATTAGTTAAACAAGGCTAAATTTAACCCGGCCAGGTGGAAACATATCACCAAAGCTAAATTCTCAAAAAATGTCTGGAAATAAGAAAGAAGAAAATGAAAGACGTAATCACAGTGATGGGAATAAAAGTTTCCGGCCATTAACACTGAAAAACAACAAACCTCCTTCTTCCACATATCAAGAAAACTGGACAAGAAAACAGGAAGAAAATGCAAGTAAAGACAGAGGTGAGAGGTGACACAGTGGAGGTCCCGAGCAGGTAAATTGGTGTATTTTTGTGATCAATAAACATCTATCTGTCTATCTATTTATCTGTCTATCTCACCTTCACTCTTGGTATCCGCGTAAACAATTCCGTCTCATCGCCACTCGGCCAGGAGAGTTCGGAAGAAATGGACACTTTCGGTAATGTACACTGCGGAACCACTCTTTTGACCACTCTCCAGAACGTATGACTGAACTTGATATATATTTTAAAACCTGATATACATTGTAAAACGATAATACATACACACACACATTTATACACAAAAAATACATACATACAAAGAAAAATTCCAATCTACCTATCACTGATCATACTTTCTGATTATCTATCTGTCTATCTATTGCTCTCTCCCAACATGACAACAACAACGAGGTGTTTTGAAAGAGAGAGAGAGAGAGAGAGAGAGAGAGAGAGAGAGAGAGAGAGTTACCTACATTTTACAACGATGTACTCGTATATTTTGATGCCTGATATATAGTATTAAAACTTGATATATACTTTTTCCACATACCTTAGTCAATATTCAGCAGACGTATTGCACGATAAGCTGACTACATTTCGTCATTTTTCGTACAAGACCACAATTAATTCTGTCCTCATTAACACATTCAGGTTCGGGAAAACTCTAGCATTCTACCCGAGCAAAGCCATGCAATTACAACCAGCTGGGTGAGCATAGAAGCCTAAGAGTGTTAATACTGTCATCATTAACCCTCTCATGGTGGAAATAACTCAAGTTTTCTATTCCAACTAAACCACATGATTATACTCCACTGAGGGTGAATATAACAACCTGTCAGTGTCAGTACTGTCACCACCACACCTTTCACGCTCGGCACAACTCTAGTAATTATGTCCAGTTAACACAAGACTATTTTATTACACAGGAGTGAGTCATATGAACCTGAGTGTGTTAATGGAAAAAAATGATTAATGAATGAATAAATGAATAAATAAAGGAGGTACCATTTCCTTTCCTACTTCACATCCACTGCTTCCTGATCTCTTTCCAGTTTTATCATTTACAGAATAAATATCACAGCTGTTCCCACCCTATCAACCTCTTCACCACTAAAACCTTTACTTTTTGGTTTATTCCTGCCACCGCCAATTTTATCAACCTCGGGAAAGCCCCCACGCGGGAAAGGTGTATAATAAGGCAGTATCTAACCCCCCCAGTTCAAAAAATCCATCTTATGCTGATAAAATCGTCCGAAGATTGAAGAATATAGAACAAATCGTTCTTGGATTGAAGGAGTTACCTGGATGAGAGTTGGAGAGGAAAGACAGGTCAAAGGTAAATTTTTCCCTGGATCCATTAACCTTCACAAGATGGGACAGTTCCAGTATTGTGTGTCAAGTGATGCCACATGGATGAATTAACACTGATACCATTAACCCTTGTGTGGTTGGCATAGCCCTATTATTTCATACCATCTAACGCCAAACAATATTACTCAGCGTGGAGTGAGTCCCAGCAGCCTGAGAGAGTTGCCCGTTCTACTGTACTGGTACAGAGAAACCTGGGAAGGAGGACACAGTTCAGCGTTAAGGAAAACCATCCACTCCCTTCTTACAGATTCATCAAGTTGGTCTTTTATTGTAAGTACTTCATAAACAGTTCATGGTTTAAGGCACTTTTTCTGTTTTAGCTGTTTTTCCTGCATAATCCCTTCAGCATGAGAGACGTCTCCCAACTTCAATGAATTCCTCTGAAGGAGACAAAACAGATGCCTTACGGACAGGACGAACATAAACTGGGTCACGTTGTCTGATGCAAGTTTTATGCCACAGGCTTGGTATTTTTGTTTTATGTGTGTGTGTGTGTGCGTGTGTGTGTGTGTGTGTGTGTGTAAGAGAGAGAGAGAGACAGACAGACAGACAGACAGAGACAGAGACAGACAGACAGACAGACAGACAGAGAGACAGAGACAGACAGACAGACAGACAGACAGATAGCGTGTGTGTGTGTGTGTGTGTGTGTGTGTGTGTGTACCTGTCACCCTTCCTTCCACACTACTTGCCTTACACTGTCCCAAGGGACACAAAGTAGGTAATTAAGGTCATTACTTCTTTAATCGTCCAGTAATTACTTATTTACACGAAAGAGAAATTACCAAGATTAAGTAATTAGTTCAGGGCCGTTACGGAACAAAACAGGAGAGAGAGAGAGAGAGAGAGAGACAGAGACAGAGACAGACAGACAGACAGACAGACAGACAGACAGACAGAGACAGATAGACAGACAGACAGACAGACAGACAGACAGACAGACAGACAGACAGACAGACAAAAAGAGGGAGCAGAGTAAACAGTGAACCAATTTTCTTATACATATTTTGGATTAGCATTTTCTGGAATCATATTTGTCGCTGGCTGGTACTGCAAATACAACACAAAAGGTCAGCATCGGTCAGCATAAGTCAGGATTGGAGACGGCTTCACTCAGTTCCTCTTTTAACCCAATCAGTCCGAGGATACAACCCAGGCTGTATGAAACTGTGTGGTGGTGTGGAGTATTGGAATATGTATTAATTAATTTCTTGATCAATGCTTATACAGCTAAATTGATACTTACTCCCGTGTCCAATTCTATGTGTCAGACTCCCTAGAATATCCCATATAATAATCAATACCAGGCCACTTCTTATCATTTGACCTATGTTTCATCTTAAGTTATCTGTCTATCTATCTATCTATTTATCTATAAATTAGTAAATATGGCGGATTTATAACGTCGAGAAAAATAATGTTGTGTGCTGTTCCCTTGGAGTTTTGCAAATTTTTGACACACACACACACACACACACACACACACACACACAGAAGGCGCCTTCTATCTGAAGGACTGAAAATTACCAGAATATGAGAAATTCATCATCGTTGAAGAATAAAAACTGAACGATATTACTGAGAGCAACGGGAATTCTAAGATACATTATTCTGGAGTAATAAGTTCATATTCGTTCGACTGTAAAGTGATCGCAGGAGATAATTAATTTTTCCAGAATAAGAGTTTCATCTTCGCTGGAAAATAACGAGAGAGATATTGCTGACCGTCACTCTAGTTCATAAATATTTACCTTCACAGCAATGGAGAAGAAAACATGCAGACTCGATCAAGCCTCCTCCACCTCCTCCTCCTCCTCCTCCTCCTCCTCCTCCTCCTTCTTTCCTTCCTTCTCGAGAGGTGGTTAGCAGCAGCACCTGGGATAAGCAGGGTGGGAGTTAGAGTCAAGAATTAGAGGTGAGAATTACAGAAGAGAATTGGCTGAAATTATGTGAGAATATGTGCTGAAATTCAGAAGTGAGAATTGGAGATGCGAGAATTAGAGGACAATCAGAGATGATAATGAGGTCCGTATAAGACAAAATATTGAGATGAAAACTAAACGTATGTTATAGACACAAGCACAAGACAAAAATCTGAGGTAAGAATAAAAAGATGAAATCAAAGGCATGTCTTAGAGGCACGTACAGAATAATCTGAGACCAGAGCTGGGGGTTGGGAATTAGGTCAAAAGTAAGGCAAGGTGAGTAAAGTAACGACTGAGGTGGGAATCACCATCACCATCAACATCATCATTGATCATCATCATCAATCATTATCATCATCATCAATCATTATCATCATCATAATTATCAATTATTATCAGCATCACCATAATCATCATCATCTTCATCATCATCATCATCACCATCATCAATCCACCATCAAAATTATTATCATCATCATCATCATCATCACCCATCATCATTTATTTGCACCATCATCATCAGTTTTCATCATCATCATCATCATCATCACAACCTTATTTCCTACTAATAAATGGGGCAGGTAGGATCAAGTGGGGAAGAAACAGAAAAACGATTATACATGAAACAGAAATACAGAGACGAAAGACTGGGGAAAATAGAATTGTAAAATGCGACTATTATTATGTTTAGAGAAAAAGAAAATGGACACAAAACGAAAAACGGGGCAAACAAAAAGGAAAAACCCAGAAAAGACTGATGAAAAGAGAGACAGAGAAGAATGAGAAATGAGAAAGACGAATAATAATCCCGGCAGGGGAGGGTATGCACGGGGAGAGCTTACCTGCCTAATGTCACGTAATATGACATGATGACAGCATTGTGTGTGTGTGTGTGTGTGTGTGTGTGTGTGTGTGTGTGTGTGTGTGTGTGTGTGTGTGTGTGTGTGTGTGTGAAAGAGAGTGAGGGAGGGGGGTGGGAGAGAGAAAAGAAGTGTGAGAGAAATAAAAGGAGGGTGTTTGGAGGTTACGTAACGTATGAGATGGATGCAAGAGGTGACAGGGAGAAGGTACAATTGTTAATTAAGAAGGTGGAAGAATGATACCACTCTCTCATGATCAGGAAACTGCTGGAAGGACGTAGGTTAAGAGTGAGAGCAGTAAAGTTGAGTTATCTAAGGGAGTTATGTGGAGTTACGGGGAGAGACAGACAGACATGTGTGGAAGTGATGGAGCATTGTGGTGTTGAAGTGCATATGTTGGAAAGCATTAAGAGATGTACCTGATAACTTGGCTATGTGGAAAGGATCGAGGATGAGGAACTGACTAGGAGAGAGTACAGTATGTGGGTGAAGTGACGGGAGACGGAGGGGAGAGGAGACCCAGAATAAGATGGAGGGATTGGGAGGTGAGGTACTGTGTATGAGGGAAGGGGGTATGAACTGGAGATGGGGCAGCTTGATCACAGAGGCCAGGATAACATGGAGGGGATTCGCATGTAGCCACCCCTTCTGGGATCAAGGAGTGTGACTATGGATAAATATATAAATACCCTGTACATGATCAGAACAACGCTTATCTAGTTCCATTTCTCGCCAGATGATTTTATTCAGCCGAGAGTTGGTATAAAAGCCTGAGTGTTAACCCTTACACGGTTGGAACATCTGAAGAATTTTAATTTTATTGAGCTGAGAATAAAAGTCCAAGAATGTCAATACATTCACTAATAATTTTCTCATCATGGCGGAGGGTTAGTGCCCCTCCCCGGAAAACAACTAACTAAGAAAACAAACAAGAAGCCTCGGACAAGGACTGACCAAACGATGACGACCCAGGACCGGACAAAGGACTTGGTAATGGCAACATGGAATATAAGAGGAGCGAATGATGAGGTGAAAGAGAGAGAGATTGTCCAGGTGCTTGAGGGTGCGAAAGTGGATGTATGTGAAATAACTGAAACAAAATGGAGAGGAGAAAGTGTGAGAGAATGGGAATATGGATGGGGTATATGTGCAGGAGTAGGTGAGAATGAGAGGGCAAAGGAAGGAGTATGTATAGTTGTGAATAAAAGATGGAAGAAGAGCATAAGACAGTATGGATCACTTGGGTCAAGGATTGTATGGGTAAGGTTGAAAGTTGGAATACAAATGTGGGCGATTGTGTGTGTGTATGCGCCAACGCAAGATCGTGCTAGCAGAGTGAGAGAAGAGTTCTGGACAAATGTGGAAGTGTGCATGGAAAAGTTTGAAAGGAATGAGAGAGTGTTTTTGATCGGTGATATAAATGGTAAAGTAGGAAATGTGAAGGTGGATGGAAGAGTTGGTGAGTGGGGTGTGCCTGCTGAGATAGATGAGAATGGGAGTGCGTTAGTGGACATTTGTGCTGGGAGGGGGTTGATGATATCCAATACCCTCTTCAGGCATAAAATGATTCACAGGTATACATGGCGAGTGATGAGAAGGGTGGGTGGTGAACTGAATGAAAGGAAGGCAATGATTGATTATGTGTGTGTGGATGAAAGGATGCGAAGATGTGTAATGGATGCAAGAGCTTATAGAGGCTGGGGGAGTGGACTTTCTGACCACTACTTGGTGGTGGCCAGAATTAGGATCCAAGTAAGATGGAGAAATAGAAGAAGAGAAAAACGAGAGGAAGGAGTAGTTCCAAGGAGAGTGGAAAGGTTACAAGAGGATGAGAAAAAGGTAGAGTATAAGAGAGAAGTGGAGGAACGATTGGGCAAATATGAATTGGAGCAGATGGGGGACGTGGAAGGTGTGTGCAGGATATTTACAGAAGAAATATGTGCAGCATGTGATGTGGTGTGTGGGAGGAAGAGAAGACGGAGGGGGGGTGCAAGGAACAGGGTGGTGGACTGAAGAGGTGAGACAGGCTGTGGCACAAAAGAAGAAAGCATACAATGAATGGATGAGAAATAGGGGCGTGGAAGAAGTTGAAAGGCGCAAGAGAGAGTTATATGTAGAAAGAAAGAGAGAGGTGAAAAGATTAGTACGAGAGAATAAGAAGAGAGTGGATGAGGAATTTGGAAGGAATTTGAGTGTAAAGTGCAGGGACTGTAAGAAAATGTTCTGGAAAGAGGTGAAGAGAGTTAGACAGGGTGGAAGTGAGGTTAGCAGGGGAGTGAAAGATAAAAATGGTAGATTACTAGTGGAGAAGGGAGAAAAAGTGAGCAGATGCAGAGAACATTTTAGGGAATTGTTGAACATACAGGATGGAAGTAATGCAAGTATAAGTGGCTGGGGAATGGCTGGGAGAAAGAGGGAGGTGAGAAGACAAGAAGAAATCAGTAGGATAGAAGTTGTGGAAGCAATGAAGAAAGTTAAATTGAGGAAAGCCCCAGGAATTGATGGAGTGTGTGGCGAAATGCTGAAGCATGGGGGAGAGATAGTAGTAGAATGGATGTGGAAGATGTGTAGATTGGCCTGGGAGGAAGGTAAAGTCCTGGAGGATTGGAAGTCAGGTATAATTATTCCCTTGTACAAAGGGAAAGGGGAAAAAGAAGTGTGTGGTAATCATAGGGGCATTTGTCTTCTTAGTATAATAGGAAAAGTGTATGGTAGGATACTTATTGACAGAATTAGAGAAAGAACAGAGGAATTAGTTGGAGAAGAACAGGGAGGCTTTAGGAAGGGAAGAGGTTGTGTATATCAGATATTCATTCTCAGACCTTTAGTGGAAAAGTTTCTCGAGAAGGGAAAGAAGTTGTATGCGGTTTTCATGGATATGGAGAAAGCATTTGACAAGGTGGATAGACAAGGATTGTGGGTAGTATTAAGAATATATGAAGTAGATGGGAAGTTCTTGAATGCTGTGAAGAGTATGTATGATGGTGCTAAGGCTGCAGTGCGTATAGATTGTGAACTAAGTGATTTTTTCTCTTTGAAGGTTGAGTTGAAACAGGGATGTGTCATGTCTCCATGGTTGTTCAATCTGTACATGGATGGGGTAATAAAAGAGGTACAAGGTAGGGTAGTGGATGTTGGAGTGGCACTGGTGAGAGAGGATAATGTTTGGAAACTCCCTGTACTGATGTTTGCAGATGATACTGTGTTGTTGAGCGAAGAAGAAGGGGAGCTGCAAGGCTTGGTGGATGAGTTTGGGAGAGTGTGTAAGAAACGGAATCTAAAGGTGAATGTAGGGAAGAGTAAAGTGATGGTCTTTGAGAGAGGTGTAGTCAGTGAATGTAGAGCGAGGTTGGATGGTGAGGAATTGGAAAATGTGAGTACGTTTAAGTACTTGGGTAGTGTGATGAGTAAGGATGGAGGTTTGGAGGGTGAAGTGCTTGAAAGGGTACAACAGGGAAGAAAGATTGCTGGTTCCTTGAAAGCAGTGATAAGAAGCAAGGAAGTGAGCATGGAAGTGAAAAAGTTACTACATGACGGTATTGTGATACCAACTCTAACGTATGGAAGTGAAGCTTGGACGTTGTTGGAAAGACACAAGTCAAGAGTGAGAGCAGTGGAAATGAGTTATTTAAGAGAAGCCTGTGGAGTCACATGGAGAGACAGGCTGACGAATGAGGATATAAAGGAGCGTTGTGGTGTGGATGTGGATGTGATAGGAAGCGTTATGAGGAACACACTGAGGTGGTTTGGCCATGTGGAGAGGATGGAGGGTGAAAGACTGACGAAGAGAGTGTATGTGAGTGAGGTGGAAGGGGGAAGAGGGAGGGGGAGGCCGAGGATGAGATGGAGGGATGGGGTGGAGAGGTATATGAGAGAGGGGGTGTGTGAGCTGGGAGCATGGCAGTGAAATGGCGGGGGACAGGGCGACGTGGAGGCGATTTGTTTGTCGCCACCCCAAACAGGATTGAGGCGTCTGGTAATAGATAAATAGATAGAACACCGCTTTCAATAACCCTGCATATAATTTACTACTATAACACCACTAATTTTCTCATATATGTCTTTGGGATACAAACATAGAATTACTGCATAGGTGTGTACCTCGTCATTCTCAATCACCCCAGTTCACGCATGCTGTCCCACTCTGCTGTCCGGTGACGGGTTGGCATGGTTTATTCTTGTTGCATCCACACGATTTTATCAGCTTGGGAAAAACTCTTCCAACTACTGTAGATGAAATCGATATGGCTTTCATTAACCCTTCCAGTGTTAGAAACCCCATACTAAATTATAATCGTCTGGAGTGAGGAAGACAATACCAAGTAAAGACGTCACCGAATTAAAGAAGTTACACAAGTTAGTGTTTTGGCTCAGTTCACAAACTTGCAGCAAACACGTTAACCCAGTTATATTATGTGGATGGTTTTCAAGTCTTCCTTTTGGGGCAAGACCAATGTTGTCACGTACTATGGACTCTCTCTACCGCCTCTGTGCCATGTACAAACTATGTTGGTAAGGAAGCTGTGTTAGAAAAATTACTAAACTCACTTGGCCAATGTTCAAAGACTTTCCTCCTTAACTCTCTGTTGGTGGGCCTGGAAATTTATCATCGTTAGTGCGGTGGGGTATGATATACCCCAGGCTCTTTTTCGTATTATTCTCAATTGTTTTTAATAACTTTGGTTTTGCACAGTATATTTAAAAGAGATAACCATTTTATTATACTAACTGGACAAGAAAACAAAATTATTTTCACAAGAAATTATGAAATTTATTTCATAATTATAGTTTTCATGTACTGAATTCACAGACTAACATACTGTCATGTGTTTTATTACAATATGACATATTTTCATTGACAGCAACACTTCCAATATTCTTTCTTCACTGATGAACATATTCAATGTAATTTGCATATAAAAAATATATTAATTCATAAATAACCATGTAATAGCACTTACGAGGTGCTACCCAAAAGTTCCAGTAATTTGAATAGTGTAGGAAAATAAGTTACCTTACCTCCTAGTTCTCACTGTTGCCTTCGAAGTAGTCCCCTTGCGCATGTACACAGTGGTCCCAACGTTTTTTCCAAGAGTCCATGCATCCCTAGAAGGCTTCGGGCGTGGTGGTCTTGAGCACCTCCTGCGATTCTGTCTGGATCTCCTCAATCGAGTCAAATCGACGCCCTTTCAGTCGTAATTTCAGCTTTGGAAACAGGAAAAAGTCGCAGGGGGCAAGGTCAGGCGAATAGGGTGGGTGGGGAATGACTACCGTGTTAGTGGAAGCCAGAAACTGGTGTTGTTGCCGGACAACAATTACTGATGTGTGGGCGGGTGCATTGTCATGATGCAGGATCCAGTCCTTGTTATTCCACTGTCCTGGACGTTTGCGGTGGATGTTCTCCCTCAGACGCTGCAAAACTTCACAGTAAAACTTTCCGCTGACAGATTGACCGAGTGAGACGAATTCCTTGTGAACAATCCCTTGGATATCAAAGAAAACGATCAACATCGACTTGACATTCCTGTGAACTTGACGTGCTTTTTTCAGCCTCGGTGAATTGGGAGAGTTCCATTGCGATGACTGCTGCTTTGTCTCCGGGTCATAACCAAAAACCCATGATTCATCACCAGTTATGACCTTGTAGATGAAGGTGGCGTCATCTCTGACCTGATTCTCGAGCTCCCTGCAAACTGCAATGCGATGTGCCTTCTGCTCGTCACTCAGCAGTCTTGCCACAAATTTTGCAGCGATGCTTCTCTCATGCCCAACACGTCTGACAAAATGCGTTGCACGCTCCCGTACGACAGTCCTACGATATCACAAGCATCATGGTTAGATCTTCTACGATCTGCAAGGATAGCCTGACGAACATTTCCGACGTTTTCTGATGTTGTTCCTGTTGACGGTCATCCAGAACGGTCATATGGTCATCGTCTTCGATGGACGTTCGTCCTTCCTTGAATCGCCTGTACCAGAAAAATGCATCATTAGAGCATTATTCAACTTTAGTTTGATGTCCTTGGTGGTTATAAACATATATATATGTTCGTGTTAGTTTTTGAATGACTATGAGGCCTTGTAGGGCTACTTCCCACACCTGTTTTATCTCCCCATCCCTCCATACACACCTGTTTTCATGGTTGGTATGACAAATCCCACTGAAATGAAGGTTTCCACAAGCGAATTTTGTTGTTGCCGAAATTTTTCTCCCCAAGTAAAACTGAGGCCTTGCAGGCCTACTCCCCACACTAGTTATCTCCCCACACCTACATACACACATGTTTTCATGGTAGATGTTACAGAACACACTGAAGTGTTTTCTTTTCATGCAAAAAGAATTTTTTTTTTTTCAACCCACGTACCTATAGGCCTATTCCCCACAGCCTAGGAATCTCCCCACACCTACATACACCTGTTTTCATGGTTGGTGTGACAAAACACTTTTAAATTACCTGTTTCAATCAGAAAAATAGGTAGTTATCAAAATTTTCACGTTTTCGATTGTTCTGGTTTGGGACATGGCATTGTCCCCAAATTACTGGAACTTTGGGGTGTATATCCAGATGCATTTACTTGTCGTCCATTTCCGTCTGCGACCAGTAGGAAACTGAGACTACTCATGGATCAACTTGGTGTAAGATAACAAAAAATTACATGGGCGGGTGGAAGTATCACTGCTACCAGACAAAAGATATATGCATGGAAATGTCACTGTGGGTATGACATACCCCGCAGCACAGCGGAGGGTTAACTCTGCCGGTACCAAAGGGATCACTTAACACTTTCAGTCCGATGACATATTTTCAGTTATTCCTGTGATCACATGATTACACTGAATGTAGGAGACACCGCCAGTACTGAAGGAGTTAATGAAGGCTGTACACCTCCAGTTCAGTAAGTCTTTATAAAACTGAATACAGGCATCTGGGTGAAGCAGTAATACGATATTAAAAAGTCACATGAGTAAGTGGGTTAAGCTGGAAAATCAGTCAGGCTGCAGCGAGAATGTAAGATACGAGACGCCTTCCGGTGCAGGGGCACACGATCATTCCTAAACAATTATAACTTAACCACAATTACCTAAGGTGGTTTAGACATGGTACTGCAGCGTACAGGGATATGCAGCTTCTTAAATATTCGTAAAGAGTGGTATTAGGTATAAACGTGCCCTATTTTCTATACTGATAGGAACAGACGTAGATTAAACAAAACACCTCATTTAATATTTTACAATAATCTGTCTGTCTGTCTGTCTGTCTGTCTCTCTCTCTCTCTCTCTCTCTCTCTCTCTCTCTCTCTCTCTCTCTTTCTCTAACATACCCTAACAGAACATCTTTTAAACAAGCGATAATGTTAATATTTTCAGCAGTCTCTTCACTTTTGAACAGTATCAGCAAACCGAATAAGATCCCAAGAAAAATAAACCGAATGAACACACAGAGTATTAAATTATTACCTGTGAGTATTACAAAAGAGCAACACATTAATCAAAATACAAAATACCACTGCCGGCCAAAATCAACTTTACTGTAATCCGTTTATGGATGGAGGAATGACATATCGATATCAGTCAGTGGGTACAATATAATTTCCAAAAACATAATGCACTTCCAACAAAACATAACTGATCTCTTCTGATTGTTATTTGATCTGTTGGACTAAAATTTACCTGGTTGTTGTTCAGTGTCTTAATATTCAAAAATTGTAACTTTTACCGCCCCTTAGATATTTGAACTGCAAGGCTGCTGACGGTTTTATTCAGCCTTTAATGACAATTGAGGTTTAGGATTAATATTTAAAAATTCTAATCTCTCTCTCTCTCTCTCTCTCTCTCTCTCTCTCTCTCTCTCTCTCTCTCTCTCTCTCTCTCTCTCCAGTACATTCCGGCATACAACAGCATACGTATATCTTTTAGTATTTCAGCACCATCACCATCATACAGGTAATTGTTTCCCAGTAACATATGGGTTGGTAGGGATCAGGAAACATAAAAGAAAAAAACACCAACAATTAGGTGAACTATCAACAGAGCACCTGAGGGATTGGGTCATATATCCTTTCATTCATCTCTCGTTCATTTAACTTGTTCTAACAAACCTGCCAAAATATGTGCTTTATAAAGCCTTTCCGTCATGCACCAAGCCAGATATTAAGAGCAACCTTTGTCATATGCATTTCCATAAGTAAGCTGTATGTTTTTATCCTTCAGTAATTGCTTCATCAAATTTCCACTCATCTACAGTTTGTATTTTTCTCTAAATATGACTCCCAGTATTTTGCACATATGGAGTCTACACAGCTCAAACTGTATGAATATAGGTGATGACTTTTTTCTGTTCTGATTGTCTTGGAAAGATCTATTCATCGACTTCCTCCTTGGCTTTTCATGTTTCTTCTCCTCCAATTCACACATATACACCTTCATCAACAACCTTCTTATTCATACCCATTCTTTACATCATCAGACTATAAACTCAACAGATCAAATATACCTCATTACCGCATATCTAACTAATATCTAAGTTTTTTGTCCCGTCCAACCTTCACGTCCCACACACATTACTTATCAGTCCCTTAACACTGAGCCGCTTTGGTGCCAGAGTGTCTTTTAACTTGTCAAAAACCGTCTGTGGATTTCAAGAATATATCAGAAATGTTATTATAGCAGAGTCTAATGAAGATCTTATTACCTGCCTCACTACCACAGATCCTTGCTAAACATTCAGCAGTCGTAGTGAAGGATACTGATTCCTGCCCACAACACACTGGCACGGTAATGTATGCTGAAGGTTGTAACGAGTCCAACTTATACACACGATTCACATTATTAGTTCAATGATTCTCTCTCTCTCTCTCTCTCTCTCTCTCTCTCTCTCTCTCTCTTAGCGCGGAAAATACAGAAATTTCTCTATCAGCGTTATATTCCATCCCTGGTGGCGGAAAGAAACCCATAAAAAAGAAGCTTCCTCAATATAACGCCATGAAGGTGTCAGAAGGAACCTGCATTTTCTGATGTACACGAAATTTAATATTGAAATCACGAAGCACGTTTCAGTATAAATTATGGAGTTAAAAAATGCCAACCCGGTAATATAACCCCAATAAGTCAAAGGGAACGACTAATGGCACTTCATTACTACAGTAACCAACATTATTCTAATTAACACACGACCCAGTTGGCCATTACCTCAGGCATCTGATTACCTCGCCTCATTTACATTAGTTAAATACCAAACAAATCACATGCAAAACTAAGGCTAACAAAAATAAATATACAACAATAATCCACAGCCAAACACGGGCGCCATTATTCCCATTACATTCTTCAGCTTCAAGGCGGCTGGGTCAGCACAGCATTTGTAATTTTCCTTTTTTAGCTCAATGTTTATATACCTTTTTTACCTTTACTTGGCCCAGATTTTCGTCCTCTTACTTCCTCACCAGGCAGATTAGTTCTATTTTTAATAAAGTCAGTATTTATCACGTATTATTATCTTAATGCGTGACATCTTATCCGTGCTCCATTTGCATGAAAGAGTAGCTTTTCTCTCTATCGATATCTGTTCTGTGATTCAATATTCTTTTAATTTCCATCACAAACTAATTCTTTTTGCATGTGATATATTACAACTTTCATCATAGTCCCACTTCCCCATATCTGTCTTTCTCATGGCTGGCAGCAGAATTGTTATCTATGAGTTGGGTTATGAGTTGGGTGGTAAATAGTGGTGGCAGGGGACCGTCGGTGTGTTTTTGGTCTTCTTCGTACTTCAGTCAGCAGTGAGTCGAAGAGACAAGAGAATTACCCCACATATTTACCAGCAGACTCTTACCATATTAGGATGATTTTCAAAAAAAAAATAACTATAACGGAAACGAACTCGAACTGTGAGTAACCAGTCACATACAAGTTAGCCTTTCTTGCAGACTCTCAGTCTTTGGTTCCTGATTTAAACACAATACGGTCTCTCTCTCTCTCTCTCTCTCTCTCTCTCTCTCTCTCTCTCTCTCTCTCTCTCTCTCTCTCTCTCTCTCTCTCTCTCTCTCTCTCTCTCTCTCAAATAAATCTTTAACTCCATCAACAAAATAACATGATCAGTCCCATCATATTGAGGGGGCTCGTGTAAGCTGAACACAGTTGTTTGGCTGCAGCAACAAAAAACTGTAAAAATACTGTTAACGACGTAAAGGAGTTACCATTACAGTGGTTATGGTTGTTAGTTTCCTTGACAAGCAAGAAACGTGCCCAATAATTCTTTGAACGGTTGTGAAGTGATGCACTGAAGCATTTGATTTTGGGTCTGGTTATCGCCATTCACGAGAGAGAACCCCTAACAACACAATAACATAAAAACATCCAGCACTCCTCAGGTTGGATAATGACAAAAAATATCCAGTACTGATCCTTTGTTTTTTCTTTTTTTTTATGTGTCCGACTCTGGGAATAGGCTTCACAGCCTGCTATCAAGGCCCAGCAGTCCTCCTACACACCATACACCTCTACATGTCACCACTTCGGCGCTAACACCCACCGTCCATATTGAATACACGCTAGGGCTGTCTTATACAGGACTGATGTATTGGTATTAGCAGGGGTATTTTTACGACATGTCGGTGGGTCTTCTGGTAGATCAGTAAAGCCTGATTTAATGAAATTCAAATCCTTAAACTGTTCCCTGCCCCAGCCGGGATTCGAACCTGGGTCCGTTAGGACTGCAGGCCACCTCTCTACCGATTGAGCCACCACCGCAGGCTGGATAATGGCAAAACACAGGCATTACTGGTCAGGCTGGATAATGGCAAAACACAGACGTTACTGGTTGGGCTGGATAATGGCAAAACACAGGCATTACTGGTTAGGGTGGATAATGGCAAAACACAGGCATTACTGGTTAGGCTGGATAATGGCAAAACACAGGCATTACTAGTTGGGCTGGATAATGGCAAAACACAGGCAACACTGGTTAACCTGGATGATGGCAAAACACAGGCATTACTGGTTAACCTGGATAATGGCAAAACACAGGCATTACTGGTTAAGTTGGATAATGGCAAAACACAGGCATTACAAAAGCAGATGTGGGCTCACAGGTGGCTAATCACCAGCCAGCAACGGGTTCCAAAGACGAGAATAACAATCACTTGGGCACCATGTGGCTTTGTGTCTTTGATACCGCGGAAATGACACATGTGAAAAACAACGCATTAATTAACGAGCAACTGCTGCTGACTGCCAAATGTTTACAGCCGTGAGAACAGCGTCACACGTGTCGGGGTAAAACTGCCACGAGGTGTGGATGACGTCGTACACGGGTAAGCTGCTGTTACACTCGTTAGCACATCCACCTCACTTCTGAAAGAACTTGACTTCGTTTCTCTGGCTGGTCAGACTGGTGGATTCAGTCTACTTCCACATTATCCCTATTCACCCAGAGGTAAAATTGACAATCTGGCTGTAAATCATCTAATGTGGGACGCAGTCTAGGGAAAGGCTGGGACTTAACAAATGATCTAAATGACCCTCGTGTAGTTGACAAACATAAATGCCTTCTTTGAGGTCACTGGTGAAGTCACACCTGCACCACCTGACACCCACCCCTACCAGCTGACAACCACCTTACCCGACACCCACCCTAGCTGACACCCACCCCAACTGACACCTACCCCACCCGACACCCACCCCACCTGACAACCACGCCACCCGACATCCGACACCCAACACAGGCAAGGCCACAGTGGCTGCCCCCATCCATTGGCATTGCTCTGGTCTGTATGTTGTTGTGGATTGGTCAGTCAAGCTTGAAATGCAGTTAGTGAGGCTGTATTATATTTACACAAAAGGTGGGCTGTTCCCAGCTCGGCAGGTGTCGGAATGTCTACGTTTTAATATTGCTACTTGAGGCGATTTTATTCAGCTTAGTTATACCTGTGGAACTGGTGGGGTTACGTACGGCCTTCATTAACCCTTTAACACCTGAAGCAACCCCTTCCCCGCATGTTGAATAAAATCGTCCGGCAGAAGCAAAGGAAAAACAACAACAACACGACATCCTGTTGAAATGCCTCCATCCATCCATCACCCAGTCCATTCTGCCCCATCACAAGCGTAGGGGTCTGAGGCTAGGTTATTCACTCCTGATATTCAAGGCGAGGGTGGCAAGCCTCACTCATCCCTGAGTGGCATTATGTGAGCAATAAACCCCAACAACCACTCATACGCAAACCCTTACAGGTCCTATCCGGTGGGGACGCCTTAACTAGACCACCAGGCGTCATTTGGGTGTATGGTTACTACCCAGCGTAGTTATTGGTTTCCTGGGTTAAAGTAAACCATTTAGTTTGTCATTCAGTGTAGAGTTACCGGAAGGCAGCATTACATATCGAGTGAACTGATGGTGGAGGTCCCCGCTTATCGAAAAGGTGTTTAAATTTAAGACAAAAAATTTTATATGGTATGCAAGTCATGTTTTCACGTCACTGAAACAGCATAGACATGATTACAGTTGGCAATCCTTTGGCTTGGGCAATTCTTTTAACAAAATAAAAAAATGTGTTGGGTAATCTATGTTTGGCATGTTTCACGTCACTGCAACAGCACATGATATAAATTAAGCCTGAAGTTATTTGGTTTTGCTTTTTTAAAATCTTTGTTAATTCCTCAATCCTGCTATCTTTTCCGTATTACACAGGAGTAACCCTGGCAAATCACACAACCATTCCCTTGTGCTTCTAATCAAATCGTGATAACAACGAGAAGACTACAAAATTTGGTCAACGTACTGAAGTGGTTAATATATATATATATATATATATATATATATATATATATATATATATATATATATATATATATATATATATATATATATATATATATATATAGATAAGTGGAACGCAGTGAAAGATCGGGAAAATGGCAGCGTGGAGGAGGAATGGCAGTTGTTTAAGAGTGCTGTGGTGGGGCATGCAGAAGAGGTGTGTGGTGTGAGACGTGTGGGTGGTGGTGTAAGAAAAGGAAGTGAATGGTGGTGCGAGGAAGTAAGTATGGCTGTGGCTGAGAAGAGACGGGCATATGAAGTGTGGCTGCAGAGGAAGGATGAGATGTCATATGAAAGGTATAAGGAAAAGAGGAATAGAGCGAGAAGGGCTGTGCGTGATGCTAAAGTGGCAGCAGATGAGAGGTGGGGTAGGCGGCTGACAGAGAATTTTCAACAGAATAAGAAAATGTTTTGGAAGGAGGTGAAAAGGGTGCGAAAGGGAGAGTCTGGGAAGGAAGAACGAGTAAAAGCAGAGGATGGAAGGATGTTAATTGAGATGGATGCAGTAAGGAAGAGATGGGCAGAGTATTTTGAAAGATTGTTAAATGTAGAGGAGGAAAGGGTGGCTGAGATTATGGCGGATGGAAGGGTGCAAGGAATAAATGTGTTGGGAGAGTTGAATGATTCTTTGATCACAAAGGAAGAAGTGGAGAAGGCAGTAAAGGATATGAAAACAGGGAAAGCTGCAGGTATGGATGGGTGTGCTGTGGAATGCCTGAAGGGTGGTGGAGTGACTATTGTTGACTGGTTAGTAAGATTGTTGAATGTGTGCTTTGAGAAAGGTATGGTGCCAATTGACTGGGCAAGTGCTTGTGTGGTCCCGTTGTATAAAGGCAAGGGTGATAAGTATGAATGTACAAGTTTTAGGGGCATAAGTCTGTTGAGTGTTGTAGGTAAAGTGTATGGTAGAGTGTTAATTATGAGAGTTAGAGAGGGTACAGAGGGAGTGATTAGTGATGAGCAGTGTGGCTTTAGGAGAGGGAGGGGATGCGTTGATCAGGTGTTTGCTGTGAGACAAGTGTGTGAAAAGTATTTAGCAAAAGGCAAGGATGTGTTTTGGGCATTTATGGATTTAGAGAAAGCGTATGATAGAATTGATAGGGAGGCTTTGTGGACTGTTTTAAGATTGTATGGACTTGATGGTAGGTTACTAAAAGGGGTGAAAAGTTTTTATGTAAATAGTAGAGCGTGTGTAAGAGTGGGAAATGCTGTGAGTGATTGGTTTCCCGTGAGAGTGGGGCTGCGACAGGGATGTGTGATGTCGCCTTGGTTGTTTAATATTTACATGGATGGTGTTGTAAGGGAGGTGAATGCAAGAGTTTTAGGTGGTCTGAGTCTGGTAAATGTTGATGGAGGAGAGTGGAATCTGAAGCAGCTGCTGTTTGCAGATGATACTGCACTGGTGACTGATTCAGAGGAGAGATTGAGACAGTTGGTAGAGGAGTTTGGAAGGGTGTGTGAAAGGAGGAAATTGAAAGTAAATGAGAATAAGAGTAAAGTGATGAAGTGTACGAGGTTGATAAATGGTAGGGGGATGAATATAGTTTTGAATGGTGAGTTGGTTGAGGAGGTAGATTGTTTTAAATATCTAGGGTCACATGTTGCTGTGGATGGAAGAATAGATGCAGAAGTGAAGTTTAGAATAAATGAAGTAGGAAAGGTGCTGGGAGGAATGAAAAAAGTGTTTAAATGTCGTTCGCTTAGAATGGATGTAAAGAGAAGGCTGTATGAGGGTGTTGTGGTACCAACTGCATTATATGGGGCTGAAACATGGAATGTGGGTGTAGCAGAGAGGAAAAGTTTGAATGTAATGGAGATGAGATGTCTGAGGAGTATGTGTGGAGTGACGCGTATGGATCGAAAGTGCGAAATGATGAAGTGCGAAGGAGAACTGGAGTTGTTCGGGAGATGGCTGGTAGAGTTGAGCAGAGGGTGTTGCAATGGTTTGGGCATATGGAGAGAATGGATAATGAACGATTGGTGAAAAAGATAACTAGATCTGATGTGAGAGGTGTAAGGCTGAGAGGGAGACCACGAATAGGATGGATGGACAGTGTGAAGAGAGCGCTGGATGCGAGAGGGATGTCTGTTGAGCAAGGAAGAGTGGCTGTGCGTGACAGAAATAAATGGAGAGAAATTGTGAATGAATAAGTGATGACGCAGCCCTGAGGGGATATTCTCCCGCATTTGGTCTGATCAGCTAGTCAGGTTAGGTGCGGGTAAGGGGATGGGTCTGTTATGATGTGGCAGGGGTAAACCAGTTCTGCTGTCGGGCCCTGCTGCGGATGTCACTGATTGCATTGTGCAGTTGACCCTTGTGCGGTGTGATGCGGTGAGGATCTGTCCGTTCTCCCCTTTGGGGCTAAGATGCGAATGAATGTGTTTGAATGGATGAGTAAATGGAGAGTGAGTCGTCCTGTCTCGGCTACCTCCCTTTCCTTGGGAGAAGCAGCCTAGGTATATAGATAGATAGATAGAAGATATATATATATATATATATATATATATATATATATATATATATATATATATATATATATATATATATATATATATATATATATATATATATATATATATATATATATATATATATATATATATATATATATATATATATATATATATATATATATATATATAATACTTCGTCTGGCCTGCTTCCACCTTACTGAAACACAACAGACAAATACAGGTGGAAATAGTTTGGTTGTATATATTTTTTGCGTAAGAAAAACAGCTCTGTATACTATGTTCGTCATGCCATTTTTAAATCGTTTATGTTTTATTACACAGGCAGATAATCTATTTGGCAATACAGGGCAGCATCGGCAGCACAACACACTATTATATCATTGTGGACTTTGCGTCGGTAATCCCAACAATGGCGTGGCATGTGTCAGTGTTCACACGCCTCCCCCCACCTCCCATCTCCTGCCTGTCCTGCCCTGCCCTGTCCGATCAACCTGCCCTGTCCGATCAACCTGCCCTGTCCGATCAACCTGCCCTTGTGCTGACTTTTTAATTTGTGATGAAGGACATATGATATGCAGTATATTCACCCTACATCCTCCTCGCTGCTTCTTTTCTTCTTCCTTCTCTCTGTCTCATCGCTTTTCTTCCCACCTCATACCCAGGGAAAAGTTGCTAAAGATGTTAGTGTGCGTCACACTGCGGGACGTGAGGGGGAGGTGGTGTGAGAACTCGTCTGGTGTTCAAACAGATGCGATTTCAATCTCACGATTGCGCAGAGAACAGCTTAATTACGTGAATTTCTTTAAAAAAGTCTTTACTGGTATTGCATTGGACCCACTCCCGCTAATGCCACCATACCAGTCTCAGTGAGGCAACTTCAGCATGTATTCAGTATGGACTGTGGGTAGTAGTGTCTATGTAGTGACGTGAAGGTGTGGGGCACGTAGGAGGACTGCAGGGCTTTAGGAAACTGACTGTCTAGTCTATACTTAGAGTCAGACACACAAAACAAGTACCAAACATGAGTACTATATGCCGGAGCTTCAGGGCCATCGGTTAATGAAGTGTGGCGTGGTGTGGTGTGGTTTGGTGTGAAGTGGCTTCACTAAAGTTCCTATAATTAACACGAATGAAGCACCTGCCATCTGATTATTGCTAGTGAGAGACAGGCAGACAGTGCCATTCCTAGAGATGCTGCAGCATCTAATCGTACTCCATAAAGCATTAACATTCACCGACGCTGCTCAGCCAGAAAGTTGGATATTGTGCTAGGGAAGCCATCATCTTTCGCCCTGTTTCTCTCTCTCTCTCTCTCTCTATTTTGTTGACTGGGAAAACTTTCTTAATTTCAATTTACCTTATCACATAATTTTCTATTTACCTGTACAACATACGGTACATAATTTAAAGATGAAACAGGAAACATCAATAAGCTAAGCAGCTCCACCGAATTACATAATCATATCCACCCAGTTACATAATCTCATCTGGAAGGTGGGACACAGGATATTAGCAGCAACTACGGGTATTTTGTCGTAAATACTTAAATTTTCTCGTATAGTACCTTTTTCTTTTAACCACCTTCCATGCCATGGTTTTGTTTTCATATGAGCCTGAGAGTGTTAATAATGTCATAAATAACCTGTCATGATTGGGAAAACTCTGGCATCGTATTGTAGTCAACACCAGACGATTTTATTGTTATGAGTGAGTCACAGGAGACAGAGATGGTTAAAGAGGCAGACGCTGATGTTCATGTTGCCTTACCGTCCGTAGTATGGTCTGTGGCAGTGTGACGTTGGTGTTTTTGTTGCCTTACCGTCCGTAGTATGGATTGTGGCAGTGTGACGGTGTTAATATTGCCTGATCGTCCGTAGTATGGACTGTGGCAGTGTGACGTTGGTGTTAATGTTGCCTTACCGTCCGTAGTATGGACTGTGGCAGTATCATAAGTGTTGAGGGCATAATGCCATCCGTTGATGGCCACCTAACGCTCTGGCCAGTTTGGTCTGACGCAACCTTCATCAGTCACACCTGCCTCAATAAATGTCTGTTCACGTGGTGACCGCTGCACAATGAACACCTGGACCCTGGGTGAATTGTCCACGGTAAAGCTTCAGTTCGTCCACCTTAACTCTGCGGAAATAGTCGCCATTTTGCAGCTTATTCACGTAGCCAAGTTGCATAATAATACGATACAGTACTTCTACAAACTGTACACTTCTTTGTGACTAGTAGCGTATTCTAGTATTACTCCCTTGTTATAACTCAGCATTTAGCAGGAAAAGATGGCAGTTTTAGGCCCAGTTATAATGCACAAAGTACGGTAAAATGATAGTCGTACTTGTCACCTAATTAAAACAGCCAAGCCGCCGGACCTTTGGTGGCTCTTGGCCTAAGAAGGAACAAAAAGGGCCAAAGATGATCCGTAAGAGGTCATTATGTGAGTTCATATTCATTAAGAATTTTAAGATATTTACAAAAATTCTCAGCTTTTCAGTATTTGTGAATATTATTCCAATCCCTGGAAAACATCTCCTAGCAAGCAGTTAAATGCAGGGAAGATTGCTGGAGCCTCCATGGGGGCTCCAATCTGACCTAGTTCTCGCCTGGTTACAACGACTCTCCTGGTTACATAGAAACTCTCCTAGTAACAACGAGTGATTCTCCTGGTTACATAGTAACTCTCCTGGTTACAAAGAGTGACTCAGAGACTAACGCGTTAGTCCGTCAACCTCTGCTGATAGCAGCGTCAGCAATCATGTCAGATGTATCCAGATTAAACTGCAGCTTGTGTTTGTGACATACAACGAGCATAATATTGATTACTGTTATTACAAGGTAATTACAATATTACAACTGCCCTGTATTATACAGTGAATAACACTGATGAGGTAAATTAACATTTATTATTCCCTATTACACCTCAACTTGAGTGGCAGGCCTGGCTTTGTACACCGGCACAAATAGACTAATGTTATTCATATCGTATTACAATACAGGAAGAACCAGGACTCCCAGAGGAAAATGCTGAAATATAACAACTTTATGTTAAAAGTTCAGTTTACATTTTTCCCTCCAGTACTTTGGACTTCCGGAAGGGAACAATGAGCTTAAAAATACTACCAAAAAGGACTTAACAATGATCCCAACCCTGACACAACACTTGACAAATTACTGATGACTTTTCTTCTAAATTAATGATGCAAGATATCCATATAAAATCTACAGAAAAAAAAGAAAGAAAGACAAAAATAAGGCGACTGACAGACGGTAACTTTACTATAGGTACTCCAGGCGTCCACTTCCCTGGCCTTCCTGCGCCTGTCCCATTGATTATCTTCTCACATTCCTTGGCCTTCCTGATCCCTTCCCACTGCTTTTCTTCTCACATTCCTTGGCCTTCCTGATCCCTTCCCATTGTTTTGCTTCTCACATTCCTTGGCCTTCCTGTTCCCTTCCCATTGTTTTGCTTCTCACATTCCTTGGCCTTCCTCCTCCCGGCCCATTGTTTTGCTTCTCACATTCCTTGGACTTCCTGCTCCCTTCCCATTGTTTTTCTTCTCACATTCCTCTCTCTCTCTCTCTCTCTCTCTCTCTCTCTCTCTCTCTCTCTCTCTCTCTCTCACCATTCTTGTTAACTTTAACATTTTTCCTTCTCTTTCTGTTCAGTTTTTCTCTTTCCATATTCTCTTATTCGCCATCCATTTTCCCTTATCATCATTGAATATTTTCTTATTCTTCCATTTCTTCAGTTAGTCCTTCAACTTATCAATATTTTCCTTTCATGTTGCCTAATTTTCCTTTCTTCTTTTCAGTGCCCCCTTTCATTCCCTGTTCTCCTCTTATCTTGTGGACTTACTCTGGCCTCCTTTCTTCCTTTTTATTCCTTACACTCTGTCCATTCCTTATTCTCCTCTCTATCTCATGGATCCACTCTTCTTTTTCCTCTGATCTGCTTCTTTCACCAGCTTTCCGTCTGACCCGTTTGTCCTGAGCTTTTCTCCATTCTACCAGCTCCCTCTTTAA
>NC_137016.1:20636350-20683582 GCF_032717465.1 Coenobita brevimanus | reverse complement strand
TTCAGCCTCTCCTTTCATATTTTTCCTCTACAACTTCTCCAGTAGTATATTATTTCTTATCAAGCCTTCCATTGTCGTCGTCATTTCCTGTTTTTTTCATTCAAGGTTTCATTTTTGATCATTTGCTGTGGACTTTCTCATTCAGATCTGCTGCTTACAAACCCAATATTCCCATCATTGCACCTCTTCCTTATCTCTTCTGTCTCCTTCCATTCTCCAGCTTACTTATCAAACTCTCTCGTCCTTTGCTTAATGATGATGTTACTTCACTATTCTTTATCTTCCTCCTTTTATAGCCATCACTTATAACCCTCATTCTGGTTATCAATACATCTCTGCTCCATCTCACCCGCACTATACCACACCCCTCCAACCAAGTATTCTCTCCAACGAGAACCCCTGCTACCACTATACATTCCAATCGTCTTCACCACACCTAACCCTTCCAGCCAACACCCTTCCCTCCACTACTACTCGTACTTTGACATCCCTACAACACCTCAATCTTCCAACCTGCACTTTATCTCCAATCAACACTCCATCTTCCGTACCCCTTCTGTCTCACCACTAATACAATCCTTCACCTACACCACAAACTGAACCCACCCTTAGTCCCCACCACACTTTCATTTACCCCTATATCACCACCACCCAAAGTCAACGCCACCCACCCCACACACCAATACCCAACCCCAACGCCGGGCCCCTGTGAGTCAATATCACGCCTTATTAAACCCATCCACGCTTGATATACCGTAAGAGGGAGGGAGATTGGAAGATGGTGGGGGAGGAGGGGAGGATTGAGGGGAGACGGGTAGATAGAGGAGGGGAGGTTAGGGGGGAAGATGAAGCTGGAGGAAAATGAAGATGCCGAAGAATGAGGAGTGGTGGTGGGAGGTTGGATGGAAGAATGGATGATGAATACATAGAAAAGGAAAGCATAATGGATGAAAAGGAGAGAAAATTAATGAAAGGATAAGTATTGCGAGTAAAATTAAAGGAGAGAATACGTAATATACGACAGGGGAGAGGAAGAGAACAGGAAGAACAGGAAACTAAGATGAAAGTCTGAGAATACGTTTGATGGAAGATGAGAGATCACAGGTATTGAATGACCTGGAATCCTCGATAAATGATTATATGGGAGAGGGAACGAGGATTTAGCCTGTTCAGTACGGTGAAAGAGTTTTTGCTTTATTCTTGTTATCTCCAGACGATTCTAAGTTATCTGGCTATGAAGGATTTAACGAAGGCTTCATCCAACCCATCTAGTTCAGAACGCCTAGTTCAAGTGTAAAGGCTCTGGAGAATGGACGAAGGATATGAAACTCGAACGAGATGGTGAATAAAAATAGGTTAAAGCAAGGGAAGGAGAGAATAAGAGTTGTCTAAGGAAGAAATTTGACTGGAAGGTTTAGCACGATGAATAGGTAACAGAAACGAAAACAGGAAGCAGAAGAAAGCCATGGTATGTGGTTAACTGTATATATATTTCCTGGAATGCAGGAGAAAAATGAAAGCATATGATATTAGGAAGTACAAAATCATCATCATCACTGTTATTCTCCCCTTTGGATGGGCTGAGGTCCAGAAACAAGGAAAGAAAGCATACGAACAAGGGAGAACTGTCACTAACATGCCCAGTTAAATGACACACACTTTTATTTAGCTCCAAATCACTTGATATCACAAAGACACCATTTGCTCATATGGAAGAATTACACACACACACACACACACACACACACACACACACACACACACACACACACACACACACCAAATATGTAAATGCTGTTAATATCAACAAACATTATACATGCACCTATATGTGAGCATAATTCTTCCAAGAGTAGCAACTGACGAAGTGCATAAAAACACTGGTCAAAAACAAGGTGTCTCCGAAGTAGTTAATGGCAGCGGAAAATGAGACGATCCAGAATGCATATTAGACTTTCCATGTTGCTGCCACAGTCAATCAGAATAGATCGGAGGCAGTTGTTAGCATAATTAACCCTGCCATTAGATGACTTATTGTTTTACTTTCTTGCTGCCACCAGACGATTTATCATTTGTGAGGCCCTCAGAACACAGTGGTTAATGTCGGCTGTGTCAGACCCACTGCAGTGTTAATTCTGCTCTTAAGGTTAATGGAGCTGTCTGGTGGTAGGAAGAATAAAGGTGTCATCGTAGTGAAAGGGCTAAAGGAAAAGAAACCAGAAGAATGTACAACTCAGAATTAACAAGGAGATGCACCCAGAGAGCACCACACCCCCTCGGTATTCACGCGGTCCACACAGTCAGTGGGTAGCTGTGATTTTGGAGTATGGCAATGAAAAAAATGTTGCAATATAATCGCGTGGACGTAACGAACTGAAGCACCTTGTTCAGCTCTGATCTACTGTTTACGGTGTGATTCGTCACCATGCTTCGGAACTGATGATCCGCGTGCCCGGACACGACAGGTACACTGATCCTACCCAGGGAACTTAAGGTCGAACACTCGACCCTTTCTTGTGCCCTTGACCTTTGACCGACTACTCTCAAAATCGAATTATATTATCCTTACTTGGCCCTTAACCCATCCACCGACTTTAATTCACACTGGATTAAGAGTATTTATGTTGCCTTATCCTGTGACCTTGACCTTTGACCCGGGTGAGTGGCAAGAGAGTTGAATGAGGATACGGTGACGAGCGGAAGGGAAGAGGTGCGAGTGAAAGAGAAGATGTAGGTGGAAGAATGAGTAGATGGAGAAGCTGACAGAAGATAGATGTGAGGTGGGTGGGAGGAATGAGATGAGGACAAGACAAGAAATGAGGAGAGGAAGAGAAATGGATGGAGAACGGGGAAAGGTGGTGGAAGAGTAGGTGGAAGGAGAGATGGAGATAAAAGTGGAAATGTGTGAGAGACGATGAGTGGAAATGTAGACGTAAATGGCAAGGAAGCTAAAAGCAGCGGAAGAGTCAGTGGAAGTCTACAGCAGGCGATGTTTTCGGGAAACAAGAAGACTTGTAGAAGTTTATGAGTAATGGCTGTGGGATGCTGGATGGAAGGAGATGGATGAACTACGTTATTAGGTGGAGAGGAACATGAAAGGGAGTGAAACGAAAGAGGATGCAAGAGGAAGAGTAGAGCAGCTTAGATGGGAGGGAGATAAAAAAGGAATGTGTGGATAGTATCAGGTAAAAAGATAATGCAATTAGATGGATAGGATGATGGAAGAGGGTGGATAGAGAGCCTGAAAGGTGATCCATCTTTGTTAAGAGGAAGATGGAAGGAGTGTGGAAGGGAAAGATGAAGTAGGTGTAAGGGATAGTACAACTGAGTGGAAAGGAAGCAGGAAGACGAGGTTCAAGTGACAGAAAGGGGATGGTAACTCCGTAAGAAGGGATGCAAAACATATGTGGTGGTGGGGAAGGACGTGATTTATGGCATAAGAGAAGAGAAAATGTGCTATAGGCTTACCGTGCTGGGTGATGATGATGATGATGATGATGATGATGATGATGTGGAGAAGGAGGAGGAGGGGTGGCAGAGCCGTAAGAAGGGATGTGTAAAACGTGCAGTTTAGTGCGGGGAAATGAGATGATTTAGGACACAAGGGAATAGCTGAGGTGCAATAAGCCTACCGTACTGGATGAGGAAGAAGAGAGTAGGTGAGGAAAGAAGGACACAAGAGAAGAAATAAAATAAAAGAGGGATTTTTTTTCCATCTGAGAATGAACATGCAGTCTTCATCATCGAGGAATTAATGAGAATTATTGTAAGCTCGGATGTTAATGAATACAGAAGAGTGGAAGAGACAGAATACATAATTTAAAGCTGGAATTTAAGAAAATATCAGCATCAACATCATCATCATCATCAGCAGCAGCAGCAGCGCATTTAGTATTATCGTCACTATCAGTATCATCAGCATCAACATCATCATCATCATCAGCAGCAGCAGCAGCGCATTTAGTATTATCGTCACTATCAGTATCATCAGTCATCATCATCATCATCATCATCATCATCAAGTACACTGTAGGGCGACAGTCTCACCTTTCCTTTTCCACTTTCACCAATTGACTGTTAGCTTCGTCCAGCTCAGACTGCCAGAATTACATACTTCATCCCGTCATTTACTTCTCTGTTTACTTCCTCTTCCTCCATCTCTGGGTTGCTTCTGTGTTACCTCATCTGTCGATCTGTTATCTCTTGTACGAAAATGTAACCAAATTATATCTCCAATTAAGATAGGAAGCAGTATGGGACAAATAAGGACATTATGACGAGAGAGAGAGAGAGAGAGAGAGAGAGAGAGAGAGAGAGAGAGAGAGAGAGAGAGAGAGAGAGAGCATACACAAAAGAGAAAGTGGGAAGAAGTGGCTGAGGAGGAAGTAAGCATGATAGGAGAGGGATAGAAGAAGCCGGTGTGTGTGTGTGTGTGTGTGTGTGTGTGTGTGTGTGTGTGTGTGTGTGTGTGTGTGTGTGTGTGTGTGTGTGAAGGCGGGTGCTTGAGTGTGGCAGTGAAGTGGAAGTGGAGGGAGGGTCAAGGGGAAGTGCAGACAGTAGAGGCCCAACAGGTGTGTGGGAGAATGGATGAGAATGGAGGGAAGGAGGCAAGAGTGGTGACTGTCGTAGGAGGGACACTGGTGGAGGGTGGACACGCCAGGAGGAAGAAGAGGAAGAAAAGACTGTTTGAAAGGGTGATAGAAAACAGGAGAAGAATGGAGGGACGGCGGCATTAAGAGTAAGAACACTGGAGGAGACGTTGCAGGAATGGGAGGGAAGTTACGAGACTAAATGCAAAGTTAATGGCAGACCGTAGAAGAACTGACACAGTGGGAGAAGCCTTGAGGCCGGAGTGAAAATCAGGATCAGTAAAACGCAAGAAAAATTCCATTGAAAAAAAAATGTGGCCGTGGCACGAGGGGAATTATACTGGGAGGGGAGTTGGAGGAAGGAGTGGAAGTAAGAACTGATGAAGGGGAAGTAAAAAGGATAATTGGATAATAAGCGACGAACACAGGACTGAAGGTCATGTGAGATGAAGTATACCTGGAGTAGGGGAGCATAAAGGAAATGAGGAAACGGATGATCGGATGATAGCATTACTGATGAGGAATGGCATGAAGGTGGAGTGAAGGAAGAATATCACTGTAGGAAAGTTGTTGGAAAACCAGGACAGAATAATTTTAAATAACAGATTACCAAACAGGACATAAAAATGATGCCAGGCCTGACACAACACTTGGCAAAATACCACTGACTTTTTTTTTTTTATTATTAAACGAGCAAGATATCTATAAAAAAAAAAATCTACAGAAAAAAAGGAAGATAAAAATACGGCAACTGACAGACGGCAACATTTGATGCTCCAGGCGTCTCCTACATTGGTCATCCTGCTCCCTTCCTGTTGTTTTTCTTCTTACAGTCCTTGGCCTTCCCGCTCCCTTCCCGTTGTTTTTCCTCTTACAGTCCTTGGCCTTCCCGCTCCCTTCCCGTTGTTTTTCTTCTTACAGTCCTTGGCATTCCTGCTCCCTTCCCGTTGTTTTTCTTCTTACAGTCCTTGGCATTCCTGCTCCCTTCCCGTTGTTTTTCTTCTTACAGTCCTTGGCATTCCTGCTCCCGTCCCATTGTTTTTCTTCCCACATTTCTTGGCCTTGTTGTTCCCGTTCCATTGTTTTTCTTCTCACATTCCTTTGCCTTCCTGCATCCATCCCATTGTTTTTCTTCTTATATTCCTCTCTCTCTTTCTCTGCCCATTCTTGTTAACTTGAACACTCTTCTTCCTCTTTCCGTTCATTCTTTCTCCTTTCATATTCCCTTATTCGCCATCCATTTACCCTTATCATCATTAAACATTTTCTTACTCTTCCATCTCTTCAGGTAGTCATTCAGTTTCTCACCATTTTCCTTTCATATTGCCTAAGTCCCTTCTTTCTTGTTTTCAGTGTCTCTTTCTATTCCCTGTTCTCTTATCTTGTGGACTTACTATGGCCTCCTTTCCTTTCTTGTCCTTATACTCTATCCATTCCTTTTTCTCCTCTCTATCCAGTGGACCCACTCTCCTTTTTCTTCTGATCTGCTTCCTTCACCAACTTTCCTCCTGACTCGTTTGACCTGAGCTTTTCTCCTTTTTACCAGCTTCCTCCTGACTTTCTCTCTGCCCCTCCTTGTATATTTTTTCACGACAACTTTTCCTGCTGTATTATATTATTTTTTTTTATCAAGCCTAAATTATCATCGTTATTTCCTGTTTTCTTCAAAGGTTTCATATTTCATCTGCTGCCGTGGACTTTCTCATTCAGACATGCTACTTACAAACCCAGTATTTCCATCATTGCATCTTCTCATCTCTTCTCTCTCCTTCTATCCTTCAGTTTACTTATCAAACTCTCTCGTCCTTTAAGTAATGATGCTGTTACACAGTGTTCTCTATCTTCCTCCCATTACATCCATCACTTAAATCCCTCATTCTAGTTATCAACACAACTCCAACTCACCCCCATTACACCATACCCCTTCAACCCAGTATTCTCTCCAACCAACCATCCAGCTCCATCCACTATCCATTTATATCATTTTCACCACACCTAACCCTTAAAGCCAACACCCTTCTTTCCACTTCTATTCTGTCACCTCTGCCACACATAACCCTCCCAGCCAACACCCTTCACTCTACATTTTCGTCACCCCTGCCACACGTAACCCTTCCAGCCAACACCCTTATCTCCACTACTGTCTTCTCACCCCCGCCACACCTCAATCCTCCAACCCGTACGTTTTCTCCAGTCAGCATTCCTCCATCTTCCCACACCCTTGTGTCCCACCACAAATACAATCCCTCACCTACACCACACTCTAAACCCATCCTCAGTCCCCACCACACCTTCATTTACCCCTACATCACCACCACCCAAAGCCAACCCCACCCACCCCACACACCCATACCTAACCCCACCGCCTGGCCTCAGCAAGTCAGTATCAACGCCTTATTAAACCCACCCATGCTTGGTATATTGTAAGGGAGAGGGAGATGGGGAGATGGAAGGGAATGGGAGAATGGAGGGGGGACTGAGAGATAAAGGAAGGGAGATAAGGGAGGGAGATAAATCTGGAGGAAAATGAAGTTGCCGAAGAATGAGGGGAGGTGGCGGGAGGCTGGATGAAAGAATGGATGAGGAATACATTGGAAGGGAAAACATAATGGATGAAAAGGAGAGATTAAGAGTGGCAGGAAAAGTGTTGCAAGGAAAATTAAAGGATACAATACGTAATATGCGAGAGGGGAGTGGAAGAGAACCGGAAGAACAGGAAACTAAGAGGAAAGTCTGAAAATAGGTTGGATGGAGGATGAGAGCTCAAAGGGATCGAATGACCTGGACAAATGATTATATGAGAAAGGGAGCAAGGATTTAACCTCTTCAGTACGGTGAAAGAATTTTTGCTTTATTCTTGTTATCTCCAGACGATTTTGAGTTATCTGGCTTTGAAGGAATTAACGACGGCTGCATCTAACCCATCTAGTTCAAAACATCTAGTTCAATGTAAAGTTTCAGGAAAAAGGACGAAGAAAATAAAAGAAGTTGAGAAAGATGGTGAATAAAAATTGGTCAAAGCAAGAGGAGGGTCAGGATAAGAGGAGTCTAAGGAAGAAATATGACTGGAAGGTTTAGCACGATGAATGGGTAACAGAAACGAAACAAGTAAGCAGAAGAAAACTAGAGTATGCGGATATATTTCCCGGATGGCGAGAGAAGAGTGAAAGCAAATGATATTAGGAAGTACAAAATCATCCTCGTGACTTTTATTCTCCCCTATGGATGGGCTGAGATCCAGAGACAAGGAAATATAGCATATGAAAAAAGGAGAACTGTCACTAACATGCCCAGTTAAATGACACACACAATTATCTAGCTCCAAATCACTTGACACCAGTTGTTCATATGGAAGAATTACGCACGCGCACACACACACACAAACACACACACACACACACACACACACACACACACACACACACACACACACACACACACAATATGTAAATGCTGTAAATATCAACAAACAATATACATGCATCTATCTGTGAGCGTAATTCTTCCAAGAGTAGCAACTGATGATGTGCATGAAAACACTTGTCAAAAACGAGATGTCTGTCCCGGAAGTAGTTAAAGTCAGGGGAAAATGAGAACACCCAGATTGCAAATTAGGCTTTCCATGTTGCTGCCAGTCATAGAGCAGGTTGGAGGCAGTTGTTATTATAATTAACCCTTCCATTAGATGACGTAGGCCTATTGTTTTACTTTCTTGCGGCCCCAGATGATTAATTTATCATTTGTTAGACCCTCAGAACACTGTGGTTAATGCAGGCTGTATCAAACCCACTACAGCTTTAATTATATCTGTTCATAAGGTTAGTGGAACTGCTTGGTGGTAGGAAGAATAAAGGTGTCATCGTAGTGAAAGGACTAAAGGAAAAGATAACTAGAAGAATGTACAACTCAGAATTATAAAGAAACACCCAGAGAGCACCACACCCGCGCTATTCACGCGGTCCACACAGTCAATGGGTTGCTGTGATTTTGGAGTATGATAATGAAAATGTTGCAATATAATCGTGTGGATGTAACGAACTGAAGCACCTTATCCAGCTCTGATGTATTGTTTACGGCGTGATTCGTCACCATGCTTCGGAACTGATGACCCACGTGCCCGGACACGACAGGCACACTGATCCTGCCCAAGGGACTTAATGTCGAACATTTGACCCTTTCCTGTGCCCTTGACCTTTGACCGACTGCCCTCGAAATCGAATTATATTATCTTTACTTGTCCCTTTACCCACCGAGTTTGATTCACTCTAGATTAAGAGTGTTTAAGCTGGCCTTATCCCATTACCTTGATCTTTGACCCAGGTGGGTGAGAAGAGAGTTGGATGAGGATATGGTGATGGGAGGAAGGGAAAAGGAGTGAGTGAAAGAGAAGAGGTACAGTAAGTGGGAGAATGAGTAGATGGAGAAGCTGATAGATGATAGACGTGAGGTGGGTGGATGAGAGGGTGAAAGTGGGAGGAAGAACATGAGGACAATTGAAGATATAAGGAGGGAAAGAGAAGTGGATGGACGAGACGGGGAAAAGTGGTGAATGAGCAGGTGGAAGAAGAGATAGATATAAAAATGGAAATGTGTGAGAGACGATGGAATTGAGTGGAAATGTGGATGGAAGTGGAGAGGAAGATAAAAATGAGTGGAAGGGTCAGGGGAAGTATATAGCAGGCTATGTTCTGGGGAAACTTGAGGACTGATAGAAGCTTATGAATAATGGTTATGGGATGGTGGATGGAAGGACATGGATGAACTACGTTATTAGGTGGAGAGGAACATGAAAAGGAGTAAAGGGAAAGTGGAAGCAAGTGGAAGAGCAGAGCAGCTTAGATGGGAGGGTGATAATAAGGGAATGAATAGAAGTATCAGGTTGAAAGATAATGCAATTAGGTGGATAGCATGATGGAAGAGGGTGGATAGGAAGCCTGAAAGGTGATTCATCTTTGTAAAGAGGAAGATGGAAGGGGAATGGAAGGAAAAGATGATGTAGGTGTAAAAACATTACAGCTGAGTGGAAAGGAAGAAGGAAGACGAGTTTCAAGTGACAGAAGGTAAAGCCGTAAGAAGGGATGCATGATGTGTGGTGATGGGGAAAGACGTGATTTATGGCATAAAGGAAGAGATGAGGTGCTATAGGCTTACCATACTGGGTGATGATGATGATGAGGAGGAGGAGGAGCAGGAGGAGCAGGAGGAGGCGGGGTGGCAGAGCCGTAAGAAGGGAAGTATGAAAAGTAGAGTATGGTGGGAGAAAATGATATGATCTACGGCATATAGGTGCAATAGGCCTACCGTACTGGATGAGGAAGAGAAGGAAAAGGGTTGGCAGAGCCGCAAGAAGGGATGAAAAAAACGTACAGTTCGGTGAGGAGGAAATGGATGATTTACGGCACAAGGGATGAACTGAGGTGCAATAGGCCTACCGTACTGGATGAGGAGGAGGATAGAAGTTGAGGAAAGAAGGCCACGATAGAAGGGATGAAGTAAAAGAATGATTTTAATTTTCAGTCCGAGAATGAACGTGGAATTTTCATCATAGAGGAATAAATGTGGATTATTGTAAACTCGGATGTCAATGGATACAGAAGAATGGAAGAGACCGAATACAGAATAATTTTATGTTGGAAATTAAGAAAATCATCAGCATCAGCATCAGCATCCACAGCATTACCAGTATCGTCACCATCAGGATCATCATCATCATCATTTACAAGCACACTGCAGGACGATAACCTCACCCTTCCTTTTCCACTCTCACCAATTGACTGTTATATTCGTCCAGCTCAGACTGCCAGAATTACGTACTTCATCCCGTCATTTGCTTCTCTGTTTAGTTCCTCTTCCTCCATCTCTGGGTTGCTTCTGTGTTACCGTAACTGTTATCTGTTATCTCTTGTATGAAAAATTAATCGAATTACATCACTCATGAAGACAGGAAGTAGTATGGGAGAAATAATGACATTATGACGAGTGAGAAAGAGAGAGAGGAGCCGGAGAATATATGAGAATGGAGGGGAGGAGGCAAGAATGGTGACTGTCGTAGGAAGAGGGTTGATGGGGGATGGAGGACAAGCCAGGAGGGAAACGAGGTAGAAAATGGTGTTGAAAATGGTGATGGGAAAATCGGAGAAGAATGGAGGGATGGTGGCACTAGGAGTAAGAACACTGTGGAGGTGACGCTGGAGGAAAGGGAAGGAAGCTTCTTACGAGACCAAATACAAAGTTAATGGCAAACCGTAGAAGGATGGACACAGTAAGAGAAGCCTTGGAGGATGGAGTGAAGTTCAGGATCAGTAAAACGCAGGAAAATGCCAATGGTGAAAAAAGTGGTATACCTGAGAAGAATATAGGAGCAGCAAAAGCCGATACGAGAAAAAGAACACTAAGACTGGCATTGCTGGAAGGAGTGAAATGCAGGACAGGCATAAAAATGCAAGGATAATACCAAAGACCGGGAAAGAACGCAAGGTAACTATAATGAAAGTAGAAATATTGGAAGAGCCACTGGAGGAAAAGAGGTGAGGGGGATGGAGGAAGAGAGAACAAGAATAACTGGATAACTGCATTACCGATGCGGAAGGGAATGAAACCAGTACGAGAAGAGGAATACTCGTATCTTGGGTGGAGTTGGAAGAAAGGAAAGAAAAAAAAAAAAAAAAGGATATGGGAAACAGGATCATGGAAAAGAATAAATGGAAATTGCAATACTCTGAGAATAGCTTTGGTGAAAGAGATCGCATTCAGGACAAAGAAAGACAGATACAAGACATTGGAAAAGGATGACGTCAAATCAACAGAACATTGAAGTGAGGTTGGGACAAGAAGAGACATCCTGGGAGGCGTATTGGAGGAAGAGATGGCAACACACACACACACACACACACACACACACACACACACAAATGGATAATACTGTAGCAGGATAATAACTAAACCAGTGATATAGGCAAGGAAGGTGGGATGTAGGGGTGAGGGGGCTAGGGGTGTTAGAAGCAGTGGAGGAGAAAGGAAGAAGGGGAAAAAGGATAGTAAGAAAATAGTAAATAGAAGCAGAAGAGAAAGGCCATGGTACGAGAGGAGTGATACTGGGAGGGGAGTTGAAGGAGGGAGTGGAAGTAAGAACTGACGAAGGGGAAGTAAAAAGGATAAATGGATAATAAGCGACGAATACAGGGCTGAAGGTTAGATGAGCTGAAGTATACCATGAGTAGGGGAGGATAGAGGAAAAGAGGAAAGGATGATAGGATAAGACCACTACTGATGAGGAATGGCATGAAGGTGGGTTGACGGAAGAATATCACTGCAGGAGAGTTGTAGGAAGACGAGGACAGAAAAGAGAAAAATATTAAAAGAGTAAAGAAAAAAAAAGCAAAATGAAAAGAATTTGTTATGGCAGGAAAACACCGTGAAAGGAATTTGGGAGGAGGAGGTGGAAAAATGAGAGAAGGAGGGAAAAGGACAAGATAAGAGAAAAACCTGTGAAGAATGAAATGAATTCGTGACCAGAGAATAACAATGTCAGGTGAAGCGTTGGTGGAAGGAATGAGAGCCAGAAGGGGTGAAAGAAAAGGAAGAGAAAAAGAAGATAAAAGTTTTACTGGAGAAGAATTACACTATGCTGAGACGAAAGTAGAAGAAGATGAAGGAGAGGTAGAATTAAGAAGGGCAAACCAGTGCTGGAAAAAAGCAAGCTTAGAAGAAATTACGAGAAAACTGAGACACGCGAGGGAAAAATTTATGTTGGTAAGGCGAGAGGGACTGGTAGTGGTGGTGATGGTGGTGGTGGCTGCGGCATAAAGGCCAAAGATGAACGTGGATTGGGAGGGAAACTTGTGTGGAAGAGGAGGATGACTGAGGAGGAGGAGGAGGGAGGAATGTGGGAGAAAAATGAAAGGGATACATAATTGTGATAAAGAGAAAATAAAAGGAAACACATGAAAGTGACGAGGGAAAATGTGGAAGTATGTGTGCGAAAGAAATTATATACTGTCTACAAAAAGATTAAGAGAATATAAGAAAAAAAGACGAGGCATAAGAGACGAAAATAGGAAAGAAAACGCAAAAATGAAATTGAGAAAGAAATTATATATGGAATATGTAAAAGGCAAAAACAAACAAGAAAGAAGGAAAGAGAGGGACCAGAAGAGACGAAAATCTCCAGCTACGGAGGTGGAGAAATGAATGAAAGGATTATTTGAAAAAGGCGAGAAGAATGTGTGAGGAGAAAAGTATAAAAGTTGGGAGGAGAAAATCTAGAGATAAGAGAGTGAAGAGAAATGAAAGAGTGACAAGAGAAACGTAGTAGGAAAATATGAGAAAGATGAGGAAACCATATGACAGAATCTGAGGTGAGAAACGAGAAGAAAATCTGAAGGCAAGGAAGTTAGATAAACATGAAAAAGAGTACCGGGTATAGAAAAAATTTTAGGAAAGAAAATATAAGAAACATGAATAAAGGGAGGGAAAAAGACTGGGATATGAATAAAAGTAATGACACGATGATAAATGAAAATGATGTACTAAAAACAGTAAGAGAAAGAAACAAAAACGGAATGAAGGCGCAGGAGTGGGAAGTCAACAGCGGTAAGAATATGGGAGAGGAAGGTAAGGTATGTACGACGAGGGAAAACGAAAGAAAAAAGGAAGAAATGCTATGGACATGTAGCTGAAAAAGATGTGAAATAAAAGTGAAGAAAGTGAGAAAGGAATAAGAAGGATGACTAGGGATATGAGAAGCATGTGGCAGCAAAATATGGAGGTAAGAAAAGGAAGATTAATTGAGAAGATGTAGATAGAAAAAGTAAAATTAAGAGAGAAGGTGATGATAATAAAGTGTAAAATTAGGAGAGAAGGTGGTGATAAAAAGTAAGATTAAGAAAGAAGGTAAAGATAAAAAAAGGTAAGATTAAGAGAGAAGGTGAAGATAAGAAAACAAGGGGGATGAACAGATTTAAGGTGGAGATAAGAACCAAGGGTGATGGACCATTATTTACTTTTTCACAACCACGGGGAAGGATGATAATGACTTCAATCATCCATTCAGTATGAGGGACGATTAATTAACTGAATATAATAGTATGTCATTAGTTTGAATACAATGAAAAAAGACGTCATCGCTTTGAAGAGGTTAGTATTAGTAGAAACACATTACATGATGATGAGAATGTAGGGTGGAATTACACAGGTGGGTATGATTGCGATGGGGAAGGAGGAAACACAAGTGTATGAAAGTGATATATATGACCACTTCACTCACGTGTATTTTTTCAGGATAATCTTGTTACCTTCAAACGATTTTAATGAACTCACGTGAGATATTTTCAGACCAGAGGGGCTTGACACTGCCTTCATTAATTCTTTCACCTTTCCTCATTTCAATACAATCGTCTAAGGTCAGCTAGAGATGAATGAAAAAAGGTATCATCGGATTGAAGGGGTTAAAATCTATAGAAACACTAACAGAATGAATCTGTAAGTGGATGAGAAAAATTATAAGGTAAGGAATGAAGACAATGGATAAAGAGAACGTGATGACAGAGTGTGGAAGTGGCTGACTGGCAGGGAGTTGGGTGGAATGTAAGGACGAATGAGAGGCCCAGGGGCGAGGACATGCAGTGGTGCTGGGTGGGGAGAGGCAGGGGCGGCGGGGTGAGGCAGGAGAGGGGAAATGAGGGGAATAATATAAAATGATGGTTGATTAGGAATGAAGAAGAGAGAGAAATAATAATCATGAAGAGAATGTTAACTGTATAAGCAGGGGAAAAAATGGAATAGTAATTGACAAAGAGTGTTAATGAAGGGAAAATGGCGGACAAGGAAAGTGTGAGTGGGAGAAAAAAAAAATGACAAACAGCAATAAACCTGTCGTGTTGAAGCAACGGTAACTGTCACTAAAAATACAAAGAAAATAGGTAAAGACAACAGAGAGGAGTAGACGTGGTATACTATGTGCTTGATATAGGGGAGCGTTACATGTGAAAAAAGATGGATAGACAGTAACAAATAGGGATGACTTTAGGAAGCAACAACATTAATGATAGCTAAGTACTGGACAAGATGGAGTGTTATAAATAAAACATATCTGAGAGACTGACAGGAGGATTACGAGGAAGAAAAAATATGAAAAAAAGATATGAAGAAGATTTACAGAAAGAAAATACATACAAAAAGGACATTCACGTTATTAGAAAGGCATAAAACAATTTTCTGCAAGTTGGTGGGTAGGTTAGCAGCTGGGGTGGGGTGTGCGATAGTTTGTTCTCCCGCACACACACATACACGCAGTCTCTCTCTCTCTCTCTCTCTCTCTCTCTCTCTCTCTCTCACACACACACACACACACACACACTTGCTCAACTCCAGCACCCCACAGTTGCCTCCTGTCCAATGACCATGTTTCGCAGGTGTTTCTGAATTAACCTAATGCGTCTAGCTTTGTGAAACGAGAGAGAGAGAGAGAGAGAGAGAGAGAGAGAGAGAGAGAGAGAGAGAGAGAGAGAGAGAGAAAGAATCTCTTTTCTATAACTGGTCTTCCTAACAATGCAAAAGAAGAAGCGGAAGTACCGGAATTTTTTTTTTGCCAGATCTCTTTCAGACATGATGTACCTTTGTCTCAAATGCCTCCCTTCTTCTTCTTCTCTCTCTCTCTCTCTCTCTCTCTCTCTCTCTCTCTCTCTCTCTCTCTCTCTCTCTCAGAGAATCAGGAAGTCATTCGTAGTGTTAGACCTTGAAAAACTGTATTAAATATTTTGCTTTATTCCTTCTCTATGAGGTCTTTTTCAGTGCTGGTAATAATCATCGAACGACAGCAGAGGTGAAGCAAAAAGGTACCATGGCTCTGAAGGATTTAAGAGACAGAGGGAGGTAGCCCATCACAGGGAAAAAAAAAAATGTAAAAAAATATGTTCTGATCTCGATGTACTCAGCAGCGAACGGTGATAGAAAAGTACATCATTCATCAGATCTACAAAGGCTTCGCAAACAAATAAAAAAAAACGAATGAAACGTCACTCCAACCTTGACCGTGCAAGTGTTAAATAAAAAAGAAAAAAAAAAGAGGACCCTGACATACCATCAACGAAAAGATTTGAAACTCCCTCACATCTGTCTGAAAGTTGTGTCATAGTTTTTCCCATCGGGGCGCAGGAGGTAATGACAAAACGAGAGAGAGAGAGAGAGAGAGAGTGATGAGCGAAAGTGAGTAAACAGCGCAAGTTAAAGTGAAAGCTTATTTGTGGTTGAAAAAGAGAATACTGTAGTTGGAGAATAAACTAATGACAGGAAAACAAAGTTATAATGAGAAAATTAATGAATGTATGCAACGAGATACAAAAGAAGAAAAAGAAGGATTGTGTGGAAGAAAAAGTGGATGGGATAATAACAGGAAATGAAAAGCACAACTTGAGAAGTAATGAATGTCTAAAATATTACATTTTCACCATTGGAGATTATAGAATTATGCAGAAGACGCAAATACCAACTGGCGATGATATGCAGGTGTGAAAGGTCGAATAATTAAGAAATGAATTATAAACGAACTGGAAGAAATGTGTACACATTAAGAATAAACATCTTGTAAAAGAAACGAAAATATTTTGGAGATTTTTATAATGCGTTAGTGAAGCAAGTGCTCTTTTAAAGGGTGGTATATTTCGATGACGAAAACAATGAACACTGGAAGAGAAAACACACAAAATATAGCCATCTGTGTAAGGAGGGAAATGCAAAAATGGATAGTGAACGAACAAGTAAAAAATAAAAATCAACCCCCAGACAATGCAAGACTCTGGAATAAAATGCACTAATGGAGAGTTATTACCATTGTTGGCAAAAGGAAATGTTTAAATAAAAAGCAAACGAACCTATAAATGATAAAACACAGCACAATTGGAAAATATATAGTCTACAAACAAAACTTCACACACACACACACACACACACACACACACACACACACACACACACACACTGGAGAGAAAGATAAATAAAATGGTTGATGAAAGGAAACGGTGGTAAAAATGAACAAGGTATGGGTGGACGATTAAAGCGAACACAGGACGAAAAAAATAATGATGGACCAAAAATGTGACCGATGTGAGGTGGAGTGTAAGGGCAACAGGTGGGCACTGGACAGGTGGACTCTGGAGGCCGTATACAATGTGCCAAGGTGTGAGCAAGACTAATTTTTAAAGGTGTTTCATGGCACACCTGTAATAATTGTTAGATGTAATTTCTCTGCATCTCACATAACAAAGCGTAGGCAGTAATGATGCAGAAAGGTCACACATATTCAGTTATATTCACTTGCTTCAGAAGATATCGTAAAGATGTGAGGTTTTGTCCACACCATCAGGCTTTGAGTTGCTGTAATATCATCAGGAGAAGTCGCGCTGGTGGGAGGACTATATGAGTATTACTCAACCCTTTCCTTGTCTATCTTTCTTGTCATCCATTTCTCACGTTTCACATTCAACCTTTACTTCATTCACCAACTAATCATCCATACAACATACAAGTTTGTTCGCCACGTGTACACAATCCACAGACGATAATTTTAGAATGGTTCAAAAATCAGATTTTCTAAGGACCACCCTTATGAAAGAAAAAACCAATTAATATGTGATTAATAATGGACAAGATATTCGGTACAGTAAAACAGAATTATATGAAAAATTAAATAACCAACTCACTCAGTCTACGACAACTGTAGACTGGCAAAACCTAACATTATATACGCCTACGTAGACCATGAAATGCACACTCACCTGAAACAGCATAAATCATATTATAATACCCTGCATTACAGAACTGCACAGAAGTTAAATGAATATCTATTATATGAGCAAACCATGAAAGAAACTAGTGTACACTCTACTGATCTTTCCTTATGTCGCAAGGCAACTCCATAAGTTGCCAGGCCACTGACAACCATTAATAAATGAATCAATAAATAAGGCTGTAATTATGAACTGTGGTGTAGGGCAGTACAGAGCGGTAACCACAGGTAGGATCATTCTAACAGTTCTGGTTCTGACGCTGACACTGTGTCAAGTCCGTGTCAATATACAGTATGTCTGTTATGCCCCGTTTGTGGAAGTGCCCAGTTCATGAACTGGGCAATAAATCTGCCCAGTTTGTGAACTGAACATTCTGACTCTCCATTTCATGGACCGAACCTAACCTAACCTAGCCTTACAGTGATTCCTAACTAGACTATGTGCAAGAAGTTTGCAAAAGATAATTTTTTCCTTCATATATTACTGTGTGTTAGATTAAGTCCACGAAATAGAGAGTTAGAATGAGCAGTTCCCAATTTGCTCTGATTTATGTACTGGGCAACTTCATAGACGGGGCGTAAAACACACACACACACACACACACACACACACACACACACACACACACACACACACACACACACACACACACACGTGTGTGTGTGTGTGTATACCTGTTCACCATATTATATAATAACAGTAAGCTGTCAAAAACATTTTTGCATCACCGTGGTGGCTACCTCAAGTTTAACTTAACCTTCTGAATTATATTTTTCATTATCACTTTAAGCTAGAAGTGAATCATTCACACAGTTAATATATACATATGTTGAAACTTTGTATCTACTTCACAGAAATTCGCCAACAATACCAATATATCCATTCACACACCCTCACTCACCCTTGCAATCGATCATTCACACCCTCCATCTCCTCAACCCTTCCCACTCGTCAAACCTCGGATCAGTTCCCACTGATCCATCCTCTCCTCCATTTTCTCTCATCCATTCTCATTTTTTCACATTCAGTCATGCTTTCATCCATTCAAACCCACACATCCATTCAGTCACGTACAATCACCAATTTTCGAATCCACCAACGCTTACCCATTTACCAATGTATTTGCACAAGGCCTTCCTCATATCCATATCCCCTCACCCATTCACTCATCCATCCTATCCCACCCATCGTCACATTCTTCATTCACCTATTCTCTCATCCATTTACACTCACCCATCTTACTGAGCATCCTCACTCATCCGCCCAACTCTCCCATTCGCTCATCCATTCCCTCTCACTCATCCTAGCTCACCATTCCCACACCCATTCGCAATCGCCCATTCACTCACCCACCCATTCATCCACCCCTCACCGTCCTTGTGCCCAGCCATGCTCTACTGTTCGCACGATAAGAACACCACAAAAACAGTGAAAAGAGTGTGAAGTGACTCTTTATACTCTTGAGCTGACAATCTCATCAATCACTCACATGTGCGTTGGTGCTTGCTTCCGAGTGTAATTACCTCCTTCGACATGCAGTTTTCGCGTTCATTTACTTAGGATCAAAGTGGTTCCTGATGCCTATTAATGAATGGGGGTATCTTCCTAATCCTTTCTTATTTATCTCATTCCTTCTCTTCCCTACCTTGTTTCCACTTTTTCATTTCCTCTTTCCCTTCTCTTTCCTATTTATCTGCCTTGCTCCCCTTTACCTCACATCTAGCCTTTCCTCCCCTCCAGTTTCATCTCCCAATTTTTTTTCTCCTACTATTCCCTTCTTCCTCTTCCCCTTTCCCTACTCATCTCTGTCCTTTCCGCAAAATTTCTTACACGTTGTTATATGTGAGATATGAGCGGTGTGTAATTACTTTTTCTTATTCTTGAGGAAAACTATGAATTAAACCTTATCCAGATCCATACAAACTCACATCCAACAATCTTCTTCACAAGGAATATTATCCCTGACCTGCTCCACCACCACCACCATTAACTCCTGCCACACCCACTCCTTACCAACCATCCCGCCATTTTCTATCTCCCACATCAAAGAAAAACCTGTGACTTACACCTGTCCACGCCAACGCCACTCCCCCGGAACACCAATCATCACAGGGTACACTCGCCCTGTCCTGTCCCTGCCCCATCACCATTATACCCCAACCTACCAAATCATTTCTGCCTGACCCATCTATTTCTGGCTACGCTACATCCTCTTATTCTCTCCCTCCTCTCTTCTTTCCACCTTTCTCTCTTACTTCCTATCTTCTCTTTCACTTCCTCCCCCCTCTCTGACTTCCTCCACTGTCTCTTACCTATCCATCTTCTCTTACTTCCTCCCTCCTCTCTCATTTCCTCTCTCTTATTCCTGCCTCCTCTCTCATTTCCTCTCTCTTATTCCTTCCTCCTCTCTCACTTCCTCTCTTCTCTCTAACCTTCTTCCTCCTCTCTCACTTCCTCTCTTCTCTCTAACCTTCTTCCTCCTCTCTCACTTTCTCTTTCTTCTCTAACCTTCTCTCTCTTCTCTCACTTCCTCTCTCTTCTCTAACGTCCTTCCTCCTCTCTCACTTCCTCCCTCCTCTCAAACGTCCTTCCTCCTCTCTCACTTTCTCCCTTCTCTCAATCCTCCTTCCTTCTCTCTCACTTCTTCCCTCCTCTCTCACTTATTCCTCCCCCTGCCATTCATCGCCAGGAACATGAAAAAAAGAAATCCCTTATCACCTGGACAGCACCTGTTGCATCGCTGAGGAACGGTGTTAAAGGGGCATAACCACCACCTCTCTCTCTCTCTCTCTCTCTCTCTCTCTCTCTCTCTCTCTCTCTCCAGTCTTAAAGGCGTGAAAGTTGCTGATTTCACGGTAAAGTAAATCAGATGATGAGGTTCCAAGACTAGGACACTTGGGAGAGAGAAAATGGGGAGGGAAGTCAGTAAAAGAAAAGAGAAATATATTGGGAAGAAGGAGGAGGGAGAGAGAGAGAGGAAAAGTAAAGAGAAACAGGAAGGGAGGAAGGAAGAGGAACAGATGAGGGAAGAAAAAGGAAAACTGAAATAGGATCGAAGATAAAGTAAGAGTGAATGGGGAGAAAAGCACAAAGGAGAGAGTAATAAAAGCAGAGTGAAAGGGGCTGACCAAAGAGAGTAAGAGGGATTTAAAAATTATTCTGAGACATTGTGATGAAGGGAAAGACAGGTGGATACATACAGATAAGAGAACAAGTAAGAGAGAGAGAATCATAGATACAAAGAGGGGGGGGGGAGGAATAAATGTGAGAGAGGAGAGAGAAGCAGAGTGACAGAGGGGGTTAAGGAAGGAAGAGGGAGAGAAAAAAAGAAATTGCTCTGAAGCAATAAGTGGACGAGATGAAAATTTTTAGTTTTTCGTTTCTACTACATACATATTTCTCTGGTACAAAATTCCTTCTTCCTGTACCACCAAACTCACCACATTAGCCGTTGCTCTTCTCTCGTTATTAAACCTTATCAGTTTAATCAGAGGAGTCATACCGTACATATCCAGCAGTCAAAAGGCAGAGGGATTTTTCTATATCCGTTTTGCTGACTTGGAGGCTATCGTACTTTATTTAGACTAACAACAGGCTAGTAATAAGACAGTAAAGGTGTGTTTGAACCTCTCATGGTGCGAACAGCTCTAGTATTCTGTGCCAGATAACACCACACGATTTTAGTCACGTGAAAGTGTGTCATAGGAGCCCCAGTGTTAAAATTGTTATTATTATTATTATTATTATTATCATTAACCCTCTCACGGTCTCACCAACTCTGGCATTACATTACAGATGACGGCAGGTGGATTTAGCCATCAGCGTGTGAGTCATAGGAGCCGAGGAGAAGTAAGTGGGATGATTGGAGACGGGATGAGGGAAAGAAGAAAGGGGAGGAAGATAAACTGAAGACTGAGGATGCAGGAGGAAACGGAGAAGGAAATGACATGAATGCACGAATGGAGAGGAAAGAGGAGAGAGGAAGAGGGTGTAGGGCCAAGAAAGGGTGTGCCAAAAAACATGTATGAAAATAAAGAAGGTGAAAGGAAGGAGGGAAGGATGGAAGGAAACGAGGACGAGGAGAGAAGAACAACGGATAAGTGGGTGAGTGTATGAAAACTGGGAGGAGGGAGTGAGAGACGAGGAGAAAGAAGAGTACGCACACACACACACACACACACACACACACACACACACACACACACACACACAGGAGGGGGTGATGGAGAATAGGTCATCAATGCGGGGTAAAGGCGTGGAAGCAACTTAAGTGAGTGGATTACACTGTTGGGGGAAGAGGTGTTATTATGGGGGTGAGGAGGTGGATGGTGGGTGAATGGGTGGATAGAGAAATGGATGGAAAAATGGATGGTGGATGAAGAGGTTGGGAAGGGGAGGAGGGATGGGTGGATGGTGGGTAGGGATGGATGGGGGAGGTGGGTGAAAAGTTGGATGGTAGATAAGATAGGCAGGTGAATAGTGTCACATCAAATGGAATTTATCAGTTCACCCACCCAATCCTTCACTCATTCATCCATTCACTCACCCAGCCTTCACCCATTTACGCACACAAACCTCCACTCATTTACCCATTCACCCACCCAAACCTCCACCTATTTACCCATTCATCCACCAAAACCTTCACCTATTCACTCATTCACCCACCCAACCCTTCACCCATGCATTCATTCACTCATTCACCCACCCAAACCTTCACCCATTCACCCACTCACCCATCCAAACCTTCACCCACTCACCCACCCAGACCTTCACCCATTCACCCCTCACAGTCAAGTTATGCTCAGGCATAGTGAGTTACAATTAGTGATGTTCCTATATTCCCCTTCATTATATCACAACAGTCATTAGATATACGTTTACTTAATTATCTAATACCAAGAGTGGTGTTCTTAGCTTGCTTCTTTGTTATATTTTTAGCACTACAGTACAGTGACTCCTTTTGAAATTTATACTGCTTTCACCCAGACGATTTTATGTTGCCAATGTAGCACATCTCAAAAAAGAGGGGTTTATGAACGCTAAATCTCCAGTTCAAATGTCTCTTCTAAGCCCCCAAAACGTCCGGCAGCAACAAGAATGAATTATAAATACGTTACTGAGTTCTACATTTTTTTTTAATTATACTGTATACTGGATAGAAATATGACTTTCGACTTCGTATGAGATCTTATTCTTGTTTACTTCAACAAATACGGAAATCGTGAAGTCGGTTATTGAAAAGCAAAATGATTCCTTCCATACAACGCCTTTTATGTATCATTAAAGGTTTTTGTGGACGATAACATTCAGACAGGTGAGGTATTTCTCACTGAAGGCGTTAACAAAATGCTCTACCTGTTCATCAGCCAGTACTATCCTGCCCCATCAGGATCATAGGGTCTGGGTCTGGGTCTAGGGCTGGGCTACTTAGGCCAGACATAGTTGCCAGCCACTCTCCCCTCAGTGGTATGCTGTGCACAATAAACCCAATTATCCCTCAGATATAAATTCACTAGGGCACAGCTGGTAGCGACTTAACCCTTTTTATCACTAGGCGTCCTTATAGTTATATGGTTTCCTAAGCTACAAGGAACCTTTTGGCTTGTTCACCTAAAGTGAGAGGATGTTGGAGTTCCCAACGTACTACCAAAATTCATGTTATATAATAAAAGAACAGGAAATCCTCGTAACAAGTCTCTTTTTGGACATCCGTATTTGCTGTTAAGACCACATTAATTTACAGCAAAACTGCAGCGGAAAATTGCACTGTTGACCATGTAAAGGATTTGTCAGCTTCTTCCAGTTTACAGTAGAACTACATGAAATAAGTAATGATATTATGGAAGAGTTATCATACCTTTAATAAAATGTGGACAACCTGTATTTAAAAAAAAAAAAACGAGTAAGGTGAACTGAAAATAAATGGGAAAGGTGTGAGGACTGATGAAGGCAGGGATGACTGTATGATTGGACTGGATATTGGGCAACTGTGTACTGGAGAGAGCAAATGATTGTGTGTGTGTGTGTGTGTGTGTGTGTGTGTGTGTGTGTGTGTGTGTGAGAGAGAGAGAGAGAGAGAGAGAGAGAGAGAGACATTAGCAAGCCAACAACACGTATAGTATGCAGCCAACCACCACACACAGCACACCTGAACGTACCTGTATCCATGGCTCATTAGGAAAGGGGGGGGTGCTGGGTGGTCATGTGGGTGGGTAGCGGGCTGTGGGGATCATATGAGTGAGTAAGGGATGGGGTGGATCAAGTGAGGCAGGTGGGGGTGGGGTGGATCAAGTGAGGCACGTGGGGATGGGGTGGATCACGTGAGCCAAGTGGGGTGGGGTGGGCCAGGTGAGGCAGGTGTCATTACCACCTATCAGTACAGTAGGCTACAGTTGTTACTGCCCCATATTAACCACCACATCCACTCACAACATAACAGGCACTGTTTATTACATTGTCAGAGACAGCCCAGCTGAATAATACAGTCTGGCGGCAGCAACAATGTAACGGGTATTTTTAAACGCGTCAGTGCACTGATAAAAATAATGAAAGCTATTTCTATCACCCTTACTATCGGCATTCTCCCTAAGCTCAAATACAAGAAATCGTAATGGTAGCGCTTAATTAAAATACAGCTCATGAAAAATTGTCTCTGGCACAAACCTGTGTTATATAGATGGATAGATAGGTACATAAATAGATAGATAGATAGATATACATAGATATCTTTTCACACACAGTAAGTATAGATGAGTGGAAGTGTTGTTGTGGAAGTGTGGCAGCAAAGTCTAATACCGGGTAACACTTTTTGTTTGATATAGATCCTGTCAGTTAGAAGACGTCCTAACCTGCCATGTCACTGGTAGACGCCGTAAGGCCGCGTCCACACGTGTGCTCAAACATGTGTTGGCAACACGGCCGGCAACATGTTCGGGAACATGTTTGCAGCAGTATTTGGACAGATGTATGCAAACATGTTTCAGTACAGCTTCGAACACTGGCAGCTGAGGTGATGGGATAAGTGTGTCCATACGAGGCAGCTGTGATCTCATCATGATGTTGCCAACATGATCTGGACGCTGCTGTTCCCAACATGTTTGTAGCTTGTTCGTTACTGTGTTGCATATATGTTGCCAGCACTTGCTCGAGCACACGTGTGGACGCGGCCTAGCATTACAACAATGACACTGTACTTCCAAAATTCTCTCCTCCCCGTTCCCCTTCTATCTCCGTTCTCATCATTATCTCCCAGTTCCCCTCATTCTCTCCCCGTTCCCATCATTCTCTCTCCGTTCCCCTCATTCCCTCCCCGTTCCCTTCATTTTCTTCCCGTTAACCTCATTCTCTCCATCTCACCTTCCACCTCTCAATCAGCTATAGGCGAGGTGAAAGCCTTTCCTCGGTCCCCTACGTTACGGATGGGCAACGCAGGATTGGACAATGGATGGAGGGACAAATTAACATAACAAATAGCTTAATATTTAACAGACTCAGTCAAATAAAACCTTTTCACCCTCAACTTCTGCTAAGACATTTTATCGTTTCTAGTCTTTTCAGTATGAAGACGTCGTAATTTTAGGCTATTCTTGCTGCCTGCACACAGTTTAATTAGGGGAAAACCTCTCGTATTGAAGGAGTTGGTGAAAGCTAAATCTATTTCTTTATAGCTCGTACAAGCTATTCCCAAACTGAATTATACCGACCGGAGGCAACAAGAATAACTCGAAAAACATGTCATCAGAGTGAGTAGATTATCATAAAGGCTAGCAAGTAAATCCACCTCACTCTTTACCTTTGTACTCAGACAGTATAAACAAAACTCAAAAATCGATGCAAATGTTCAATAGATATAGTCAGTGAAGTAAATGACAAATACAACTTCCCTTTAGCCTCTCTTGAACGTTCCTTAATTTATTTATATCATCCCCTTATCTTGGATAACTCAATCATTCTTCCCTCCTTCAAAATACCTCTGCTTTCTCTTCCCACTGGCTTAATTACCCTGACCCTTCTCTCGGTAATGTCTCCTTCCCTCCTCCTCCTCCTCGTTATTTCGCTTTCACTTAACTATCCCTTTGATTTCCCTTCCATATGCTAAATTACCCCAGATATTGCCCTCCACATTTCCAATATACCTTATTTTGTCTTGACATAATTCTTTCTGGGTTTCTTCTTTCCTCTTTTTTGTTGCTCCTCTTCCTCCTGACAATTCCTATGATTCCCTTTCCTTATATCAATAATCCAAGACTCATTCTTAAATACCCTGAGCGTTCATTATGTTCTTGTTATTATCTGACCTTTTGATGGTATTTTTGCAATTTAGTCCTTAGTAAACTGTAGCAAAATTGACTGCGACAGTTCTTTTGCTGCCTATAATGTAAATATGCCAACTTAAAGCACCAACTTTATAGAAAAAAAAAAAGTTTTTGGAACATATTCCTGAAATACGAGGAGCAATGTCTAAATCTGTTGCTGACGCCGTTACCAGAACTGAAAAAAAAAAAAAATGATATTTTCTCTTTATGCTGTTTCTCTTTATTCTTATTCTCTTGATCTTTTATTTCCTTTTCTTTATATTACCACAGCATGCTAATATAACGTCTCTTATTCTCCTTCCTGATCAGGTTTTTGACTATGCGCAATTTCCATTTTGCATGAATAATTTCTATTATTTTTTCTATTTTCTTGCATATCTTTTTAAAATAACAGACCAGAAGAAGGAAAAACAAATTAATAGACAAAATAATCCATACACCAGATTACTGGCATCCTCCATTCATACAGTATCTGTAATAGTCGGACTTGAACGGCTGTAGGTTGAAATTTGGGGGGAAACAACTCCGGCGAAGCGAGTTCCAGAGAGATGCAGTTCGAGGAATAAAAGAATTCTGATAGGCAGAAGTTCTGCCATATGGCTGTGTGACATTCCAGTCATGAGCACTACCAGATGCCCGTGTAGCACGAGGGAAGGCATGGAGAGGTGGCACAATGAACGTAACTTCGTCTGAGCATTTGCCACAAAAATATTTGTAAAATAATGCAAGGGAGGCAACATTCCTCCTTACTTGTAGGGGAGGTAGTTTTCTTTATAATAGCAGGGTTATTAATAGTTCCGACAGCTTTGTTCTGAATATTGTCTAATTGTTTTTAGTGCGACCTAGCCACATCCTTTTCACAAGGGTGAGCAATATTCAAGCTGAGAGCGCACATGACGTATACATAATAGCTAACTGCTCGTCAGTGACGAAGTTATGGACTCCGTACAATAATCCAAGTTTCTTTGAGGCGATTTCAACAAGAGATCTGACATGAGAGGTCCAGCTGAGGGCAATGTTAAGTGAGACACCGAGAGTTTCAATACCTTTAGTGATGGGAATATTAATAGCACTGAAGGTAATAAACGAATTCGGCAATATCTGTATACTAGTAAATTGTATATATTTGGTTTTTCTAGCATTAAATGAGACAAGGTTGTTTTGTCCCCATTCATTGAACGTAGTTAAGTCTTGATTTAAGTAGATGGCTGTAGGCTACTGAGTTGAGTGTTAGAGATATTAGACTTTGTAAGTGGTTGTTCGAGTGTGAATGAACTGTGAAGTGTCGAGACATCTGCATATGAATGGATGGGATTGTGGGTGACAGGTAAAAGATCATTAATATGAACCTGGAAAAGGGTTGGTGACAGAACTGATGTCTGTGGCACGCCGACGTTAATTGAGTGGAAATTGGAAAATACATCATCTACTTTTACTCTTATTTTTCTGTTGCTGAGATATGAGGAAAGCATAGGAACAAAAAACTTTAGTCCATAGAAAGGGAGTTTGGACAGCAAGGAATGGTGCCACACTCTGTCGAGAGCTTTAGAAATATGAAGGGCTACTGCATGAGTTCCTCCATGTTGGTCAATTGATTGATGGTGGTATGCGTCAGGAAATGATGTCAATGGTGGATCTTTCGTGGCGAAAACCATATTGTCCATCACTCATTAAGTTGTTGGATTCAAAATGTTTAACTATGTGCTTATTATTTAAAATTTCAAGTACTTTACCAAAAGAGAATATGTGACAGCAATTGGTATGTAATCAGAGGGGTCGTATGTTTGTTGCCTTCCTCTTCATGTATCTATTCTCACGTTTTGTACTTTTTCCATTCTATTGTAGTCTCTATATTCCTCTTCATTACCTCCGCCAAGGAGGTTATGTTTTCACCCCTGTCCGTTTGTTTGTTTGTTGGTTGGTTGGTTTGTGAGCAAGATTACATAAAACTACTGGACGGATTTCCACGAAACATGGTAGAAGAATGGGCCTTTGCCCAGAATAGACTCCAATATATTTTGTTGCGGATCCGGATAAAGATGCTGATCCAGATATATATATATATATTTTTCACTTTCTTTAACATTGCGAGATAGGGCGTTTTTATGTTGGGCCTTGGCGGAGGTATGCGCTCTACTTAATGCCATTCTAATTATTTATGCAGTTATTTATTTCCAAATTCCTCTCTCAAACTGTACAGAGGATAAAACATTATCTTTTTCATAAACTCATACTTGACTATCTTCCTTTCATAAGGTTTATAGATGTTTCTCTGTTTATCTATGTCATTGTGGTTGAGAAAATTTAACTTTGAAAGTAAAGTGTGTGTGTGTGTGTGTGTGTGTGTGTGTGTGTGTGTGTGTGTGAAAATATATTGGGAAGTACTAAGGTATAAAGATGAAAAGTGTCTGGTGTTATGAAGATTTTAATAAAGGAGCAAAAAACAGAGTGAAGGCTGTGTGGAGCTGCATGAAGGTTCTCTAATACCCCATTTGGAACTGGACGGGTTAAGTATATCCTTACTGGAACTTCTTCATGCTCGGGGTTTCTCATGAGTTAAAAAAGAAATCATCCGGTGACAGCAAGCTTATAATATATACCACGTCATCGTACTAAAATTGTTGATGAATACTGACACCAGCGTGGCCTGAGTTTTACGAGTGATAGTAGTGGAATGAGACTGTTGAGAAATATTTGTGGTGAGCGTCGACTGGAGGAGATAAGAAGTAATGAAATATCCGAATGATATGAAACTCTGTTGATTAAAGGGTACAAGAGAGCATGCTTAGATAATAAGGATATATAGCAGAAACGCATAAAATTAACGGTGAAAAAAAAAAAAAGTATATGTGACAGAAGGTAGGAGGACACGTGAGAGGCCTCAAAGGTGACTTAATATTGTAAGTGGATGTGTGAAAATGTGAAGGATGTATGATGAGGGAGACAAGGAACTGACGAATGGTACAAGTGGATGGATGGAGTAGGTATGGAGAGGCACATAACAAGAACTGCACAACTTTCATTTCTTGGCATTCGGCGGATTCACTAAAAAACACATCTATTGTGAAAGTGGTAGTAAAATGAAGGAGGTTTGGTGTGGATGGTTTCACTTGTGCAGTAGAATTTCAAAGGAGTGAATGGCGAGTGACTTGTCGGGGGGACCATTTCACTAGCTACTTGATTTACTTTGTCGATTCTCTTACTTTGTGGCATTTTACATATTGTTGGATCTTGACCATCGCATTTAAAATTGGATTAGGTGGTGATGATGAGGATGATAGTAATGCGTCTGACATACCTCTCTCTCTCTCTCTCTCTCTCAGCTATATTATTCTTTCCATTCCGATCAGTTATTTTTCTCTCTCGTCGTTTAACTTTTCTGTTTTGTTTTGTTTTCTGCAAAAAAGGGACGATATTTTACCAATATTTCACGTGTTCAACTTTCCGTCGATGCGCCAGTCACCTGTCGTAAAGAAATGCTGGTAACGAGGCTGACAAAAATTTTGAAAAATCTGAGTATTTCGCTGACATCACGTACATTTTACGAGCCAGTGGAGCAATGAATAACCCCTCCACAGTATTTATGTATAGTGTTTTTGCCTACGCAGGAATATTTATGAAAATCTTGACTCAGACTCTCAGGTAATTTGAGACACGGATATAATTAATAATAAATATGTTCAGATCGTTAAGTCAGTGATACAAAGGCAAGATTTCTAGGGCTTGAATGGTGAGTGAATGAGTGTGTGGCCCATTAAACTGGCCAGGCTGTTGGTAAATCTCCCTGTACCCTCTTTCTCTTTCCTCACTTTCTGGACCCTATTTCACCCCACAACCTACCTGTGAAAAGATAGGTCAGGATAATAAATGGACCACAACTCTTAGTGAAACTTATAGAAGTCGAGTACATCATCTCTTTCACAGCAATGTTTTATTCATCATATTCTTGCCTCGCCTCACGATTGACCAAACTTAAAGTAAATTCGTCTTAATGGAGGGATTGGATACTTCTCATTTTACTCCTTCAGAAAGATGATGCCTTTTTTACCTCCGCTGTGAGTAGCAAGGTATATGAGAGCATCCCGTGCTTATTTTCGTGCTATTGCTGTTGTTATTATTCATGGTCCAGTTCTGCTGCTACGTGCCGACCACTTTCAAATAAACCACAGTCTGGATCATACTGCTAAACCTTCAACGTTTCTCAGTGGCTATTACCCCCTCCCAGACCCACCACCAACCACCATCCCAACCTACCACCAACCATCATCCCAACCCACCACCAACCACAATCCCAACCCATCATCAAGCACCATCGCAGGCCCACCACCAACCACCATCCCAACCCACCACCAACCACCATCCCAGACCTACCACCAACCACCATCTCAACCCACCACCAACCACCATCCCAGACCTACCACCAACCACCATCTCAACCCACCACCAACCACCATCCAAGACCCACCACCAACCACCATCCGAGACCTTCCACTAATCACCATCCCAACCCACCAACAACCACCATCCCAAACCCACCACCAACCACCATCCCAGACCCATCCCAGACCCACCACTAACCACCATTCCAACCCATCATCAAGCATATCCCAGATCCACCACCAACCACCATCCCAGACCCACCAACAACCACCATCTTAACCCACCAACAACCACAATCCCAACCCACCACCAACCACCATCCCAACCCACCACCAACCGCCAGCCCAACCCGTCATCAAGCACTATTCCAGACCGACCACCAATCACCAATCCAGACCCATCCTCATCACCTAGCCTGTATCAGACTTATAAATCTGTCCACACCACCAACGCCACCAACTTACAGTAACTTCATTCACTGAGTGAGTTTCTACCTCCGTGTCCCACCACCCTTCACGGTCTACTCCCATCCCGCCCACTCCTGTCCACCCACACTATCCCCTTCCCTCATGGAAGACATAACAGGAGTCTTGTCCCACTCCCAACCCCGCCACACATCGTCACAGGCTGTCGTTAGTTAACCTTACCCTTCCACCACTTATACCCATCCCGCCCACATCAACCACTCCGTTCTGTCCACCTAGCCCAATTTTTGCTTCCTCTGAAGTGACATGTCTTGAAATATTAATGATAGTAATAATAATAATAATAATAATAATAATAATAAAAATAATAATAATAATGAATTGAATTGCACCAATTGTTGATATTTGGCACACACCTCTTCGCTGCAAATGATCATGTTTTTTTGTATTCATACTATCGGTATACATTACTACGGTATTTAGCTTAAGGGAAACCTGTCGAAGTGTTGGATTTTTTTTTTTTTTTTTTACAATGTCTCTTTTCTCCGGTCCTAGGGAATAAACTGGAGGAGGCACACGTTTCTATCGTAACAATAATATTAGCCTTAGCAAATATGAAAAAATAACTAAATTTAACGATACACAAGTATCAGCTGCAGGTAGTGCTTTTTTTTTTTTTTTTAACTTATATTCTTTGGTCGAAAATTTTTACTTCAACATTCTCTAGAGGATGGCTATGAAGTGTTTGGTAGCGATGAGTGAAGGTAAAAATATAAACAGTATTATACTGTACAATACACCGAGGGTGGGGAACCTTCTCCTATTAAGGCCCATTAGGATATTTTTAACATCGTTCGCAGACCATACAAAATCATCAACTTGAAATCAACTCTAGCCCAGTACATTATATATATATATATATATATATATATATATATATATATATATATATATATATATATATATATGTGTGTGATATATATATGTGTGTGTGTGTGTGTGTGTGTGTGTGTGTGTGTGTGTTTGTGTGTACGACTCTGGTCATAGGCTTCACAGCCTGCTCCCAAGGCCCAGTAGTCCTCCTACATATCATACACCTATACATGTCACCACTTCGGCGCCAACACCCACCGTCCATATTGAATACATGCTAGGGCTGTCTCATACAGGACTGGTATAATGGTATTAGCGGGGGTTCTTTTACGACATGTCGGCGGGTCTTCTGATAGATCAGTAAAGAGTGATTTATTGAAATTCAAATCCTTAAACTGTTCCCTGCCCCAGCGGGGATTTGAACCTGGGTCCGGCACTACTGCAGGCCGCCTCTCTACCGACTGAGCCACACATATATATTGATTCATGAGTTTATGAAATTGCATTTATGAATAGCCTTGCGGGCTTTATAGTGCCCGGAGGCCGGACTTTCCCCACCCCTGCAATACACAATTACGCTTAAGAAAGTTTCTGAATCTGGTACCAGGGAAGTATTCAGTTAATGATCTTCAAAGCAGTTGTTACAATCATTGTATGGCCCGGCCTTCACTACAGGTGAAGGATATCTTAAAACGAACGAACGAACCAACAAGTTTTCACAAGTTAATTATTTCCAAACTTTTTTTTTTATTGGCCTCAGTTATTTACATAAGGATTCACTCCAGGTTTGCTATAAAGTGTTTAACAACTGCATTAGCGTATGGTAGTGTAAATATTTTCAGGCTTATACACAGTTTAACCACTTCATTACGAAAATCTGATTAATTTATCATTGTTGCTCGAGAAGATTTTATTCCACTCTGGTGAGGCCTCACTTGTCGAAACAGTGAATGACGTCTGCATCTTACCCCTCCACTTCGAAACACATCTCATAAGCTGAATAATGTCAACTAAAAGTAGAAATTATACACCAAAAATTATAACTTCAGAGTGGAATGGGAAAGTAAGAGCATGTCTGAAAATACTGTAGCTGGCCCTCAGGCTTCACTGCAAGCGAAAATGGGGGGAAGGGGGATGATGGGGGGGGGGAGCAGGTATTGGAAGGGGGGGTTGGAGGGGAGGAGTCACTTGTAATACTATACCAAGGTTTTCTGTTCGAGGGTCAGGGGTTCGATTCCTGATGGCCAAGGATTCTTTGTCCCCTTTACTGACTTATTTTCTCGTATTCATACTCTGATAATATCTTATTATTTTTTCCTCATCCTCTCTCTCTCTCTCTCTCTCTCTCTCACACACACACACACACACACACACACACACACACACACACACACACACTTGCTACACAACCCAAATGTGTTTTACAGGGGACTTTACTTTTCACCGAAGGGTTTGTGTTGACTAAAGGTTATGGTGGTGGTGGAGATGGAGGTAGTGCTGCAGGTGGGCAGGGATGGTGGTATGGATAGTGGTGGTGGAGATGGAGGTAGTGCTGCAGGTGGGCAGGGTTGGTGGTATGGATAGTGGTGGTGGAGATGGTGGTATGGATAGTGTGGATAGTGGTGGTGAAGATGGTGGTAGTGCTGCAGGTGGGCAGGGATGGTGGTATGGACAGTGGCGGTGGAGATGGTGGTAGTGCTGCAGGTGGGCAGGGATGGTGGTATGGATAGTGGTGGTGGAGATGGTGGTATGCTGCAGGTGGGCAGGGATGCTGGTATGGATAGTGGTGGTGGAGATGGTGGTAGTGCTGCAGGTGGGCAGGGATGGTGGTATTGATAGTGGTGGTGGAGATGGTGGTAGTGCTGCAGGTGGGCAGGGATGGTGGTATTGATAGCGGTGGTGGTGTTAGGTCAAGCTCTAGTATAAGAGATAGGCAACCTTCATTCTAAGGACGCAATTTTTATTACACTTTTGTTTAGCCCAGATTATTTAACTCAGTTAGGAAAGACGTGTGGTGTTGAACTGTTAATAAAGGCTATAGTTAAACTCAGTCCAGCACGCCTCTGCTAACCTGAATATAAGTGTTGTTGTGACGGTAAGAATAAGACGTCCCCACCGTGAATGGCTTAAGATGTGACGTGTGGTGGTTGTGAATGATGGGGCACTGGTTATTAAGTAACCTATTAGGATTGTAATTGTTATGACCATTGTAGTACTTTCGTAATTTTGCTCACAATAGCCTTCACTGCTTGGTAGAAACAGTAATAACCCTCTAATGATGACATAAACCTTAATTATGCTTCATTTACTACCACGAAACTATTCAGGTTCTCGTCGTCAAAGGATTATACAACAATCCCCATTAATAAATGGACAAAAATTCGTAGAGGCTTTGTATCATACAAGCTGTACCATTAGTTAGATAAATAACTGAAATGATGCAACGTACTGGTAAATTATATATATATATATATATATATATATATATATATATATATATATATATATATATATATATATATATATATATATAGTGAGACTACTAAAAATCACTACTGTCCCGTAAAGTTCCAGGTTCAAAACAAAAGAGTTAGGTAAAATTACAAGTTAAAGTTTAATGCTCAAACTAACAACAAAACATTCAGGACTCATAAGGATAATGTAATGGCAAAAACAGGTTAAATATATGGTTAACTGCAATAGCCTCTATTAACACGAAATTAGCATGAGTAAATTTATCTAAGTCAGCCCTGATGAAATGAAAACACTGGGTAATGCTCAGTTAATGCAAGATAAATGATTACAGATAAAAACTATTATTACCACTGGCTGACAAAATGAACCCTACACAATTCATAAAAACTTTCCAGGCCTAAGAACCAACCTTATGCTATACAGTACAAGAACAAAATGCAATAACACTTATACTCAAATCACACAGCTGCTAGATGGTTGGAGACTTCCTGAGAAATTCACAATAATAATAACTGTACAGGGGAGGACAGAGATGTGAACAAAATGAGGAGCAGATCTAAGTGGCAATGATGCAGAGACTGAGCTCATTATATAGGGGCCGGCAGAGCTTGATACAACTTGTAAGAAGGACGCGCAAATGAAGCCATGGGGACAAAGAGTTGACAATCCTTCTCTGAACTCCAGAAATGACGACTTACTCTACCATAACGGTAGAAGGGGGAACTGAGGCAGAACACGCTCGTGATCAAACATGCAGCATACTGAGCGTTAAAATTACACAAAGGATGATGAAATCATAGGCTATGTAACACCTCCCCACAAAGAAAAAAGAAATTTACAAAGGAAATTTCTTATTACTCTAAAACAATCTGTACATGGCATTACAGAACATGCAAATGTCTTTCCAAATGTTACAAAACATGAGATCTCCCTAGCACGTTCAGTCATAGGTACTTGCCAGTATCCCTTTAACAAATCAAACTTACTTATGTACCTAGCCTTTCCGATCTTGTCTATGCAATCTTCCACGCGAGGGAGAGGGTAAGTGTCTGTTTTGGTTATCTGATTAACACGTCTGTAGTCGATGCAAAGCCGCTGTGACCCACCTGGCTTAGGGACTAGAGTGACAGGAGAACTCCACTCGCTCTGACAGGGCTCAATCATCTTGTGGTCCAACAGGTAGCCAAGCTCCTTCTGGATGAGAGGAACTTTCACTGGGTTCACACGGTAAGGAGGCAATTTAATTGGCTTTGCGTCTCCAACATCGACATCATGCATCAACACAGTGGTTCTTCCTGGAGTAGTACGGAACACTTGCGGGTACTCCTGCAGTAATGCCGAAAACTCCTGCCTTTCCTTGGGTGGTAGATGAGAAAGCTTAGTCTGGAGATCATTCATGATATCAGGATTCTTCCCCAAACTATCACTCAGGCTCATACTGCATGGGAGAGCTTCACTTGCAGACTCGGGTGGAACAGCTACAGTGCAGACTGGATTATTTTCGTCCCGCCTGTGATATAACTTTAGCATGTTGATGTGACATAGTTGCTTGTTCTTTCTACGATCTGGTGTGGCGATGACATAGTTGACATCACTGAGTTTCTTCTCCACGAAATAAGGACCACTAAACTTGGCTTGAAGAGGTTGCCCATGAACTGGTAGCAGAATCAAAACCTGATCTCCTGGCTGAAAGTGGCGCAACCTGGACTTCTTATCATACCAAATCTTCATCTTCTCCTGAGCAGCTCCTAAATTCTCTCTCGCCAGCTGTAAAGCAGAGGACAGCCGTTCTTTGAACTTCATCACATACACCAGCAGGCTGACGTCATCTTCCTCCGACAGCCAGCATTCCTTGAGTAACTTAAGGGGTCCTCTTACTTCATGGCCAAACAGTAGTTCAAAAGGTGAGAAGCCCAGTGATTCATTTGGAGATTCTCTTGCGGCAAACACAACGAATGGAAGACCTTTATCCCAGTCTTTCTGATGTTCCAAACAGTATTTCTTGAGCATCGATTTGAGTGTTTGATGATATCTCTCCAACGCTCCTTGGGTCTGGGGATGGTAAGCTGAAGACGTGATCTGGGTGATGCCCAACTCTTTCAGAGACTGCTTGAAAACATTCGACATGAAATTACTTCCCCGGTCGGACTGTACCTCCTTGGGCAGACCAAACTTTGTGAAGAACCCTAGCATTTCCTTAACCACGTTCTTTGCTGAGATGTTTCTAAGTGGAATGGCTTCAGGATAACGAGTAGCCATATCAATCATGGTCAACACATAAGAAAAGTCTTAGGAAGAGGGCCCACAATATCCACCAACACACGGGTGAAACGCGCCTCAAAAGGAGGAATGGGAACTAGAGGTGCAACCTTTTTGGTCTGATTACACTTCCCCACAACTTGACAGGTGTGACAAGACTTACAATACCAGGAAACATCCCTGAAGATACCTGGCCAGTAGAAGTGTTTCAAAATGCGTGCCACAGTCTTCCTCACTCCAAGGTGTCCTGCCAAACTGGAATCATGAGCCACTCTAATGATATCCTGCCTACAAACACGAGGGATGACAACTTGATGTACACCCTCCCATTCACAGTCGGCTGATGCTGTTGGGGGTCTCCACTTCCTCATAAGTACTCCTGACTTTACATAATAACAAGTAGAAGCACCGGCTGACTCTTCTTCACTGTAAGCAGAGTTAGCTAGACCTTTCAACTCAGGGTCAGCAACCTGCAACTCAACCAACTCTTGACGAGACAAATTATCAACACTACGGGGTACTGCCTCATCTGGTGAGTGGTCCAAATTAGCAAGAAAAGTGTCAGCTAGGATAACATCATCATCATCATTATCCTCTAAATCACCAGTAACTTTAGACTTAGCCCTAGTGACAGCACATGCAGGGAACACATCAGGGACATCACAATCCTGGGCCGCAGCCACTGGCTCACTAGACAACTGAGGAGCTGGACACACTTGACTTCCACCAATATCATTTCCAAGTAAGAAAGTTACACCTGACATTGGGAGTGTCTCAACCAACCCAACCATAACGGAACCATTAACGAAACCAGACTCTAAATTCACTCTGCACAGAGGGACAGAGAAGTAATTATTCCCTACACCTTGTAAGATTACAGTTTCATCAGAGGAATTAACATTAGAGCCTAGAACACTGGTCAGCATAAGGGATTGGCAAGCACCTGTATCACGATATATTTTAACTGATTTCCTATCATTACTGTCCAGAGGACTGACAAAACCATCAGACAGGAAATTAGCACATGAACTCTTGAGAGTGTCACCCACGTTACTGCTCAAAAGAGGAGCTCCATCATGAGAATTTAAGTTACCCCTCAAAGCAGGTTCAGTTAACTCAGTTAAAGAATTCTGGGAACTCTCAAGAGTGGACACTAGACCAATTGACTGAATATTTAAAGACTCCTTTTTGTTCACATCACGCTGTCTCCTGAAACATTTCTCCGTAGTATGACCAAGCTTACTACAATAAGTACATTTACTTTTCTGAAATCTAGAGGTGAAGCTGGTATTTACTTCCTGAGAAACATCATCTTTATTCTCATTCCTGTTACCTGTACTCTGAGTAGAGGCAACGTACTTACTCTCAGCTTTCCTTTTTTCTCTAGAATATCTCTTGTGAGTGAGAACATATTCATCAGCTAAAACTGCAGCATCAGACAAATTATCTATTCTTTTCTCATCAAGATATAGGCTTACATCTTTATAAATACACCTCTTGAAGTCCTCCAGCAAAATCATCTGCTTAAATTTACGAAAATCAGAATCCACATTCTTAGAATTTAACCACTGCTCTAACAGATCTTCTTTGATTTTTGCATACTCAACATGGGATTGCTTATCTTGCTTATAAGTTGTCCTAAATTTTACTCTATAGGCTTCAGGAACAAGCTCATAGGCCTTAAGAATCAAGCTCTTAACTACATCATAATTATCAGATTGATCCTGAGGCAAAGATGCATAAGTTACTTGAGCTTTACCGGTGAGAACAGTTTGAAGGAGTACTGGCCAATACTTTTTAGGCCAATTAAAACCTGTAGGTACCCTGTCAAACAACTGAAAATACTTTGTTAAATCAGATTCATTAAAAGGAGGGACAAGTTTAACATTTTTAGCCACATCAAAATCATCAGAGCTAGATGATCCAGTTCCACCTTGTTTCATGCGATACTCATGGTCTGCCTGAATCCTAGCAAGTTCAATTTGTGCCTGAGCCTGTATTTGTGCCTCCTGAATCCGAGCCTGAGATTCAGCCTCCTTAGCATTTGCTTGAAATTCAGCCTCCTGAATACGAGCCTGAGACTCCGCCTCCTTAGCCTGAGACTCCGCCTCCTTAGCACGTGCTTGAAATTCAGCCTCCTTAACACGAGCCTCCTGCAGGGCTAGCTGTAACTTAGCTAATTCAATCTGCGTTTGCTCATTTGGAGGAGTTACATTAAACAAGCTTTTATTAATCATGCAAACAATTTGATCTTTAGAATGATGAGAGTGAACTGCAATTCCCAATTGTTGAGCAACAAGCTTAAGTTCATTCTTTGTTCTGTTTTCTACATCACACACTGTTTGCACATTTGACAAAAAATCTTTGGCTTCATCAAGTGTAGTAATAGTAGACATCATGAATAAGTAACAGTCACAAAATATCAAGCAATATCCTTATGATAATATCCTGAATATCCTGATATGAGGTCGCCAAATTTATGTTACGGAACAGAGAAAGATAATGTACACTTTAAGTGAGACTACTAAAAATCACTACTGTCCCGTAAAGTTCCAGGATCAAAACAAAAGAGTTAGGTAAAATTACAAGTTAAAGTTTAATGCTCAAACTAACAACAAAACATTCAGGACTCATAAGGTTAATGTAATGGCAAAAACAGGTTAAATATATGGTTAACTGCAATAGCCTCTATTAACACGAAATTAGCATGAGTAAATTTATCTAAGTCAGCCCTGATGAAATGAAAACACTGGGTAATGCTCAGTTAATGCAAGATAAATAATTACAGATACAAACTATTATTACCACTCGCTGACAAAATGAACCCTACACAATACACAAAAACTTTCCAGGCCTAAGAACCAACCTTATGCTATACAGTACAAGAACAAAATGCAATAACACTTATACTCAAATCACACAGCTGCTAGATGGTTGGAGACTTCCTGAGAAATTCACAATAATAATAACTGTACAGGGGAGGACAGAGATGTGAACAAAATGAGGAGCAGATCTAAGTGGCAATGATGCAGAGACTGAGCTCATTATATAGGGGCCGGCAGAGCTTGATACAACTTGTAAGAAGGACGCGCAAATGAAGCCATGGGGACAAAGAGTTGACAATCCTTCTCTGAACTCCAGAAATGACGACTTACTCTACTATAACGGTAGAAGGGGGAACTGAGGCAGAACACGCTCGTGATCAAACATGCAGCATACTGAGCGTTAAAATTACACAAAGGATGATGAAATCATAGGCTATGTAACAATATATATATATATATATATATATATATATATATATATATATATATATATATATATATATATATATATATATATGACATCGTCTCCTCTCCTTCTCCCCCCCAAGACTCCCAGTGCAATGCTCGGATAACAGCCATTTAAATCACAACAAATGGCCATCGCGTGCTATACAGTCATACAGGGGTCGGTGATCACTTTGCTTGTTGCTGTTATTACCTGAAATGGGAAGGAAACAGGATGTGGTTATTATGTCCAGGCAGCGAGAAAGAGTATTCCTTTATTATTAAACAAAGTAATCAGGTATGCATGAAGACGGATATGAAAATTCGAACCCACAGTGCCCAACAAAGTCATAAGGTGAGCATGAATGCGGAATTTAGTGGCATCTGATAAAGGGATCACCATCATCATCATCATCTGACTTTACATGAGAAATTCAGTTCGTGCTTACTAATAGCAACTTGAGCGTGCTTTCAGGGAGTGAATTAATGCAAAGGCAGTGTGTCATTTGCTGAGGACAGTGCGGTGGTGAACGGTGTTTTATTTTCACTTTTTACTTAACACTGTACTTGAGAAATATCATATTTAGCCCTGCCTTAACTCAGACGATTTTATTGTGTTGACAGGAAATATACAACGCCAAATATGTTAAAAACTATCACGACTCAGGTTCTGACCGATAACTTTCTATTTAATTTCCATTTGAGACGGTTGATGTCGTTCAGAAGATAGAAACTCTCCACGGCTTGAACAGAAATGTGAATATTGCAGAATAACTGTCATAAAATACAGAGAACTTCGGAGGGAAGAATGGAACAATATTTATGCCAGATGAATTTCAAAGACCTCAGTAGTTCTTAACTGTGACCTGTTGCACAGATTGACACAGAGTAAACACTCCCACATATACTCGTATGCACACACACACACACACACACACACACACACACACACACACACACACACACACACACACACACACACACGCACGCGCGCGCACGTGTATACTATCACGACTCAGGTTCTGACCGATAACTTTCTATTTAATTTCAATTTGAGACGGTCGATGTCGTTCAGAAGATAGAAACTCTCCATGGCTTGAACATGAATGTGAATATTGCAGAATAACTGTCATAAAATACAGAGAACTTTGAAGGCAAGAATGGAACAATATTTATGCCAGATGAATTTCAAAGACCTCAGTAGTTCTTAACTGTGACCTGTTGCACAGATTGACACAGAGTAAACACTCCCACATATACTCGTATGTACACACACACACACACACACACACACACACACACACACACACACACGCACGCACATGTATACACGCTCGCAAGCGTGCACACTTTCAAGGACGCCCTGTACATGATTCAATACATTAGACCGTACACAGATACAAATAAGGCATACTATCATATATTCAGGTCAGATACTGTACTTCCCTTATCTCTTAACCATAAATAAATAAACACAGCTAATACAGCCTTACCTTGTAAATAAATCCAAGTTACGTTCTCATCCTTCTCGTTACCACTTCACCTGGCCTTTGAACGACCCCCACGGGTCGAATAGGGGTGAGAGGGATGACTGGTGATGAGTGGTGAGGATGATGAGTGGTGAGGGTGATGTGTGATGATGGTATGAATGATGAGTGGTGAAGGTGGTGTGAGGTGAGAAGGATGACTGTTGATGAGTGGTGAGGATGATGAATGGTGAAGGTGATGTGCGATGATGGTATGAATGATGAGTGGTGAAGGTGATGTGTCATGATGGTATGGATGATGAGTGGTGAAGGTCATGTGTGATAATGGTTTGAATGATGAGTGGTGAAGGTGATGTGTGATGATGGTATGGATGATGAGTGATGATGTGTGATGATGGTATGAATGATGAGTGGTGAAGGTGATGTGTGAGGTGAGAAGGATGACTGTTGATGAGTGGTGAGGATGATGAGTGGTGAAGGTGATGTGCGATGATGGTATGAATGATGAGTGGTGAAGGTGATGTGTGATAATGGTTTGAATGATGAGTGGTGAAGGTGATGTGTGATGATGGTATGGATGATGAGTGATGATGTGTGATGATGGTATGGATGATGAGTGCTGAACGTGATGTGTGATGATGGTATAGATGGTGAGTGATGTGTTGATGATGGTACGGATGATAAAGAAGGTGATGTATAATGATGGTAAAGATGATGAGTGGTGAGTGATGTGTGATGATTGTATAGATGATGAGTGGTGAAGGTGATGTGTAATGATGATTTGGCTGATGAGTGGTGAAGGTGATGTGTGATGATGGTATGGATGATGGGTGGTGAAGGTGATGTGTGATGATGGTATGGATGATGAGTGGTGGTGATGTGTGATGATGGTATGGATGATGAGTGGTGAGGGTGATATGTGATGATGGTGGGGATAATGAATGGTGACGGTGATGTGTGATGATGGTATGGATGATGAATGGTGAAGGTGATGTGTGATGATGGTAGGGATGATGAGTGGTGAAGGTGATGTTTGACGATGGAATGGGTGAATAGTGAAGTGAGGGACAATGAGAAAAGACTGGAGCAGTGAGTGTTCAGGGTGGTTAATAGTGATGGTGGTGATAAATAAGTGTATGGATGAATGATAAAGTGGGTGAGAATGACAGATGACCAATTAAGTGATGTGTGATGATGGTATGGATGATGAATGGTGAAGGTGATGTGTGATGATGGTAGGGATGATGAGTGGTGAAGGTGATGTTTGACGATGGAATGGGTGAATAGTGAAGTGAGGGACAATGAGAAAAGACTGGAGCAGTGAGTGTTCAGGGTGGTTAATAGTGATGGTGGTGATAAATAAGTGTATGGATGAATGATAAAGTGGGTGAGAATGACAGATGACCAATGAAGTGAGTGAATAAATGGTGATGAGTGGGAAGTGATGACACCTGGGAATAATCTAGGGGAGTGGTGAGCGGTGTGATGAGATTAAGAAATGAAGTCTAAGATACATTAGTGAGTTGTTACACATGAACTAATGGTGAGTGTTTAATCTTACATTATGATGGGGATCTATTTATATATATTTCAGTCAACAAGCTTTTTAATTAAGAGTACTAGACACTTTTGGAATAGGAACGGTAAAACGCAGACCTCATGAATAATAATAATAATAATAATAATAATAATAATAGTAATAATAATAATAATAATAATAATAATAATAATAATAATGAAGGTACTGGACTACTAGAAAATCATACTTCGATAATATAATGCCGTGGCGAAAAAATACATAAGGCTGTGAAAACGCAGGGGTAAATTTATTCCGAATGAGATGACTGGAGATGAGAGGAAACTTGAAAAATGAGGTGATGTCACGAGTTGGTGCGATCATATATCTAAACAAACTCGTAACATTAAACTTTGGTGGGAAACCGCGAATTCTAGTGGAATACCAGTATTTATCACTCAGTCAACCGCCACGTATTCACCCGATCGGGAGTGTTTTTCAGGACATTTTTCACTATTTCATAGGTGATCATCTTTGTGCGCGACATTAGCACCTCCGCCTGAGTGATTTGTTATGGGCGCGTATCGCTCATTCTAGCCGTTAGCAAGTGCGGCTCGACACTCGCCTCTCTCTCAGGATTTGAACTCAGTTAGGATTGAAACGCCGTGAGACCAGGTCGTTCCTCAGAGGGTTCCTGAAGTCTCCACCTAGTGGGAGCCGGCGAGAGGATCAGCGAGTGTGGCAGTGTCCTTCCTCAGTAACGACGCCCAGTCCATTCCGCTTACCCCACTTTTCTGACCAGTATTTCTTTTCGTTTTTCCTTGGTTTAAGATTTTAGCTTTTGAGTGAGCGAGTGAGTGCGATCTCCTTATTTTGAATTCATTTTGAAACATGTAACGTAAATTTATTTCATTGTAATCAATATTTTTAACAGTTCTTTTTCTTGAGCTTAATGTAATGTAAACTCGTGTTTTATTTCTCCATAAGCTTATTCTAGTTGCAGCTCCTAGTTTGCATAAACGCTTTGTATTATTCACAACTGGTACTTAGGCCAGTCCTTTTTATTAACTTAAATCCGTTGTGCCATCTAGGAGTTAATTGCACCAGCGAGAACTTGTTTATCATTAATAGCATTAGTTATTGATTGTCAGGGGTGGAGTCACTTTCTCCAGAGGCCAACAGTACTAATAAACAGCACGTGTGAATAATTAGTCTCTGCTGTGTACTGTTGAGAAAGTTTATAAATTCTCGTCCTTAGAGAATCGGCGAAGTAAGCCGGCATAAAGTAGTCATTGCTTGATTTTCACAAGTAAATTCGTTGTCCCTGTTCTCAAGTATTATTGAATATTATTCTTTAATATTGTATATTCACAAAACCCCGTGACAGGTGAGTACAGTAATATGAAGGGAGGAGGAAGGGAGTGATTTACTGCTGAGGAGAAAAATATACTAAAATAAGAGAGTAAAAATAAAATACAAGCTAACGGGCATTTTCCCTTCCTTATAGGCCAGGCATTTATTTTCGTTTATCTTTTAGTTTCTTCTTAGCTTTCCGTTAATCTTAATCAGTGTACAGAATTGTCTATCTGTGTATTTATCATTAAATTATTGTATGCACATATTTATAGTGGGTGTGTAGCTACGTTTCTATATATCATATCTATTCATCCATACATTTATCTATTTATCTGTCTGTAACAAACAACTTATCATTATTAACCTTTACCACTGCCGCCTTCACTTGCCTTATTGTTTACTCTCTCACCCATAACAAGCCTTTGTTTTATCTTTGTTAATTCCGTACGATTTTATTAGCTCGGGTTATAAGAACTTCTCGTTGCTCTCGCTACCTTACAATTAGGTCAGTTAGGTGTAAATGTCTAGATCGTGGGTGCATCCATGTGGTTTTGTGGTTATTCTTGAGTTGAAAAATGGTGTTGATGATCAGACTGTGTTACGAGGATAAAAAGAAAGCAGTCTAAGGCCATTGTTGTTCATGTTACCAACACCATGGCAGCCAGTAATGCCTGGCCAGAGGTGATTATCTTCTCCTGCCCTGATATTAAAATCTCCAAGCAGGATGAATATGTTATTATGTGGTACTGAGCGAATGGTAACATCTAGAGTGTCATAAAAGGAATCTTTGACGGTGTCCTCAGAGTTTAAGCGTTGGGGCACAGGCGCTGATGAGAGTTGCATATTGGCCTTTAGAGAGTGGTATGCACCAGGACATCAGCCACTCTGATATACGCACAGGTGATTCTTGGATCTTCTGTAGTAGGTTGCTTCGGACCGCAAAGCAAGTGCCATGGTTTTTTCTTACAATGTCTGGGTATCCCCTTCAGAATTAGGTATACCCTTCTCCTGCTTCTGTTAGGTTGCCTTCTCCTGAGAGGCGAGTCTCAGACAAGGCAGCAATGTCAGTTTTACATTCTTTCAGGTCACACACACCACACACACACCACACACACACCACACACACACCACACCACACCCACACCCACACCCACACCCCCACACCCACACCCACACACCCACACACCCACACACACACACCCACACACACACACACACACACACACACACACACACACACACACACACACACACACACACAAACTGTATATGGGATATGGAGGTAATGCAAAACAAAGAAAAAAATACGATAAAATGAAGGCTGAAACACCTGAGGAAGAGAAGCTGGTAAGGCGGGCTTGGATGGTAGTAGGGAATTATTCATAGAGACAGGAAAATACACGATGCTCCTTCAAACTCAGACACAGAAATCACCATTATCATTACCCTTGTTTTCGCCTTCACCACTGCCACCTTCACTAATGCTGCAACTACGAATTTCACCAATAACAATATCATTCCAGTGTAGTCATCACTGTCATCACCACTATACTGTACTGCCGCATCAGCTACCATTAATAATACACTCATCAAGTCTTTTTCTTACTGTATCTGGCAGATCATCAACACAAAAACCTTCACCACCATCACCATGACCATCAGTACAACCATCACCGCAACCACAACCACCACCTCCACCTCACCACCATCACCACAGCTACCACAACCACCACCACCTCGCCTGCCTCTCAGCTATGATGAAGCCTAGTCCTTTTCCTAAGAAGCTCACAAACAACCATCAGAGGAGACTCGGCTCTTCTCAGTCACAACACACAAACCGGTTTCTTCTTTAGTGTCTGATATTCTGATGGGAAAACAATATTTATGAAGTACTTTTCCTTACACTGTGATGGGAAAGAAATACGTTACATTTCCCCTTTCAACTATTATTCTGAAGATATTTATTTTCGTTCCTTACTACTTTGTACAGCAAGGTATACATTTCTTCGATATTCTGGTAGGAAATATTTAAAATTTTCTCTGCCAAGATTCATACGCGGATAGAATATCTTTCCTTCTTTCGATGATATTCTGATAAGAATGAAAGATTTTTTCTATTCTCTGATATTCTGATGGTAAAGATAGGTCCTTATCCCCTTTTCTTTATGTACATATATTTGTTACATTCTGATGAAAGTGGTTTTCTTCGTTTTCAAATGGCATATATAGACTCTAGCACAAATACATCCATTTCAGTAATTCAGTTTTCAAAAGCATCACTAATCCTACATACACATTTTCCCCATCTGTTCTTCGCCAGCATGAGGAAAAGCTAATTCTAGCAATCATTCTGCAATCGAAAAGGTTCGGTCCTGCACTGGACCTCTTATGGGCTGATACAGATGCAGACAGTGAAGTAACTCTCTCGTTAACATCTTGACGCAGGTGACGTGTTGACTGACATTCTTGTTACCACCAAACGATTATTAATCATCTCTGGGAAACATTTTTGTAGTGAAGGGTTCGGTGAAAGCTACACTCAACCCCAGAAGGTTTGAAAAATGTCTTGTAAACTGAATACAGTTACCTGGAGGCAGCAAGAATTCAATTATACTCAGTATATTTATCACTCGGTATATTTATCACACTGCCAGTTTTCTTCAGCTATCTCATCTTGTATCCTTGAAATAGTTGTGTATGACATATAACTCAAACGAGTGTTCTGGTCGGCTTGGTTGGCTTTCTTCCACCTCTTTTTTTTGCTATTTATTTTGCATACTACACATTAATGGCGGCTCTCCACACTGCTGTATCTCTGGCAGCTTCCCTATTCATTCCCTTACCCCTGAGGTTACACTCAATGACCTCGTTCCAGGCATTTTTCGGTCTGCCTCTCGCAACGTCAGGGGTGGGTTAGGTAAGGCTGGTGAGGTTGGGCTGAGGAATAAGACCTCCCAAACAATTTATTCTGAAAGTTTAAATCAAGACTTGTTTACCTGGCTTTCACACACACACACACACACACACACACACACACACACACACTGCTGCCTACTGTGCTCACTGCTTAGTCTCGTATGACCAGGAAGCTCAATGTATCTCTTACCTATAATTACATACCTGTTTCAGAATCTCTCTCTCTCTCTCTCTCTCTCTCTCTCTCTCTCTCTCTCTCTCTCTGTTAAAATGAAATAAAATCTTTTGTACAATAGTTAACCTGCCTATCTATAATCTGTCTATTAACACTCTATCTAATATCAATCTGTTTCTCTGTATAGCTGTCTCAGTGTTAAGGTACATTAAAACAGTGAGTACAATATTTATGCTCTGCAGCATCAGTAATCTGCACCACCATCAATAGAACCAATGTACCCACACCCACATGGTAGTGAAAGATTCAGGTCTTATCCAGGCTTTATGTCAGGGAAATGCCAAAACTTCATCCTTTCTTACAGATCTTATGATATGGTCATATTATTTCAGTATATGAAGCCTGGCGAACT
>NC_137016.1:20476350-20631350 GCF_032717465.1 Coenobita brevimanus | reverse complement strand
AGTGAACGACGGCTTTCCAAACCCAGCGAGGCAATATTCGGTGACCATCAGGCATTCCAGAATATTATGTAAAAGTTTCATCACCGTACGACTGAAAAACGATCTTCGGAGACCACTAATCCTTCAGCTCGAGGACGTACTTTTTCATTCTGCTGCCGTCAGACGATTTATGCGACATATGAGAAACCATTCCTACAGAGGTGATAACGAAGGCTGTGTTGGTCTAGTCTTGGGAATGTCTCTCTAAGCGGATAAGGTGATTTGTAAATACCAGGATAAAAATAATAAATGTGATTGAAGTAATTAACCCATTCAGACCGCTGACGTCTTTTGAATTTGTTTATAAACTGTAGACAATTTTATTCAAGTAACATGATGATAATACAGATGTTAGATAAAGCCTTCAATAACACTTTCGTTAATAGAAGTCCTTCGTGTGTTGAACATAGTCGTCTGGCAGCAGCAAGAAGACACACACAAAGCGTCCTGTGCAATGTTCAAGCTTTCCAAAATAGCATGAAAAAGTTTCATCATCGTTTTCCAGTAAAAAAGTGAAGCAATATTGTTGTCTACAATTGTACATAAAGCACGTTTTCTTTTGCACATTATAGTTTTATAGCCGTTTCACTAAAAACATTGGCTTACGAAGCAATTAACCTTTGCAGAATATTAAGAGTTTCATTATGGTTGTTCTTGTGTGCAAGTGTATTTGTAAAATACAGACCTTTATGGCAGTGGATATGAAGCGATGTGGATAACTCGATCAATCCCTCACTCCCTCCTCCTCCTCCTCCTCCTCCTCCTCCTCCCCCTGTTCCTTCGAGGTGGTTAGCAGGACCACCTGAAATGTGGAAGGTAAGAGTTAAAATGATGAATTAGAGGTGAGAATTGGAGGTTGGAATTACAGGTGAGAATTGGCTGAAAAACATGGGAAGAATTTGAGGTGAAATTTATAAGTGAGAACAGGAAATGTGAGAATTTTAGAGGTCACATCATAAACGAGAATTAGGTGGTAGATTTTGAGGTAAAATTTTCTGCTGAACATTAAACATAAGATATAGAAGCAAGCAGAAGATGAAAATTTGAAGAAAAAGTTGAAACATGATATTAAATTCATGACTTGGAGTTATAAAATAGATAAGAATCTGAGAGGAGAGTTGGAAGTGGGAATTAGGTCAAAAGCTAAGGCAACATCCAGAGGTGGGAATCACGGTTGGGAATTGGAGGTGAGTATTAAAGGTAACGACTGAGGTGAGATTCATCATCATGATCATCATCATGATGATTATCATCACACTAACACATTTTCCTACTAAAGTATGGGGCAGATAGGATCCAGTGGGGAAGAAATAATGTGACGAAAATACAAGAGACAGAAGTACAGAAAGGAAGGAAAGGGCAAAACAGAGCTATAAAATGCGACTATATTACGTTAAGAAAAAGAAAAGAACAAGGGAAAAAAAAACGGAAAATAGAGTAGACATAAATGAACACATATCAAAATGAAAAAAAGGAGTAAAAGACGAATGACAAATAAGACAGACGAATACTAATCCTGGCAGAGGTGGGTGAGCAGGAGGGGATTATCTTGCTAATGTCTCGGAATGTGAAAAGATTACAGCATTGTGTGTGTGTGTGTGTGTGTGTGTGTGTGTGTGTGTGTGTATACTTTCGCCACGACTGACGTAGTCTACACTTTTAGTAACTGTTTGAGGCACCTCACCTTCACAGCACAACTTGTCCCTCTCTCCCCACCTGTCTAATTTTCTACCTTTACGGAGGTGCTGTTATTCCATTCTCTTCACTACACAGATCATGCCAATTCCATGCCGTTATAATCCAACTCCCAAATTCAAGAGTCAATCAGTACTTTGACTCTTACATGTGTGCAACTGGTCAGCTCTGAACCTGTCACTGCCTATTGCACGCTGTCCCCAGCGTTTCCAAGCATTTCTAAATAAAGGATATTTAGTTTGCCTTTCTCTTTATCTACCTTTGTTTGGAAAACATGTTTGTGGTTCACAGCCTTTTTTTTCTTCTTTACTTAAAAAAGAAACAGGCGTTAGAGAGTTTCTTATGTCGGCGAGAAATCCGATACAAGATCCATCCTGCCAGACGGTCTACAGTTGGAGCAGTACTGGGACTGTGTCCGTGAGATGACTTCCTCTCGTCACAAAGGCTAGGGAACTGACAAGGGATCGAGCTGGCTTGATGAACTGCAGGGAGGAGTGTATGGCAAATATTTGGCATCCCCTCCCCCCCCCTTTTTTTTTTACGTAACAGTCGTCGTACTGACTCTAACAGGTAATTAAGTTACGTGTGGACGGGTACACCTACCAGGTAGAGGCAGGATTCCAGGGCTTGAATGGTAAATTAATGGGTGTGTGACCCACTTCATTTAGCATGCTACTGAAAATTTCTCCCACTGCTATACTGTTTCCGTTTCCTGTTTTTTGTACTCTGCCTAACCCTACCCACAGGCGAGAAAAGAATGCGAGGAGGTGATGCTAAGATTCTCAGACCCAATGAAAAACTCTTACTGGCCAGTAACTGCTGGCAGGGGCTTACGACGTGGTGGAAGACGAGGCTGTAAGCATATCTAATGGCACAGTTGCATATAATTGCTCGTTAGCGGGTTTGCTGGGGCCGCTTACTGGTAATTGGGCGCAAGTGGCCCTACAGAACGACTCGGTGGCTCAGTGATAGTTTATAAGCTTCGTAACTTGACTAGAAAAAAATAAGGAGAGAGAGAGAGAGAGAGAGAGAGAGAGAGAGAGAGAGAGAGAAGAGGAGGGGGAGGTGCGTGAGGTGTAAAGAGAGGGTGTGAGGAGGTTATACTCGTATGAAGTGAGAGAGGGATGCAAGAGGTAACAGAGAGATGCTACAAGTGTTAATTAAGAAGGTGCAAGAATGATACCAACTCTCCCATGATCAGGAATCTGTTGGAAGGACACAGGTCAAGAGTGAGAGCGGTGCAGAGAAGTTATTTGAAAGGGTCATGTGGAGTTGCGTGGAGAAATAGACAGACAACTGTGGAAGTGAAGGAGAGTTGTGGTGTTGAAGTGGATGTGCTGGAATGTATGAGAAGTACCTTGGGATGGTTAGGTCATGTGGAGAAGATCAAGAATGTCAGACAGAACAGGAGAGAATATGTGTGTGAAGTGGAGGGTGGGAGGGAGAGGGGGAGACAAACGATAAGATGGAGGGATGGAGAAGAGAGGTACTGTATATGTGGGAGGGTTGTGTGACTTGGAGAAAGGACGGTTTGGTGGCAGGGGATAGAACGACATGGAGGAGATTTGCTTATGGTCACCCCTTCCTTGATCAGGACGCTTTTGTTACTTTATTCTAGTTCTCGCCAGATGATTTGATTCAGCTGAGAGTGGGTATAAAAGCCTGAGAGTGTTAACCCTTACAAGGTCGGAAGAACTATAGCATTTTATTCCTGATTACCAGAGTATTGTATTCAACTGAGAATATGAGTCCAAGAATGTTAATATTGTCATAACTGTCTCATGATCAGGACTACTCCAATCTTTTATTCTATCTAAAGTTAGACGCGCGAGTTCTGGTGGAATGAATCATAACAGGATGAAAGTGATAAAGTGAGAGGGATGAGAGATGTGAAAGGTAAGAGGTGGTGTTGAGAGGTGTGAGGTATGCGTGAGGAATGTGTGCGAGGCAGTTATAAGCGGCCGGGGTGCATTATTGTCAGGTGAAATATGTGAGAATAATGAAGTGAAGGAGAGATGGGAGAGAGGGCGAGGAGGGGAGGCGGTGAGGAGGGAAGAAGGACATAGCAGGGAAGTGTTGTTTTATTATTGTTGTTCTGTGCAGATAAGTTGCGTACCTGTGTAAACTCAGGATCTGCATTAGGCTTCAGAGTGAATCTTGAGACTCAACAGGTCAGAACAAATTGAATCCCATCTCCCTAGCTGATGCCAGGGGGCGTGGTGGAAACGAGGCGGTATATGTCCACCCGGAAAGTTTGCCATAAAATGGTGCAATATAATGCATTCCCGTGCAACTTTGAGCGATAAAATGGAGTTCTCCATCATACCGTTCTCTTGGTTTTCTACTGAGTAAAATCTTTATTAAAGTAAGTAAAGTCAATAATTCTAACATTTGCTTATGTTTAGAAGTTATTTCAGCAGTTTCTTGTTCAATTTACTTTTTCTTTGGGTCAGGTTTATGGTGCATCCACAGCTAATGAGTCCAATGTGCATTGTAGGACCCCTAACAAGGATTGAGCGAGACAGTGATCAACACAGTATAAACTGGTTTGCACATTAATACATCATGCAATTAATTGAGTCAGCAAAGGCCTGGATTCGTCTACAGATGCCAGACAGTATTTATGAAATCACTTAATCATATATTTGACGCACGAGACACTCAGTGAATTATGAAACCTGTGCCCTTGTGTCCATATTTTGCGTCAAGACGGCGTAAGCGTGAACGATGAACATCGTGATAATATGTAGGAATGTGTAAGTATGATATAACAAACGATGAACCTCCTCTGTATTGCAACCTCTTGGTCATTTTATTCTTGCTGTCTCTCCACTGCACAATATTCAGATCCGGAGAGGCTTAAAAACTAGAGGCGTTTGATGAAGGCTTCACTATACTATTTTTATTCTAACTTGGCCTAAAACTGTCACCTCTCCATTCTGAGTCGCAGCAATACACTAACACTAGAATATGATGCTGGTTACGAGGAAGTGCCGCGTAAAGTATACAGAACCAAAGAATAAGCCTTTTTCTGCCACTGAACTACGAGAAATAAGCTATAAGAGGACGAAAATCTGGGCCAAGTTAAGGTAAATGAACTATAGCATGGTATTGTCCTAAACTGAAAAGCCATCTAGTGGTAACAAGAACGAAATATAAAAACACGTCACCCTACTGAAAGGCAACACCTCTTCAATCTGAGGACGTCTTTCTAAATGTTATCCTTGCAACCGCCAGACGATTAAACCCAGTCTATAAAACCCATCCCACAGAGAAAATGTTAATGGAGGTTGGTTCGAACACCTTCACTACCAAAGCTTTCCACAAATTTGAACCATCATCCCTTTAAGGCAGCCAGAATAATATAATGAATGACGTCATCGTATGGGGAGATATTAAGTAAACAAGGATGGCGTGTAAGGGATGTGTGACACGCTGAAAGGAAGATGACTAGGACGGAGTGTGAAGAGGGAAATGAAAGGGAGGTGACACAGGGAACGAAAAGACAGACAGAGGAGAGGGACATGGAAAAGAACAGGAAGAGAGAGGGAGAGGATAGGATGCTGTAATAGAGGAGTAATGAGGAGTTGGCAGCAGAGGAAGAGAGAGAGAGAGAGAGAGAGAGAGATGGGGGGAGTGTTCTTGATGGTTCAAACCCAGGGGCTGTTACCTATGCCTCCCAGACTGAAGCACTGCATGAGCCTTTAAATACTTACGATCCTGTGTAGTCCCAAGTGTGTGTGTGTGTGTGTGTGTGTGTGTGTGTGTGTGTGTGTGTGTGTGTGTGTGTGTGTGTGTGTGTGTGTGTGTGTGTGTGTGTGTGTGTGTGTGTGTGTGTGTGTGTGTGTGTGTGCGTTTAGGGAGGTGGGGAAAGGGAAAGAGTAGGGGAAGGGGGAGAGGTACGAGACGTGAGACAGACAGTTGATGAAAAACTATGAGCTACTCGTATGACGGGAATGGAAAAGGTAACGCGAAGAAACTACAGGTGTAAAGAGGATTAAGAACGAAATACTCCTTCATCATCGGTACAGTCCTAATGTTTTGCTGCAGTTAACGCCAAATTATATCACTAATTTGAAAAGCTCTAAGAGGTAGAGGACGTCACTATTGTCACTATTAATTTTGTCATGATAAAACAACTGTTGCATCCAATTCAACCCAGTGCTAGATAACAGTGTTCAGATGAAAGGAAGCATAGGAGTCTGAGAGTGTTATTACTCGTATTGTCACTGGTAACTTTCCCGATCAGCACAATTAACTGTGGGCAATGCTATACAGCTAACACTGACACATAAGGGCAAGAGAGTGTTAATAGTGTCACCATTAACTTTCAGGATCAGGGCAACTGTGGTATATCTAATTCCCAGTTACACTCTGTTCACTGTACTTTGACCTATAATTGCCGTCTCTCCATTCTGAATACTGCAAGGTTTCTCAGAACTAAACAACATCGTCTGCTGTTAGCCTGACTGCATCCATATGAACAAAGGAGGTTTAGGACGGTTTTTATGTGTATATTTCGGCCAGATTAGCGAGGAAATGGAGGTGTATCCGTGACACATTTTTGTCAAGCGCTGTCGTTTATTTTACTTTCGTGTCTTCCTAACAGATAAACACCAGAATACGATGCTAATCACGATGAAGTGATACAAAAAGGATGTAATGCAACAGTAATGTTTTTTCTGCCGATGAGCAACAAGAAATAAGCCACAAAAGGACGAAACTCTGGACCACGTTAAAGTGAAGGAACTATAGTGCCAGATGACATTACTCAATTGAAGGCGAGTCATAGAAGCCTGAGAGTGTTAATACCGTCACCATTAATTACCTTGTCACGTGGCTAACTCTAGTATTTTATTCCAAGTGACGCTAGGCGATTTATTCAACAGAGAGTGTCTTATAACAGCCTGGGAGTGGTAATAGTGTGAGAGGGAAAGAGTGTGAAAGATAAGAGGTGAGGCTGAGAAGTGTGAGGAAAGTGTGAGGAATGTGTGAGAGGCAGTTATGAAGAGACGAAGTGCATTATTGTCAGGAGGAATATACCAGGAAAAAGAAGTGAAGCAAAGATGGGGGAGTAGAGGTGTGGATGAGGGATGTGTGAATATATGCAGGGAAAGTTGGTGCGCATGTGAAGTATGTGATGATGTGTGGAAAGGTGTGAGGTGTATACTGTATAAGGGAGGTATGAATATGTGCCGGGAAAGCTGGTGTGTGGGTGAAGTATGTGATGGTGTTTGGAAAAGTGTGAGGTGTATGTGAGGGAGGTGTGAATATGTGCAGGGGCAGCTGGTGGGTGGGTGAAACATGTGATGATGTGTAGAAAGGTGTGAGGCGTATATGAGGGGGGTGTGAATACGTGCAGGAAAAGCTGGTGGGTGGGTGAAATATGTAAAGTTGTGTGGGAAGGTGTGAGGAGGATTATGTCTGACAATTAACCTCTCCATTGCGCTGACGTCTTATATATTCTATTCTTACTCCCTCCCTACGATTTGACCCAACTCAGAGGATCCATTCCAGGGAAAGTGTTAATGGAGATAACCTGTAACATCATCATAGGCCTTTGTAGATCTAAACAAAATCGTACTGAAGCATTTAAAATACAATAATGAAAGAAGACAATGTGTTATAAAGGTTAAATGAACAAGGAGTGTGTGCAAGGGGTGTGTGGCAGAGCTTGAAAAGGAAAGGGAGAAGGGAAAGAAGTAATGAGGCACATGCGTAACAAAGCTTGACATGGGAGGCAAGTGGAGAGGAAAAGAGTCATGAGGCCAGTGTAAGAAAAAAATGAAATGAAAGGGAAATGAAAAGGAAGCGAAATAGTGAGGTAAATAAATAAGGAACCTGAAAGAGAAAACAAAAAATCAACGAGGCCAAAGTGTGACAAACCTTGAAATGAAGAGGGAAGTGAAAAAAAAAAAAAAAAAACAGTTATGAGACAAATGTGTGACAGAGCTTGAAATGAGATGGCTGTGAAGAGGACAAGAAGTAATGATGCAAATGAGAGGGGGGGGGGGAACAGAAGACAAAATAAGAAGTACTGTACGTGAATAACGGCTGTGGCTTGGCAATGATCCACCAACGACACAATTTACTGTACATATTACACCATAACCACTCCACCCAGAGCACATCTGCTTTAGTAGTTTCCTGATAACACAAGACAATTTTAATATTTGGCAAACTTTTCTTAGTGGAAGAATTTGATAGGAATTGTTAATTTTGACGGGGTTTATACTGGGTGGACCACATTATGCGTTCCCCTTCATGTGTGTTGTAGAGACGGCTCGGTTTATTGACGTGAGAATCGCAAATATTATGGGTGCGATTCTTACACCAGCTAAGAGGCAAAATGGGTGAATATGTAAACATCCCGAGTAATCATGCAAACATAACAGCGTGTTTATCTACAGTGACTGGAAGTGTCTCAAGAAGTTTTTCAGCAGCAGGAGTTATTAATGTGGTATGTGTGATCGTACACCATCTCCACTCTCTGTCGCCTTACCAAATGCATAGTGCCCCCCTCCCCTCCCTCACCCATTCTCTTTCCTTCTCTACCTTCTCTCATCTATCCAGTTTCTCCTTCCTTACCTCCAGTGTCCTCTCTCTCGCCTTGTTCACTCCACCCATTCCGCCTTCTTCCAGTTCCTCCTTTCTCATTCCCTATGTACAACAGCACACCCTCACACTCCTTTATCACTCATAGACGAGGGGTATAAATAAACTGTTTTTACCTAAGAACACAATACTAACACAATACTATGGTGTGGGAATGAGCGTGATTTTAGAGAAAACTGTGCATCAGTGAATGTGTGGCTTGTTAAATAAATCAACTCTAATTATATATATGGTAAATTATTTCATCGTATATAACTTCAACCCCTTTCAGTCTGATCATATATTATTATTTTCTTCCTGCCTCCAGACGATTTTATCTACACAGAGCTCTTTTGTAGTGAAGTGAGTCAGTAAATGCTGTATCTAACCCCATGGTAACAAGTATACGTCGTCGATTGAAGAGGTTGATATTCAGCACAACAGCAGTAACTTGTTTTGTTCATGTTTAAGCAGTATATTATTCCTGTACTCATCCCACCCTGGCTCTAGTGCCGTCATTTACAACTACTGGCTCCATCAACAGAACATTCATAAAAGTAAGCAGACATGGATTATTATTTTTTTTTTCTTTCAGGTTGAACGTTTAATTTTGTGCTCTTTTATTTATTTATTTTCATTTCCTAACGATCCAGCCCATCCTTTAAGCCTCATTCTGTTATTCTTGTGCGAATAAGGATAGGAGTGATAAAGGTAACGATAATGATGATGACTATGATGATGACACTTTTTTTTCTCTCTTCTCTCGCCTCTCTCCCTCGTGCTCTAACCTGGGAAGTATCAGGTAACAAATGTGAACCTACTGAAGTGTCTGCACCACCTGACCCCTTCCCTTATCACCCACTATCCATCACTCTCATTTCCTCCCCTCTCACCATCTCTCACCTGCATCCCTTCTACTCCCTCAGTAACTTCTCACTACCAACTCTCACTACCCCCCCCCCAATCCCCTCACTACCTCCTCTCTACCATCCCTCGTCTATTCCCCTCTTCCCCGTCACTGAAATGTTTTGAGCAGCCTACACTGTCCTCTTTTCATCTCAAATGCTAAGCTTTAACAAGAGAATATTGTGCTATTTACAGTGTTATGGAGTGGGTGTAGAGGCCATGTATTATCCTATCACCGAGTTGCAACAAGAGATTAACACTAAAGTACAGTATTGTGCTGGTCAGGAAGAGGTGCTATGGAAACGATGTACACGTAAAACTGCAGTATTTTATTATTCTGCTACTGGGATATGAGAAATAAATAATACGACGATGAAAATCACCGCCAGGTTAAGGTAAACAAATTCCACCACCTCAAACACTTAACATCAACGAACCCATCATCAATTCACCTCTCCCTCACTGATCACTGTACCGATCCACAACCCACCTGCTTTCCACCTATCATTAGCCCTCAGTTCATCCATCACCCAACAAAAGTCATCCAGTATCTAAATTCAACCTAAAATCAACCATATTCAACTTATTCACTCATTCACCCACCACCAACGCACTCACTCATCACTACCAACACCACAACTACAAACTCACCCATCCACTCACCCACTCACTCATCTACCACCAATCCACTCACCCATCACCCCCACCACAAACTAACCCATCCACTCACCCACTCACCTCTTTCCCATCGTTTCCCCCAGTCAGTCTACCATGACCATGAAAAACGATGCTTTATGGAACAGAACAAAAGCGAGTGGTAAAGGGCGATGATAAGAGGTAAGAGTAATGGGGGGAATCACAGTGAATGAATATATATGCAACTGCTTCGTTCAGATGATATGTGTTGCTCTCTCGTGGAGGGGGATGGTGGGGGGTAAGTGGGAGAGGTAATGGAGAGGGAGGGGCATGTAAGGAAGGAAGAGAAAGAGAGAGTAGGGGTGAGGGAGGAAAGGTGAGGAAGAGAAAGGAAAAAAAAGTGGAAAAAAGGGTAGCAAATGGTGGGAAATAAAGGAGAGAAGGGAAAAAAAAGAGATGCAGGAAAACAGGATAGGAGATAAGGGAGAAAGTATGAAAGAAAGGTGAAGTGAGAAAAGAGGGAGAAAAGTGAGGGGGAGTGAGAAAGTGACGGAGGAAAGGATAGAAAAGGACGGCGAAAGAGAGAACTGTGAGAGCGAAAAGGACAGGAAGTAAAGGAGTAGAAGGAAAAATGTGAGGAAAGAAAGGCAAGATCAAGAGGACAAGAGAGAAGAGTGAAAAACAGAGGAAGGAAAATAAAGGAGAAAGGGAAATTTAGGGAAGTAGGAAAGAGGTATATGAGAGAGGGGGGTGTGAGTTGGGAGCAGGGCAGTGAAATGGCGGGGGACAGAGCGACTTGGAGGCGATTTGTTTGTGGCCACCCCAAACGGGATTGAGGCGTCTGGCAATAGATAGATAGATAGATAGGAAAGAAAGAGGAAATAAAATAAAACCAGCAAAAAATAAAAACAGGGGGCTTAGACGGGGGGGGAGGGGGAGAGGAAAAGAAAGGAAGGCGAGAGAAGGTGTGGTCGGAAATGGAGATTGAGATGGAAACTGAAGAAAATTGCTGGATAATTGAAAAGAATGAAAGGAGAGGATTAGTTAAATGAAGGAAGGAAAGAGAAAGACTTGCGCAATTGAATGTGCGAGAGAGAGAGAGAGAGAGAGAGAGAGAGAGAGAGAGAGAGAGAGAGAGAGAGAGAAAATAACACAATAGGGCAACAAAGAAAAAAACATCAGACAGACAGACAGGCACGAGCTAAACACAGGACATAGGCACACCAGACGTAAGGACAGAGAAAGTACAGTATATAGAGATAAAAGACCTGGGTAAAGAGATCAAATTATAGTGTGTGTGTGTGTGTGTGTGTGTGTGTGTGTGTGTGTGTGTGTGTGTGTGTGTGTGTGTGTGTGTGTGTGTGTGTGTGTGTGTGTGTGTGTGTGTGTGTGTGTGTGTGTGTGTGTGTGTGTGTGTGTGTGTGTGTGTGTGTGTGTGTGTGTTTTAATCACTTAGTCACAAGACTCAGATTAACAAGTTCTTTGTTCTAATACAAGCCTAATTGAATGACAAACAGTAAGCCTTCCAATGGCCATAATATTAGCATTTGCAGCTGGTTTATGGCAACACACCACAATATAATGTAAATCGGTCAAAAAGATTTTGCCCATCGCGACTGATGTTGCTGCTCCTACTGTTGCTACTGACGATGATCATTGTTATAATGATAATAATAATAATAATAATAATAATAATAATAATAATAATAACAACAACAACAACAACAACAACAACAATAATAATAATAATAATAATAATAATAATAATCTCTCTATCTATTTATTGCCAGATGCCTCAATCCCGTTTGGGATGGCCACAAACAAATCGCCTCCAAGTCGCCGTGTCCCCCGCCATTTCACTGCCTTGCTCCCAACTCACCCCCCCTCTCTCATATACCTCTCCACCCTATCCCTCCATCTCATCCTCGGCCTCCCCCTCCCTCTTCCCCCCTCCACCTCACTCACATACACTCTCTTCGTCAGTCTTTCACCCTCCATCCTCTCCACATGGCCAAACCACCTCAGTGTGTTCCTCATAACGCTTCCTATCACATCCACATCCACACCACAACGCTCCTTTATATCCTCATTCGTCAGCCTGTCTCTTCATGTGACTCCACAGGCTCCTCTTACATAACTCATTTCCACTGCTCTCACTCTTGACTTGTGTCCTTCCAACAACGTCCAAGCTTCACTTCCATACGTTAGAGTTGGTATCACAATACTGTCATGTAGTAACTTTTTCACTTCCATGCTCACTTCCCTGTTTCTAATCACTGCTTTCAAAGATCCAGCAACCTTTCTTCCCTGTTGTACCCTTTCAAGCACTTCACCCTCCAAACCTCCATCCTTACTCATCACACCACCCAAGTACTTAAACGTACTCACATTTTCCAATTCCTCACCATCCAACCTCGCTGTACATTCACTGACTTCACCTCTCTCAAAGACCATCACTTTACTCTTCCCTACATTCACCTTTAGATTCCGTTTCTTACACACTCTCCCAAACTCATCCACCAAGCCTTGCAGCTCCCCTTCGTCTTCACTCAACAACACAGTATCATCTGCAAACAACAGTACAGGGAGTTTCCAAACACTATCCTCTCTCACCAGGGCCACTCCAACATCCACTACCCTACCTTGTACCTCTTTTGTTACCCCATCCATGTACAGATTGAACAACCATGGAGACATGACACATCGGTAGAAAGGTGGCCTGCAGTCCTAACGGACCCAGGTTCGAATCCCGACTGGGGCAGGGAACAGTTTAAGGATTTGAATTTCATTAAATCAGGCTTTACTGTTCTACCAGAAGACCCGCCGACATGTAAAAATACCCCCACTAATACCAATACACCAGTCCTGTATGAGACAGCCCTAGCATGTATTCAATATGGACGGTGGGTGTTAGCGCCGAAGTGGTGACATGTAGAGGTGTATGGTATGTATGAGGACTGCTGGGCCTTGATAGCAGGCTGTGAAGCCTATGCCCAGAGTCGGACACATAAAAAAAAAAAAAAAAAAAAATTCACCATCCACACGCACTGCAGCCTTCGTACCATCGTACATACTCTTCACAGCATTCAACAACTTCCCATCTACTCCATATATTCTTAATACTTTCCACAATCCTTGTCTATCCACCCTGTCATATGCTTTCTCCAAATCCATGAAAGCGGCATGCAACTTCTTTCCCTTCTCTAGAAACTTTTCCACTAAAGATCTAAGAATGAATATCTGATCTACACAACCTCTTCCCTTCCTAAAGTCTCTCTGTTCTTCTCCAACTAATTTCTCTGTTCTTTCTCTAACTCCGTCAATATCCTACCATACACTTTTCCTATTATACTAAGCAGACAAATGCCCCTATGATTACCACACACTTCTTTTTCCCCTTTTCCTTTGTACAAGGGAATAATTATACCTGACTTCCAATCCTCCGGGACTCTACCTTCCTCCCAGGCCACTCTGCACATCTTCCACATCCATTCTACTACTATTTCTCCCCAATGTTTCAGCATTTCACCACACACTCCATCAATTCCTGGGACTTTCCCCGATTTAACTTTCTTCATTGCTTCCACAACTTCTATCCTACTGATTTCTTCCTGTCTTCTCACCTCCCTCCTTCTCCCAGCCATTCCCCAGCCACTTATACTCGCATTACTTCCATCCTCTATGTTCAACAATTCCTTAAAGTGTTCTCTCCATCTGCTCACTTTTTCTCCCTTCTCCACTAGTAATCTACCATTTTTATCTTTCACTCCCCTGCTAACTTCACTTGCACCCTGTCTTACTCTTTTCACCTCTTTCCAGAACATTTTCTTACAGTCCCTCCACTTTACACTCAAATTCCTTCCAAATTCCTCATCCACTCTCTTCTTACTCTCTCTTACTAATCTTTTCACCTCTCTCTTTCTTTCTACATATAACTCTCTCTTCCGCCTCTCAACTTCTTCCATGCCCCTATTTCTCATCCATTCATTGTATGCTTTCTTCTTTTGTGCCACAGCCTGTCTCACTTCTTCAGTCCACCACGCTGTTCCTTGCACCATCCTCCGTCTTCTCTTCCTCCCACACACCACATCACATGCTGCACATATTTCTTCTGTAAATATCCTGCACACACCTTCCACGTCCCCCATCTGCTCCAATTCATATTTCCCCAATCGTTCCTCCACTTCTCTCTTATACTCTGCCTTTTTCTCATCCTCTTTTAACCTTTCCACTCTCCTTGCAACTACTCCTTCCTCTCGTCTTTCCCTTCTTCTATTTTTCCATCTTACTTGAATCCTAATTCTGGCCACCACCAAGTAGTGGTCAGAAAGTCCACTCCCCCAACCTCTATAAGCTCTTGCATCCATTACACATCTTCGCATCCTTTCATTCACACACACATAATCAATCATTGCCTTCCTTTCATTCAGTTCACCACCCACCCTTCTCATCACTCGCCATGTATACCTGTGGATCATTTTATGCCTGAAGAGGGTATTGGCTATCACCAACCCCCTCCCAGCACAAATGTCCACTAACGCACTCCCATTCTCATCTATCTCAGCAGGCACACCCCACTCACCAACTATTCCATCCACCTTCACATTCCCAACTTTACCATTCATAATACCGATCAAAAACACTCTCTCATTCCTTCCAAACTTTTCCATGCACACTTCCACATTTGTCCAGAACTCTTCTCTCACTCTTCTAGCACGATCATGCGTTGGCGCATACACACACACACACAATCGCCCACATTTGTATTCCAACTTTCAACTTTACCCACACAATCCTTGACCCAACTGATCCATACTGTCTTATGCTCCTCTTCCATCTTTTACTCACAACTATACATACTCCTTCCTTTGCCCTCTCATTCTCACCTACTCCTGCACATATACCCCATCCATACTCCCATTCTCTCACACTTTCTCTTCTCCATTTTGTTTCAGTTATTCCACATACATCCACTTTCGCACCCTCAAGCACCTGGACAATCTCTCTCTCTTTCACCTCATCATTCGCTCCTCTTACATTCCATGTACCCATTACCAAGTCCTTTGTCCGGTCCTGGGTCGTCATCGTTTGATCAGTCCTTGGCCGAGTCTTCTTGTTTGTTTTTTTAGTTAGTTGTTTTCCGGGGAGGGGCACTAACCCTTCGCCAACACTTTTAGTCGCCTTTTACGACAAGCAGGGATACTGGGGGAGTATTCTTGGAAAAAAACCCTACCCCCAGGGGAGGTTGAATAGCACAACCTCTTACGACACCCTCATTACAAGATTACACAAGGACTGATGTCTTAATATTTTGGCTGATTTTTTTTCCTTTGAGAAATATCATCTGGGATTTTTAAAAACTCTAGGTTGTCAGGCATCATCATCCTTTTAACAACCTTTACATTTTTATTTACTTCTTTATTTATTTATTTATGGTTCACTGGCATTCCTTGATCTAAACAAAACAGTCTGACGTTACCGAGAACAAACTACAAACTCAGCCTATGGCAGTCAGGGGATTGGTAAAGTGGATATTATACGCCCACAAATAGCCAGCAATTCCCACCTTAACTCACTGAAGCCACCACCTCAGATTTAGTACATTATTGCTGGTGCCAGATGATTACATTGAGGTACAGAGGCCGGTGTGGTGGTGTAGGGGTTAATGATGGCTGGATCTAACCCCTCTCCCCGTTTAGGAAATATCTTAAATGAATCAAATCGTCTGGAGATAGCAAGAGTAAAATATAACAGGGGTCATCGTAGCGAAAAGGTTAAGGAGCTGGTGCAGAAAGCGAGAAGAAAATGAGAGATGGAGAAAAGGAAAGGTATAGAAAAGATAAAGAACGGTCGGGAAAATAGAAGAAGCGTAAGAAATATTGGAAGGAGAGAGAGAGAGAGAGAGAGAGAGAGAGAGAGAGAGAGAGAGAGAGAGAGAGAAACCAGATGGGGAGTATGAGAGGAGGAAAACTGAAATAAAAATAAATCAATAGGATAAGAAGAGGAAGACCAAAGGGAGGAAGGATGGAAGTGGGAGGATGGAGAAAAAAATTAATAATGAGAACCGAGAAAGAGCAGAGATAAGAAAAAACAAATGGGGAAGCAATGAGGGATTTAAAAAGGAAACTGAAGAAAAGAAGTGACTGGAAAAATGCTGGAAGGGAGAGGTATTGGTCAACTTATCGGTAAGAAAAAGATGCTGGATATAAAGCATAAAAAAAGAGTAAATACTGAGCTTTTTGGTTCAAATGTGAGTATCCTTCTCCTCCACTTAAGAGACTGGAGAGATTGCTTCATATTAATTCTAAGCTAAATTATACCCTTCAGTGTGGTGCCTCATTATTATATTTGTGTTTATATTCATTTATTTTGCGACGAGGTGATTCGACTTACTATAGGAGCTTCTTAACAGAGAAGTTAGTGAAAGTTATATGTAATAATTTAATTCGAAAAGTCTGTCTAGAGGTGAAAAAAAATTTCCGAGGATGGCAAGAATAGCATTAAACACACGTCACTGAATTAAAGGGGTTAATCTTATCACTGAGTCTCGAAACCGAAAAAATGATTGGGCGATATCAATAATAAGATATGGTAAATGGGTTGACATAAACTGTTCTAACCTCCTCACTTCGAGCACCCTCTCCTAATGCGAAAAACAACGTCTGGAGGAGCGATAACGAGAGGTAACATGGCCCATCCTGCTGTTTGGGTTGAAGGACACTGTTACAACCTTTCCGCTACGAGTGGTTCTCTTGTTAACGAATATGTTGTTCAGCGGTGGCAAGAATGTGATGCAAAACGGGTCATGCAATTACTCGTGATCATGGAGATTGTTTTTAACCTTCTCACTGACAGAGTCGTCCATAACATGAATAAAACTGTCCGGATATGACACGAAGAAGATACAAAAGAAGTCATCGTATTGAAGGTGACAGTTAGCTTGCTTTCTCTTTGGGAATACTGACATATACGGCAATAAATGAATGAATGAATGTATAATAAATAAATGACCCAATAATAATAATTAAAAAAAATACTCGCACCCTCAATGAAACTGGACTTGCGCAGAATTACTCCATGTGCCTGGTAGTTTAGTGGGCAATTAAAGCGCTCCAATCGGACTAAGCCGGTGCAGGTTTATATCTAAAGGGTGGCGAGAATTTATTGCTCACATAATGCCACTCAGGGAAGAGTGAGGCTGGTCACTCTCATCTTAAATGTCAGGACCAACTTGCCTAGCCCCGGGCTCCTACACTTCTCATGGGGTAACACTGGATTAGGTGATGAATGAATGAATGAATGTTAAGGCGTGTTTGGTAATTCTGTGAAACTGGTGGCTCAAGCTTGTGTCACAGTATACGCCTCTGATGACTGACACAAGGTCATATAATACACTATTACTTAAAGAGAAATTACACTCCTGAGCCATATTTCCTGCTGCCCCGCTGTCCCTGTTTTTATCTGCAAGGAAGTCGTAACCAGGGAGTTATAATGAACAAGACCTACAGCCCTATGGTAAGATGGTAACTGCAAGCCTTGCCACACTACCCAAGTGCCATTATGAACTGCATCTAATGTAGTACACCTTCACACTCGCACCTCAACCCCTCAGTTTGATGGCATGGTACAAATTTTGTTTTGACTGCCTCATGGTGATTTATTCGGATTACCGGAGTCTGAACGGGAGGCATTAGATATAGTCTTCATTAACTTCTTCACTTATACGCGATAAAATAATGTAGGTGGTGGCGACCATCATCCACTGAATGTAGTGATGCCTATTTCTTCCTTAGGTGACTCTACAGTGAGTGACAAACCTAATGGTTTCTTGTAAACTATTTGCAACGCTGGGTGGTACCCATATAACCAAATACTGTGGCACCCTTGTTAACTGCATGGGGTGGCAAATGCAGCGTCCATCCGGGAAACAAACCTCCACACTGTTCCCCGCGCCTCACGATGGCGGGGCGCTGTCTACTTCAAGAAAATATCGGTTCACTACATGGGACGGCCCTGCAGGGGCGGGTGTTTCCTTGCTATTGATGGGTCTGCTCGGCCAGGCAGACCAGGGTTTTTCTATTCCTGCTACTACTGGTGCTACTTATAGACGATCTTCTTAATTTGCATAAAATCATTTGAAGGTACCCTGATTTACAGTAAATGAATAATACGTCCGAACAGTAAAAGAGTAAACACTGGACGATAGAGTTGTGTTGGGTGTGAAGTAGTGGCCACTCCTTCCGTCCACTGATAAACAAGGGTAGAGGACGAGCACAAAGTATCGGCTCAGGTTCAGTGCAATATTTCAAAGCTCTTCGTTAAATACCTGAAAATGTTAAGCACCATTTGAATGCTGATACATCTTTTGTTGAGTGTACTGTCTACTACAGCTTCATCTGACCAAACACAGTGGCCTGCTTTGATGGTGACCTTGGCTGCCTTCCCTCTTCACTTAATCTTCACCCCCCGTTCACTCCTTGATCTATTGAAACCCAGTCTGAGCCAGCAGAATGATCTGCTTTGATGCCGACCTTGGCTGCCTTCCCTCTTGACCTACCCTTACCTCAGCCATACCACTTCCCATACTTTTTTTTTTTCCTTTTTCAGGTTGATTCTTGAATAATTGATTTTAGCATGGTATCGCCTCAGCCGGTGGCGCATTGGTTAAAACTTCTAGCTCGCGACAGGAAGAGCCAAAGTTAGAGTCTCAAGCCGGTCAGACTGAAGGACTCATTTTGTTTCCCCCTTGCACATGTTCACCAAGTTGTATAGGTGGATGTATTCTAGAGGAAGATTAAATCACAGCAATAAACTACTGTCTGCCTTAATGACCCTGGTGTAATCCACTGCCATAATATATGTGTTATTATCCTCGCCTCACACCAGTTACTTCCTTTTGTCACCTCCCCTTTACACCAAAGTTTTATCTCTTCATTTCCCACATTCACCTCCAATCTTTTTCCGTCATTTTTCATACCCATCTCGCTTCCGGCACTCGCATCATTAGTTTTCATTCTCTGTCTTCCTTGGTTAGTATCACATGCTATTTTTTTTTTTTTCCTGGCTGTCGGGACCCTACCTAATGCCACCTTGAGAGTGGAAAAGGAGGTTTGGATGATGATGATGATGTCTACCATTTCACTTCCTACACACGCTGTCTTTCTTTCTTCCATTTTTTTTTTTTTTATTCTGCTTGTCACTTTCCAGTTATACTTCAAGTCTGCATACTTTTTTCATCCATGGTTTACTTTTCACTATTCGTCACAACAGATTTTTTTTTTTTTTATTCCCACACTGTTCATTTTCATGTTTGTTTTATTTTTATTTTTTTTCTTTCAGGTCACTTCCTACGCTCGCCAAAAATAAGTCAGACAGTAAGTCACTCCATCAGCTTTTTTTCTTTTTTAATGCAAGGAAGAGGGAACCAGAGGCTAGAAGCCTTTAAGATTGTTCCCGCAAAATTGTTCGTCAGTCAATCAATCTCTCCCCCCGCCCTGTGTGTGTGTGTGTGTGTGTGTGTGTGTGTGTGTGTGTGTGTGTGTGTGTGTGTGTGTGTGTGTGTGTGTGTGTGTGTGTGTGTGTGTGTGTGTGTGTGGACGGTATACGAATACCACATGTGTCAGTACTATTATTTTATTTCACTCTTCCACAATATCTCCTTGTTTTCCTACACTTCCCCTACTATCACCCATTCTTTTGACTATCCTTCGCTCTCTCCACGCCCTTCCTCATGTATTGCATACAGTTTCCTAGCCTTAGCTTGTCTCCCTCCCTCTCAAACTCACTCATTCGCTCACCTTTTCCCCTCACTCCCTGTCCTCGCTCCAGGTAAACTTTGCTCACCTTCACTCACCGCCAATTAACTTAGCGGCCAATTCACTCACCTGTATTTCAAAAGTTTTCGAGTCAATTCTTAATAAAAAAATTTTAAGGCATCTTTCCTATCACAACCTTCTTTCCGATCGTCAGTATGGGTTCCGTCAGGGACGCTCCACTGGCGATCTTCTCACCTACCTTTCAGACTCCTGGTCATCCTCCTTTCGGGACTTTGGCGAAAGCTTTGCCATTGCACTTGACATCTCAAAGGCTTTCGATCGAGTTTGGCATAAATCTTTAATTTCCAAACTGCCCTCCTACGGTTTCTATCCTTCTATCTGTACCTTCATCGCTAGCTTCCTTTCTGGTCGTTCTATAGCTGCTGTCGTAGACGGCCATCGTTCTTCTCCTAGATCTATCAACAGTGGTGTTCCTCAGGGCTCTGTCCTATCACCAACTCTCTTCCTTTTATTCATCAATGATCTTCTAAGCTGTACATCTAACCCTATCCACTCATACGCTGATGACTCCACCCTTCACCTTTCCATTCGGTTCCCGCAACGCCCATCTCAACAGTTACTTCAAGAAACAAGGGATGAGACTATGACACACCTAATGTCTGACTTGGCTCATATCTCTGACTGGGGTAAAAATAATATGGTTGTCTTTAATGCTTCTAAGACTCAGTTCTTACACCTATCAACCCGACAAAATCTTCCACAGGTATACCCACTAATGTTTAATAATATTCAGATTAATCCTGCATCATCCTTGAACATGCTTGGGGTTTCATTTACTCGGGACTTATCTTGGAAAGATCATATTACATCTCTTGTAAAATCTGCTTCCAAGAGATTGGGTGTGCTAAGCCGACTCCGCTCTTTCTTTACCCCTGCACAATTGTTGACTCTATACAGGGGTTTTATCCGCCCCTGTGTGGAGTACAACTCTCATGTGTGGGGAGGCTCCCCACATACAGCTCTTCTCAATAGGGTGGAGTCAAAGGCTTTTCGTCTCATTAACTCTCCTCCTCTTACTGACTCCCTTCAACCTCTGTCTCTTCGCCGCACTGTTGCATCTTTATCTCTTTTCTATCGCTACTTTAATGGTCACTGCTCCTCTGAACTGTCTGCTTGCATTCCTCCACCTCTACGACGGGCGCGTAGCACCCGTCTGGCAGCAAACTCTCATCCCTTTTCTGTCCAACTCTCTAATGCAAGAGTTAACCGTTACTCCCAGTCTTTCATTCATGCAACAGGTCAGCTCTGGAACTGTCTCCCTCTGTCTGTATTTCCTCCTGCCTATGATCTCCAGTCTTTCAAACGCAGTGTGTCCAGGCATCTCAAAATGATCGGATCTTGAATTTGGCTCTCTATTGTATTTTGTTTTTCTCTTGGAGGGAACTGTTACTGCGGGCTCATGGCCTTTGGTTCCTTCTTCCTCGCATAAAAAAAAAAAAAAAAAAAAAAAAACCTGGACTAGGTGTACGAAGTTAGTGCAGGTGTGGGTCACTGATGAACCCTTGAGTGAGTGAGTGAGGGAGTAATGAAAGGCAATATGGCTGACTAAATCTGCATCTCTGACTGGAAGGACCGACAGGATTTCCAGGTGAGAGATGGGGCTGTGTCGGGGGTGTTGTGACGTTTTAATATCTTCACTACAATGGCATCTTTTCTTGTTTTAGTTGCTCTTGCTCAGGATGATTTTTTCAGCTTAAGAGAGTGGCTGGAAGAACTGGCAGGATTTCAGGGTTGGTAATGGTGTTTTCATGATGTTTAACCCCTGACCTATTTTGTATTTCATTGTTGCTATTTACAGACGCTTTTATCCAGCTCGAATGATTTTTCGAAGTGTATGACGTGGATATAGGCATTATAAATCCCTACCCTACTTGAAATTACTCCAAGGTTAAACAGAATCGTCTAGAAACACCCTCCCCCCCTCCCCCCCCAAAAAAAAGTCGAATAGAAAGGGTTCAGCTTTTTTATTGATATTTCTCTCCTAGGTCATTTTTCTCGGTAACTACGGACGACTACATCCACCAGCAGTCTTCACAACATTTCATTCATACGTGTTTTTGTCTTTAATAAAATCAGTATTTACTGCCGGTGATTTTTTTTTATTGCCTTGTTCTCTTGCTCTTACTGAGAACTGACTAGGAAGACAAAATTCTTTAGTGGCTTACGCTGACGATATCAACATTAACCCGTCACGTCCCGAGGTTTTCCGCACCTCCGACATCCCCCAGTCCCGAGGTATTTTCGATTTTTTTTTTTTGGCTAAAACCTTCGCTTTTGGTGAGAAACATCGAAAATTCATAGAGAAATCACTCACCTGAGGTTTAAAGTGCCCAATCCAGGTAGGAGTTCCTCCTTACCTGAGTGGGTTTTCTAACATGCTGGCACCAAAGAAAACGAGTTCTATGGGAGGGTAACTATTTTATCCACTCATAAACGGTATTTATTTATTTACTTGGTACGAATGTATATGTAGTATGACAGTATATTGGTTTTCAAGCAGTAATAAAGGCATTATAAGCATTGTTTCACTCACTAACTAATCACCATACCTGACCTATTTTTGCCACACTACCTGATCATTATTTCTGGCTGTTTCTTCTTCTAATGCTATGTAAACATTGTCCTCCACATTGTCATCGATTGGGGAATCACTCTGGCCCTGAATAACTTTACTAGCCAGGTCACTGGTAACAGGTCCTTTGCCAAGACAATGGAGTGAGGGGGGGAGGGGGGAGGTTATGCAGTGTAAGGCATTGTCCCTGCTTGGTATCTTGTACAGGAGTAGAGGAAGGTGTCCCGTGTATACATACGAAAAATCACGTGCGAAAATTGAAAATTGTGCAAATTAGGTACCTTGCAATTGCACGACGTACTGGTACGTCGTCGGGACTGGCAAATGCAAATCGTGGTGACGTACCCATACGTCGTCGGGACGGGGCGGGTTAAAAACAAGAAGGAGCACTCACTGAGCCCAACACCCGCGTCCACCAACTAAGGGGCAAACATATGACTTTGTCCTGTGACCCTGATGTTCGACGGATTACTCTAAAAATCGAATTCCTTACTTCTTGCCTAACCATTAACCCTTTCAGTTGACTTTGCTCAGTGACCTTGACCTCTGACCCTTCCCTGTGACTTTGATATTTGACTGTTCTCAAAATAGTTTTTTTTTTTTTTATCCTGGCTTTAACGTGAACCTTTACACAAAGTTGAGTCTACATCAGGTAAAACTGACCTTATCATGTGACCCTGACCTTTGACCCATTGTTCTCAAAAACAGCACATCAGTCTCTTGGGTGATCAAACCATCCATTCATTTTGATTCAAATTAGATCAAATCTGCTTGAGTTGTTCTGTTAACAACACACTCACTCGGGTCGAACTTTGACCCTGTCTTGCGGCCTGGATCTTTGACTGATTGTTCTTAAAGCAAAATTCCTTTGTTCCTGTCCCTTAACCCTTCCACCAAGTTTGGTTCAAATCATATCAAAACTCTCTGATTTGACCCTGCCTCTGACCTTAACCTTTGACTAGTTGTTCTAAAAATCGAATCATCTTTATACTGTCATATCCTTAACCCTCCACACAGTTTAGTCTAAATCACGGAAACTACTTTCCCTTTCACCTTGACCTCTGACCATTGCTCTTAAAAAAAAAAAAAAAATGTGTTTACTCCTTAGCTAACTCTCAACCCTTCCACCAAGCTTGACAAAAATTGGACCAAAACTTTTTAAGTAATTTTCTTAAATATCTCACTGGTCGAACTCTCTATGATAACTTTATTTTTTTATTTTCATTTTGCTCAGTCTACCACCCGAATATGCTTCATTGTTCGACGTAGGAAGGACCTGTATGGGAAAATGGACTCATTAAGGATATTGAAGGTCTCCAGTTCAGAACATCTCCCCTAAACTGAATCTATCTATTGCCAGACGCCTTAATCCCGAAAGGGATGGCCACAATCAAATCGCCTCCACGTCCCCCTGTCCTTTGCCATTTGGCTGCCCTCTTTCCAACTCGCATTCCCTTTTTCATATCTCTCTCCACTCCACCCCTCTAACTCATCCTTGGTCTCTCCCTTCCTCTCTCCCTCTCCACTTCACTCACATACACTCTCCTACTCGGTCTCTCATTCTCCATCCTCTTCACATGGCCAACCTATCTCAGAGTATTTCTCTTTACACTTTCAACCACATCCACATCAACACCACAACTCTCCTTCACTTTCTCATTTATGTGTCTGTCTCTTCAGGTAACGCCACATTCTCCTCTCAAATAACAAAACTGAGTAAAATCGTCCAAAAGTGGCATGGGTTAACAAAAATAAAAGGAGGCTGTAAACTGATATACGTTTGTTCTCCTTTGTTCCTGTTCACCCTGCTGTACAACTTGGGATCACTGGGGATAGCAATGTTGGGGAAACTGAGAATTATTAAAATCTGATTGTCTGTCTAAATGACCTGTAGCAGAGTCATTAACCATCAATCCTAGTTATTTCATTATTTGTTTATATGTGAGTATTTATCTCTATTTATATATTTACTGCTGAGGGTTATACACATTCAGATCTGGGGGTGTAACAGCACAGTACCTGAATGGAATTATGTGGCGATAATCAGAATAAAATTAAAAGATACATGCAGGTGTAAATGTAGCTTTAACTATACTTACATACCTGGATGAAATGTTTTCACCCAGGGACACCGTTTTCACAATCCACGCCTCTGCATAGTCTTTTCGTACATGTACCTCGCAAATTTCAGAATGCAAGTTTTTCAATATTCTAAATTTTCTTGTCACCGAAGGGTCGGAGGATTGAATCCACCCAAGGGTCATTGGTAGACATCAGGAAGGGCAACCGGTCATTAAATGTTACACGCTCCAATCCAAAGTCGTCTATCCTGGGGCAACGCCTTAGTCCTTCGGGGATACCTGGTATAAAACCAAATTTTTTTTTTATATATAAACACTCATATCCACTCAGTTCTGCACCACCTGGCCATCCCACAGTAATATGGAGTTTGTGGGACTATGGGACTTGATCTCGTTGGCTTAGGAGGCTCCCACCATGTCTTCCCCACCAATATGTTTATTTATGTGGACAGTTAATCCAGTTAGTACCGTGGCGACTTACTCTTAATTATTCTTGCTGTCATCCCACGGGTATATTAAACTAGTAAAAAACTCTCGTACTGGATGGATTAATAAAAGGCATATCGGTTCCCTCAAAACTAAATGAAACTTGCCAAGTGCTAAAAAGCGCACATTAAAAAGGCATAGCTAATTGGTTTGAAGAAATTAATACTCTGTTGCAAGTTGCTTATACAATATGATATCGATATTAATAAACGATAAAAAATTCATGAGTTTCCTGAGGTGCAATATGATGCTAAAATAAAGGTAATAAATATCCTCCAACACTCACGAGAATCCCGTCGGTGTGACAGCCTGGCACAGGAGGCTGGGACGTGAAGCCTTGATCGAACCACCAGCGAAACATCAATTCACAAAGTTTCATAATCACCTGAACCAACACAAATGAAACCCTGCTAACCTTACCCGCCACACCAAAACTTTAATAAAGATTAAAAGTGTGGAATGGTAGGTGTGGTGAGAGATGGTGACGGTGGTGATAGGTGTGGTGAGTGATGACGGTGGTGGTGACTGGTGTGGTGAGTGATGGTGGTGGTGGTGATTGGTGTGAGTGATGGTGGTGGTGATCGGTGTGGTGAATGATGGACACTTGGTGATTGGTGTGGTGAGTGACGGTAGTGATGGTGGTGATAGGTGTGGTGAGTGATGGTGGCGATGGTGGTGATAGGTGTGGTAAGTGATGGTGGCGGTGGTGGTGATAGATGTGGTGAGTGATGGTGGCGATGGTGGTGATAGGTGTGGTGAGTGATGGTGGTGGTGATTGGTGTGTGATGGTGGTGGTGACTGGTGTAGTGAGTGATGGTCACGGTGGTGATTTGTGTGGTGAGTGACGGTAGTGATGGTGGTGATAGGTGTGGTGAGTGATGGGGGCGGTGGTGGTGATAGGTGTGGTGAGTGATGGTGGCGGTGATGGTGATGATTGGTGTGAGTGATGGTGGTGGTGATTGGTGTGGTGAGTGATGGTCCCGGTGGTGATTGGTGTGGTGAGTGACGGTAGTGGTGGTGGTGATAGGTGTGGTGGGTGATGGTGACGGTGGTGGCGATAGGTGTAGTGAGTGATGGTGGCGGTGGTGGTGATAGGTGTAGTGAGTGATGGTGACCGTGGTGGCGGAAGGGATGACAGATGTAGTGAGTGATGGTGGCGGTGGTGGTGATGGATGTGGTGAGCACGAGGGAGGTGATGATTAGTGTGGGTGATGGATCGCCACGCCAGTCACTGGACCACGAAACACGGTAACTCGAGTCCAATGTGGTGTTCTTGGGTGTTTGTATTATTTCCCTCACATCTAGAGGCCCTCCTTTACTAGAGGTAATTCGTCTGGTGGTATCTATACGCTTTTTATCCTAACTTAGATCAGATTTGTGACCTGTTGCGGGTTATTCATATCAATTCAGTGGCTGAAATACAACACGACAGCTTAACATCCTTTAATTAGCACATCTTCATGATTAGCATTTTAATCTAGTGCTAATCTACTGTTGCAACTCAACATTGAAAATGAGGAAATGGCAATTTTAGGCCAAGTTTGAGTAAAAAAGGTATAGAATAAAAAAAAAAAAACACGCTATTGGCTGAGAAATGTAATGAAGCTTGCTTCTTGGGTCTTCCCAAACGCGAGGCATTTCCAGAGATTAACAAAATCGTCTGGTGGTGGCGAGAATAAAACTAACAAGACATCGTGTTGAGGAAGTTAAACTAAGTCACCTGAATTTCATCCACGTCCCCTCTCTCCCATTCTATTGGTAGTCTACTGTTATCATCATCATATCATCATTATCCTCAACATCCTCATCATCATTATAATCATCTGTCTTATAATAATTACTAGGTATTATTATTATTATTATTATTATTACTCTCATCTTAAATGCTAGGACCACCTTTGCCTAGCCCCGGGCTCCTACGGTCCTCTTGGGGTACCATAGGATTGGATGATGAATGAATGAATGAATGATTGATGATGATGATGATGATTATTATTATTATTATTATCATGGTCATCATCATCATTAATTTTATTAGTATAAATATACTCCTGGTATTCTGTATATTGAGTACGAGCATTAGGACATTAGAAATTTTGCCTTGGCTAACTCTAGGCAATTTTATCACCTGAAGGACACTTGTAGCGTGCAAGGGCTTAAAGTTAGATCACCTCCGATTAGCTACAGATTTCAGTAAGTAAATATCTATCAAGGTACAAATTAAAGCCACATCATCTCATTACAGATGAGAATAAAAACAATAGCACCAAACGGTATGCAGGTTAAAACCAAATAATCCATTGTTTAATTCCTGGCTGGACTTACAGATATGAAATCCTCACACATATCCAAACAAACACCCACAAGAACACGCGGCGAAAAAAATTATGCATGTTCAATTTACGTCCCAATATCAAACCAAACGAGAACAAAAACTACGAAGTCACTGCAGTCAACACAAAACACACAGACATCCAAACACACACGCAAATAAACACACACAAAACCCAGCAAACACACACAGGCTAAGATAATACACACTCATCCCACCTGAGTAACTGAACCCATGAATTAACTAAAAGAACTGCCACACCGCTACAATAAATACAAAACACACAGACATCCAAACGTACACACTAAAAAACAGGCAGGCGCACGCCGACATACACAAGCACAATAAAAACGAGCAGACTACTCACAAAGCTCTCACCTGACTAGACTGGTCATTAAAAAAATACATATATAAAAAGGTAAACATGAACTGTGTAACTGATGGCATTGTATACTTTTAGTTATGTGAGTATTTTACTAAGGGCTACACCAAGGCAAATGGTAAGGATAGATAAACACAAATGTGCTGGGAAGAAACAGACAGGGGAATGATTATTGACTTAGAACAATACAGAGTTACTGCATGATTTCAAAATAGTACAAGGTCATTACATTACAGCATGTGTGGATTAATAACATGGATAAAATAGTTACAGACTACAAGTATGAGTAATGAATTTAGTGAGAAGCTGGAGTGCTGGGCTCAAATGTTTATGTGTTTTGTATATGTAAAGTTGTACCACATGGCCAGATTTTACCAGGAGAGACGGAAAGCAAGGAGGTAGTAGCCGGAGTGAAGTTGAGAGTAGAAAGAAGGCCGGAGCTAGTTCACCCGCTCGATTTTAAGCCCCCTAATGAGGTGGGCAGAGCACCAGTAAGCCTAGGTCGCCTGAATATTCAACTTTGGTTAAGGCACCACTACAGGTGAGGAGGGAAGAGAAATTGAATTATAATGGTAGCAGCACCAATAGCGATGCTGATTCCGAGAACGAGGTGTGGAAAAAGCCATGAGAGAAGGAAACCACATGTGTATGGTGTAATGCGAGGTACAATACTTTGTGGCGTAATATATGCCACAGCACTCCCCCTCCCCCCCTCCGTTTTATGGCAATCAAACAGGGAGAAAAGAGAGAGACAAAAAAAAAATATGATTGGGGTACAAGGTATATATATATATATATATATATATATATATATATATATATATATATATATATATATATATATATATATATATATATATCTATATATCTATATATATATATATATATATATATATATCTATATATCTATATATATAATATATATATATATAGATAGATAGATATATATATATATAGATAGATATATATATAGATAGATAGATATATATATATCTATATATCTATATATATCTATCTATCTATATATATATATATATATATATATATATATATATCTATCTATCTATATATATATATATATATATATAAGTAATCCCTCTACTTTCCGGACATCCCCACTTACCGGACATAATCATCCCAGGATCCAATATTCCCAAAATGGTCCGAAAACCGAAAAAAAAAAAAAAAAGATTTTTTCCCGCCCGTAATTTGAACTTGGTGCGCGCAGCGTGGGACAGCCTTGTTGTGGTGCATCATTCCTCCGACATCCGCTAGAGCACCCCTGCATCCTCCCCACTTTCTGCCCGTCTCTTGTCGTGAGTGAATGCTTGTCGTCATGGCTGCCCGTGTGCTCGCTTTTGTGGTGGTGCCTTACCTGCTCCAGGCACTCCTGCTGCTCTCGTGCCTCTCCTTCATGTGTGTGATGATGGCCCCGCCGCCTGAGAAGAGGGAGAGAGTGGTATTGGCTCTGGAGAAGAAGTGGGAGATACTGGAGAAAGTAAATGCGGGATGGTCTTCGTCACGCATCCTCCGTGAGTTCAACCTGGCCCGATCTACTTTGTTTGATATTAAGAGATCCCGAGACAAACTCATGCAGTACACGGCTGACTTCTCGTCGAAAAGCAAAACCAACATAGAGAGGAAGATGATGTTTGCTCCAAAGTTTGCTGAAGTCGACCGCTCCACATTGATTTGGTATCAACAGCATCGTGCTGCTGGTGTGATGGTACGGTACGAAGCTGAAGGCTGCTGCTGAGAAGTTCGCAAGGCTTCACGATGCCCTAGACTTCAAAGCATCCGAGGGTTGGCTCTTCGCGTTCAAGTTACGACATGGCCTTACCAACCGTAAGTCTCATGGCGAAGTTTTGGATGCTAACGAGGATGGAGTAGAGGAGTTTTGGCACAAGGTGAAGGGCTTGATCGACAGGGAGGGCCTCACTCTCGGTCAAGTCTACAACGCTGATGAAACTGGTTTATTCTATCGCTCTTTGCCTACGAACACTCTAGCCAAGGAGACAGAGAAGCGTGAACATGGCTGCAAGCTCTCCAAGCAACGGCTATTTGTGTTGTGCCAATGCTAACGGCATGCACCGCCTTAAGCCCGTTATTGTTGGCCGTACAAAGCAGCCTCGGTGTCTTTGTGTGGTGATGGATGTCCTTCCTGTCGTCTGGTACCATTCCTTGAAGGCATGGTTCACAGCCCACATCTTCAAAGACTGGTTCCACCACCATTTCGTCAAGAAGGTCATACATTACCAGATGGAGAAACTGGGAATCCCACGTGTCCAGGTAAAGACCCTCCTTCTCCTTGACAATGCACCTGCTCACCTGTGCGACAAGGACTTGGTGGCTGAGAATGGCAGCATTAGGTGCCTGTTTCCGCCACCTAATGCTACTGCTCTCATCCAACCAATGGACCAAGGAGTGATCATGGCAAAGAAGCACCTATACCGACGGAAGTTCCTGGATGAGGTGATGGTTGTTCTCGAGGACGAAGACGAGTGCAGGGAGGGACGGGACATGCGAGGCCAATGGACTTCGGAAAACCTTTGCCGCTACAACATCAAGTCTGCCATTTACAACTGGGCCAGTGCATGGAAGGAAATCCCTGTTAAGACTAGAAAATGGTTGGTCTCATCTGCTTCTCGGAACGGATGAAAGCACGATTTCCTAGGTTTCGACTTGGATGACTTCCATTCACGTCTACGTGTGCACGGTGACGATGTTGATGTGGACGAAGTGCGTGAGTGGTTGGATGATGATGAGGGCGATCCTGGGTATCAGACCCTGTCTGATATCGAGATGGCATCTTCAGTTGCAGGTGTCAGTACCCAGCTTGAAGATTCTGACGAGGACGGCGACGATGATTCGGACTCCTCTCAGCATGACTCAACTCCAGCCATCCCCAAGCTGAGCGCACTCCGGGAACACCTAGAGTTCGTTCTGGACTACCTGGAACACCCGGACTGCGACAGGGAGATGGGGCCCTTGGGACTTGTGGAGGAAGTGCATGCTTTCAGGCAGCATCGTCAGAGTTGTCGTTCCTTGTGTCAATCAACGATTGACAGCTTTTTCAGGCCAGTGACCCCCGCTGTGCCCAGCCCTGGCTCCACTCCGTTGCCTCCCCAAGACAGGCCCTCATCCTCCAAGCCACAGCCCAGCACATCAGCCATGGTGGAGTCACCGCTCGACGTGAGTTTGCGTTTATCTTCTGAGTCGTCTGCAGTGGGTACGCCATCACCACGACCCAGCGACGCACCCCTTGATCACCTCCCAGCGATACTCTCAGACTCTGATAGTGATTAAACAGCAAGAACTTCTCCACTAGACCACACGGGAATTTAGTGTTGTGCAGTGAAAGAAAAACAGTGAATACAGTATTGTTAAGAAATTAGAAATTTGAGTGAAAAGACAAAATTTTTGGACTCAATTTAACGTAAACAAAGTTGTGATTTGTTTTGAAATTGGTTTTATGTGTGGAAAGACTTAAAGTGCAGAGTGCAACACTTAATAAGTTACAATGGAGCATAAGTAAGACAAGAGTGCGCAGTGTGAAGAGAATGGACTTCTGAGTGCGAATGACTAAGTTCAGTGCAAGACTTCATGAACAGTGTACTGCAAGTGCTTCAGGAAATCCTTCTTACTGTCAGAGTCTGAGAGGAGGCGGTTATTCATCGAGATGGCCATGGACTTGCTGTAAGTAGGCAGAATGTTTCATACTGTACTGTACTGTATTTTCCATACTGTACTTACCTCAAACACCTCATTTCACTCTTTTATGTCCCTTATTGGTGTGAATATGTAGTGTCTTAGGTACTATGCATGTGCAGTAGGGAGGTGTTTTTCTGAGTTAGGCTAGGTTAGGGTCCATAACTACCAGTCCAGGAGCCAGGGACTTGTAAGTACCCAGAATGTTTAACCCGTCACGTCCCGAGCTATTTCGCACCTCTGACACCCCCCAATCCCGAGGTATTTTTGAAAAAAAAAATTATGGATAAAACCTCCCCTTTCGGTGAGAAACATCGAAAATTCATAGAGAAATCGCTCACCTGAGGTTTAAAATACTTGATCCAGGTAGGAGTACCTCCTTATCTGACTGGGTTTTCTAACAGGCTGGCACCAAAGAAAACGAGTTCTATGGGAGGGTAACTATTTCACACAACTCATAAACGGTATTTATTTATTTACTTGGTATGAATTTATATGTAGTAAGAGAGTATATTGGTTTTCAAACAGTAATATAGGCATTATAAGCATTGTTTCACTCACTAACTCATCACCATACTTGACCTTCTTTTGCCACATTACCTGATCATTATTTCTGACTGTTTCTTCTTCTAATGCTTTGTAAACTTTGTCCTCCACATTGTCATCGATTGGGGAATCACTCTGGCCCTGAATATCTCTACTGGCCAGGTCACTGGTAACAGGTGAATTGCCGAGACAATGGCGTGAGGGGGGGAGGGGGAGGTTATGCGGTGTAAGGCATTGTCCCTGCTTGGCATCTTGTAGAGGAATAGAGGAAGGTGCCCCGTGTATACGTACAAAAAATCACGCGCGAAAATTGAAAATTGTGCAAATTAGGGACCTTGCAATTGCACGACGTACTAGTACGTCGCCGGGACTGGCAAATGCAAAATGTTGCAACGTACCCATACGTCAATGGGACGGGGCGGGATAACATTCTATAAACCTACCTCAAAAACCTCATTTTATTGTTCTTTTGCATTTATTTCAGTCTTTTATGTCCCTTATTGGTGTGGTTTGGGTCTTAACCCGCCCAGTCCCGGCCACTTTTCGACCACTGGTACCCCCCAATCCCGGGCAATTTTCGACCTTTTTTTTTTTTTGCTAAAACTTTCGCTTTTGGTGAGAAACATCGAAAATTCATAGAGAAATCGCTCACCTGAGGTTTAAAATACTCATTACAGGTAGGAGAGCCTCCTTACTTTACTGGGTTTTCTATCAGGCTGGCACCAAAGAAAACGAGTTCTATGGGAGGATAACTATTTCACACCACTCACAAACGGTATTTATTTATTTACTGTTATGAATTTATATGTAGTACAAAAGTATATTGGTTTTCAAGCAAAAATATAGGCATTATAAGCATTGTTTCACTCACTAATACCTGACCTTTTTTTTGCCACATTACCTGATCATCATTTCTAACTGTTTCTTCCTCTAATGCTATGTAAAGTTTGTCCTCCACATTGTCATTGATTGGGGAATCACTCTGGCCCTGAATTTCGTACCGTGGCATGACATGGCTATACTGGCCAGGTCACTGATAACAGGTGAATTGCTGAGAAAAGGGCATGCAGGGGGGGGGAGGAGGTCATGCTGGGTAAGGCATTGTCTCTGCCTGGCATCTTGTTGAGGCAGGTGTCCCGTGTATACGTACCAAAAATGACTCGCGAAAATTGAAAATTGTGGAAATTATGAATCTTGCAATTGCAGGACGTTGAAGTACGTCCTCGGGATTAGCTGTGACAAAACGTGAGGACGTGGAAGTACGTCCTCGGGACGGCGTGGGTTATATAGGTGCTATGCATGTCCAGAGGGAGTTGTATAGGTGTTTTTCTGAGTTATGGTCCATAAGTACAAGTCCAGGAGGCTGGTGCCCACAATCCGGATAGGACCACTTTCCGGACATGCCTTTGGCTCTATTACGTCAGACAGAGGAGGGATTACTGTATATAAATAGATAGATAGATACATAGATAGATAGATATAGATAGATAGATATAGATAAATATAGATATATAGATATACATATATATATAAATATAGATAGATAGATAGGTAGATATAAATATAGATATAGGTATATATATTTGTATATATATATATATATATATATATATATATATATACCGCTTTCAAAGTGAGCGAACATTTGAAAGTGATTTGGATGCGGTAATTACAAATAGCAGCTGTAATAGACAGGAGAGTTTCTAATGACAGGTCCATTCCATGGCTATGTGTGATGGAGTAACATATTAAATGGGGGGGGGGGCATGACTATAAACTAAGCAATAGTAGCCGGGCATAACTTTCTGTATGAACATTTGACTAGTGCTTAGTTATGATGAACAAACGAATGAGAGAGTTATGCCTGCCTTTACAACTGAGCTCTTATATAAGGTAGCACAAACACAAAAAAACAATAATTCTGTACCATACGAATCGAACATAGGTGTGATGACATCGAGTGTCTGCGGTTTTTGGTATCAGATTATGCTGGAGTGTAAAATTGTTTTTTTGTTTTTTTTTTTATGTGCCTGACTCTGGGCATAGGCTTCACAGCCTGCTCTCAAGGCCTAGTAGTCCTCCTACATACCATACACCTCTCTGCATGTCACCACTTCGGCTCTAACACCAACCGTCCATATTGAATACATGCTAGGGCTGTCTCATACAGGGCTGGTGTATTGGTATTAGCAGGGGTACTTTTATGACATGTTGGCAGGTCATCTGGTAGATCAGGAAAGTCTGCTTTTTTTATGAAATTCAAATCTCTTAAACCGTTCCTTGCCCCAGCCGGGATTCGAACCTGGGTCCATCAGGACTGCAGGCCGCCTCTCTACCGATTCAGTCACCGACGGCCTGATTGAATGTAGGTAAATGTGGTAGTTATTGATGTAGTTTGTAGGATTGTGGTTAGTGGTGGAGGGATTACAGGAACGACAGATGTTAATGGATGAGGGGTATTGAATGGGGGAGGGGTGGGGATTGGTGGGAAAAAGTGTGGGTTAGGATCGCCTGAGGTTGACGGAGAGGGTGGGTTAGGGTTTAGGACTGGGTAAGGGGACGGAGCTGGGGTTGACGGAGAGGGTGGATGAGGTGTAAGGACGGGTTGAGGGGTGGTGGGTCGGGGAGTAAGGTGAGAGGTAGGATCGTCTGAGGTTGACGGAGAGGGTGGATGAGGTGTAAGGACGGGTTGAGGGGTGGTAGGGTTAGTGCTGGAGGTCGGGTTTGTGGACGGTAGTGTGGGTGGTGGTGTGGGGGTGTTTGCATCAGTGGTAGAGGTGTGCTTGTCTACATGATGCCTGAGTCAGGGTGTGGTGATGACAGGTAGTGGAGGGTACGAGTTGACAAAGGGGATGGTGTGTGTGTGTGTGTGTGTGTGTGTGTGTGTGCGTGTGGTGCATGTAGGTGTTGGTGCTGGGATATGAGGTGTTTGTTGTGGGCATGTTGTTGGTGGGCTGGCAAGGTTGTGGGATGACATGTAGGGTGTTGTCTGTGACTGGGTTTGTGGTGCTGCTGGTTTGACTCTTTCTGCAGAGATTGTAGGTGGTTTCCCGTGTTTGTATATTGTGACTGTCTTGTGTTTGTGATCACAGGGTATGGGCCCTCGTATGGGGATTGGAGTGGTGATGTGCATTGATCCCTCCTCACAAAGACCTGTTCGGCAACTGGTAGGGAGTTCGGGATGAACGTCGTCTGGTGCTGGCGAGAACGGGGAGGGACTGGTTGTAGTGCCTGCATTGCCTGCTGGAGTTCTGGGAGGAAAACCAGGGCTGGCGTGGCTGGTTGTGGGGCGAACTGCCCCGGTAGCCTCAAGTCTTCCCCGTATGTTAGCTCTGCTGGGGAATTCCTGATGTCCTCCTTCTCAGTAACCTTCAAGATTAGGAGGATGATTGGCAGCACGGCCACCCAATTCACTGGGTGGGGAAGTGTCCCCAGTGCTTCCTTCAGGCGATGATGGCAAAGCTCAATCATCCCATTTGCCTGAGGGTGATATGCAGAGGTTCTGTGGCATTTGGCACTCAGGAAGTCCATTAGGTTCTGCCAGGCCCGAGATTTGAATTGGGGGCCTTGGTCTGTGATGACGACCTGCGAGGCACCAAAACGAGCGACCCAGGATGCCAGGAAGTGCTATGCCACACAGTCAGTTGTAGCGTCCAGCATGGGCGTGACCTCAACCCACCTTGTCACTCAGTCTATGCACGTTATATATAGCGGTTACCCCTAGATTCGGGAAGGGGGCCGAGGATGTCATTGTGGACTGTGTGGAAACGTTGAGTTGGTGTGGGCAGCTGTTGAAGTGGTGTCTTGGTGTGGCGATGCACTTTTGCTGACTGACAAGCCACGCATGCTCGGACCCAGTTGGTGGTCTCACCCCTCATCCCTGGCCATACCACTTGCTGGCTAAGTAAGTTGTGTGTGCCGCAAATGCCTGGGTGCGCCTGTCGTGGTAATGATTAAAGACTTGCCTTCAGAATCGTTGGGGAATATAGGGCCGTGCTGTTCTGCAGGATATGTCACACCAGAGTTTCCAGGGTGTGCCGGTGACATCAAATTGTTGTAGTTGAAGTGAGGTCGTGGCTTGCAGCATTTCCTGGAGTTCCTGATCGTGCTCCTGCTCCTGCCAAGGCTGCATGGTCAAACAGGGATAGTGTAGGGCCGACAGCTGAAACTCCATGGGACAAGGCATCTGCGACCTTGTTCAGGTCCTCGCTGATATGCTGGATGTTGGTGGAAAACTCTGAAATGAAGGCTAGCTGTCTTGCCACCCGAGGAGACCAATTTTCACCTTTCTGAGCCATGGTGTAAATGAGGGGTTTATGGTCAGTGAGGATGGTGAATTCTCTGCCTTCCAGAAGATGCCTGAAATGTCTGACTGGCTTACATATAGCCAGGAAATCCCTGTTGAAGGCACTGTATTTGCACTGGACAGGGTTAAGGCACTGGCTGAAGAATGCAACAGGCACATTTGCAGCATTGACTTGTTGTTGTAGGACTGCACCTACAGCTTCGGCAGAGGCGTCTGTGGGGAGTGTGATGGGGGCATCTGGTGATGGGTATGCTAGGCAGGGTGTGGTGGTGATGTGGTTTTTGAGGGTGTTGAAGGCATGGTCTGACTGTGCGGCCCATTGAAGAGGCTTGGAGGATGTCTTTTTTGTCCCCTTCAGGAGATTGTTAAGTGGAGCTAGTGTGGCTGCGCCGTTTCTCGTGAATATGCAGGGTGGTGCACATCGTCTGGCTTCCATGCCAAAGCGTTTTTGATATGTACACAACACAAAATCGTCCCTTGCTGTTTGGCGATTAGCATTATGACGATGGTTCACTGGGGGAACACTGTTGGAACACTGAGGGGCTGGGGAATGATTTGCAACACTGGGGGTCTGAGTGGTGAACCCACCTATTTTACTTTCCAGCTTGTCTATTCTATTTGTTAAATTTGTTAACAAGGTACACAGCTCTAAATTGGAACCGTTTTTGGTAGCTACACTGCTCACTGACACCACTGTTTCACTGGGGGTAGCACTGGTGGCTACGACAGGGGAAAAAGAGGAGTGTGGACTTACTGGGTGGTTTGCATAATGCTGTTGAGTTTCTTATAGAATGTTCGCCCTCTCATTGAAGACAGCAAGGGATGTGCCAGAGGCCAGGGATGCTAGGCAGAGTCGGAAGTCTGGTGGCTTGAGCTGGAGGACTCGGTGCCGGAGGAGGCCATCTGATAGGGTCGCTCCAGCTGCCATAAGGGTGGCTTGAATGTGGGCAAGGAGGGCTGAGGGGCGCTGCTGTTGGGAGCGAATTGCATCCAGCTCCATTAGCAGTGCCTGCTTTGATTTGCCCAGGGCCTGCAGCAAACTCTCCTTGAGGGTTTTATATGTTTGCCCTGTAGGTGGTTTCAGGAGTACGTCCTGTACAAGGGCAGCCACTTGAGTTGGGAGAGTGTGGACAACTGCTCTGAATTTGTCATCATCACTTGTATCGTCAGGCCACTCAGCATCAACTTGTGGAAACCACGTGTTAATATCGTACGTGAATGTAGGAAGGGATAGGCGGATGTGTGGTAAGGTCTCCATGTTCTTTATTCACTCTGGGAAGTCACCACTGTAGCGTTTTAGTTATATGAGTTTTTTACTAGGGGCTACTCCAAGGCAAATGGTAAGGACAGATAAACTCAAATGTGCTGGGAAGAAACAGACAGGGGAGTGATTATTGACTTAGAGCAATACAGAGTTACTGCATGATTTCAAAATAGCACAAGGTCATTACATTACAGCATGTGTGGATCAATAACATGGATAAAATAGTTACAGACTACAAATGTGAGTAATGAATTTAGTGAGAAGCAGGAGTGCTGGGCTCATATGTTTATGTGTTTTGTATCTGTAAAGTTGTACCACGTGGCCAGATTTTACCAGGAGAGACGGAAAGCAAGGAAGTAATAGCCGGGGTGAAGTTGAGAGTAGAAAGAAGGCCAGAGCTAGGTCACCCGCTCGGTTTTAAGCCCCCTAATGAGGTGGGCGGAGCACCAGTAAGCCTAGGTCACATGAATATTCAACTTTGATTGGTTTAGGCACCACTACAGGTGAGGAGGGAAGAGAAATTGAATTATAATGGTAGCAGCACCAATAGCGATGCTGATTCCGAGAATGAGGTGTGGAAAAAGCCATGAGAGAAGGAAACCACATGTGCATGGTGTACTGCGAGGTACAATACATTGTGGTGTAATATACGCCACACTATTATGTAAAACGAAAAAAAAAAAGCGATGGGACACCAACAAAAACACACACCAATTAATCTCTCTCTCTCTCTCTCTCTCTCTCTCTCTCCTTTATTGCTTTACCAACAGCCAGGAATTGGCACCCGTAACACTAAATCACCCAGCACAGGACATGGAATATATGTGGAATAATCCATGGTGGAATATATGTGGAATAATCCAGGGTGAAATATATGTGGAATAATCCAGGGTGGAATATATGTGGAAGCCAGAGTGTCGTATATGTGGTTTTAAGGAAGCAGAGTAGCTCCAATTAACACTGCTATATATGGCTTCACTGGTCATATGTAAGTGGAGTTAATGGTGGAATATATCTGGAATTAAGTGGAGTCAAGGGTGGAATATGTCTGCAATTAAGTGGAGTCTATCTATCTATCTATCTACTGCCAGACGCCTCAATCCCCTGCGGGGTGGCCACAAACAAATCTCCTCCACGTCGCCCTGTCCCCCGCCATTTCACTGCCCTGTTCCCAACTCACACCCCCCTCTCTCATACACCTCTCCACTCCATTCCTCCACCTCATCCTCGGCCTCCCCCTCCCTCTCCCCCCCTCCACTTCACTCACATACACTCTCCTCGTCAGTCTCTCACCCTCCATCCTCTCTACATGACCAAACCACCTCAGTGTGTTCCTCCTAACGCTTCCTATCACATCCACATCCACACCACAACGGTCCTTTATATCCTCATTTGTCAGCCTGTCTCTCCATGTGACTCCATAGGCTCCTATTAAATATCTCATTTCCACTGCTCTCACTCTTGACTTCTGTCCTTCCAACAACGTCCAAGTTTCGCTTCCATAAGTTAGAGTTGGTATCACAACACTATCATGTAGTAACTTTTTCACTTCCATGCTCACTTCCCTGTTCCTTATCACTGCTTTCTAGGAACCAGCAACCTTTCTTCCTTGTTGTACCCTTTCAGGCAATTCACCCTCCAAACTTCCATCCTTACTCATCACATTCCCCAGGTACTTAAACGTGCTCACATTTTCCATTTCCTCACCATCCAACCTCACTGTACATTCACTGACTTCACCTCTCTCAAAGACCATCACTTTACTCTTCCCTACATTCACCTACCCCCCTGGGGGTAGTTTTTTTTTTTTTTTTCAAGAATACTCCCCCAGTATCCCTGCTTGTCGTATGAGGCGACTAAAAGGGTTGGCGGAGGGTTGGTGCCCCTCCTCGGAAAACAGCTAACTAAAAAGACGAACAAGTGGAGTCGAGGATGGAATATATCTGGAATTAAGTGGAATAAGGGTGGAATGCATTAAGATTTCAGGGTGGAATATGTATAGGCTTAAGGGTGGAAGATATGTGTGGATTTAAGGGTGAAAAATACATACTGCCTATCTGTCTGTGTATTGTCTGACCCCGCCACCTGTGAGGGGAGGGGACTAAAAACGCAGGGGTGAAAACATGGAGGGACCCATTTGAGCAGGCGAGCTTACCAAATTGCCAGTATCCGACAATTAACATGGGATAGCGGTGAAGCTGCCTTGATTGAGTTCTGCTGCTGAAAAAAAAAAAAATGTGTGTACACACACACACACACACACACACACACACACACACACTCACATAGTCCCTTGAGCCAACATTAAGTACACCTACATAATATCAAGATATTCCCACTCACCATACAACATACATGCAATTTTTCCTTCACCAGGAAAAATATATTAAAGTACTTCACTCCCAGGTTAGAGGAAGGTCCGCTGTATTATCATCAGGAAAGACGCCCTGACTGGCTAGGAAATAATTCCAGAGAAACCGGGTTATTCTTGTACGTGTGCTGCGTATCCACCTGCCTTGGCTGTAACAGTACTGACCAGTGTGTATAGATAAACCATCTGTGTAACTTCTTCAGTCTTATTCCAACTCCAAAATTAGTTTCTCTTCCGCGTACGGTTGGTACACTTGAGTTCTTTATTCAGGACAACACAAGAAGATTTTGCTCAACTCAGAGAAATATTGGCAGTCAAAGGCTCCATAAACTATCTGGAGCAACCTTCTGTCTGCCGCTGGTACGCCGAGAAATGTTTCTTAAGCCAAAGCCAGACGATTCTGTTGGGTCCAGAGGAATCCTAGCAAACGGTAAAATAGGAAGTAATATGAAAAGTGAATCGCATTGGCATAAGCGGCAGTGAGCCTTCCATGGTGGCATTCTGGTTGGCATTGGACACTTTGTACTGCTTCTCCCTTATCAATACATTTCCCTTTTACACCCAACTGTGTCTTATATTTTCACTGTATTTGTTCAGTGTCGACACAGTTTGCATCACTAAAGTATATGAGGATTATCAAGGTGCAATGTTTAAAATAAATCGCTAAGACTCGAATTCCCTGGTGCGACAAGAAATACTGCCCCTAATCCCACGGGAAATACGGAGCAAATAAAGTGAATTAATATCCGTGTCTCACCTGCTCACTGGCTGCCTGACGTGCCTACCTGGCCGTAACACAGGTGCCAACAGTGTGGCGTCTGGCCGTACGGAATTAATTAGCCTCGTAGGACTGCACGCCCATTAGGAAATATGCAGGGACGATGGAAATTGGCCCACTTAATTATTTACTCCTTTTATGTGTGTCTGTCTGTGTGTCTACCTGTCTGTCTCTGTCTGTCTGTCTGTCTGTCTCTGTCTCTGTCTGTCTGTCTGTCTGTCTGTCTGTCTCTCTCTCTCTCTCTCTCTCTCTCTCTCTCTAAGTCCTATGATCAACCACTACTATTACTTCTATCCATTTCTCTTAACGACTTCAGTACAGTGACCTAATTTTCTTTATTATTTCCAACGTCAAGATATTTTATTCACCTTGGGAAAATCATGAAGTGGTAGAACTGGATATATATTTCATTAACCCCTAAAAAAAAAAAAAAAAAAAAATCCCTCTAAATTTCGCTGCATATGAAAACTACATCATCGCATGGAAGAACTTAAATAGAATATATATATATATATATATATATATATATATATATATATATATATATATATATATATATATATATATATATATATATATATATATATATGTATATATTGTTACATAGCCTATGATTTCATCATCCTTTGTATAATTCTAACGTACAGTGTGCTGCATGTTGGATCACGATTCGCCTCGTGGCTTCCATAGTGACCGGACTTGCGTGTTCTGCCTCACTCCCCCCTTCTCCCCCTTGTAGTAAAGTCGTTCTTTCTGTTGTTCAGAGCAGGATTGTCAACTCTTTGTCCCCTATGGCTTCATTTGTGCGTCCTTCTTACAAGTTGTATCAAGCTCTGCCGGCCCCTATTTAATGAGCTCAGTCTCTGCATTAATGGCCACTTAGATCTACTCCTCATTTTGTTCACATCTCTGTCCTCCTCTGTATAGTGTATTTTTGTGAGTGCTCAGGATGTCTCCAATCATCTAGCTCCTGTATAATTTGAGTATAAGTGTTGTTACATTTTTTCTTGTACTGTATGGCATGGGGCGTTGATTCGTGGGCATGGTGAGGTTTTTGTGATTCATGTGGAGTTTTTTATGTCAGCCATTATTAATAACATTTTGTATCTGTAATAATATATCTTGCATTAACTGAGCATTATCCGGTTTTCTCATTTTATCAGGGCTGACTTAGATAAATTTACTCTTGCTAATTTCGTGTTAATAGAGGCTATTGCAGTTAACCATATATTTAACCTGTTTTTTGCCATTACATTATCCTTATGAGTCCTGAATGTTAAGTTGTTAGTTTGAGCATTAAACTTTAACTTGTAATTTTACCTAACTCTTATGTTTTGAACCTGGAACTTTGCGGGACAGTAGTGATTTTAGTTCTCACTTGAAGTGTTCATTATCTCTCTCTGTTCCGTAACATAAATTTGGCGACCTCTTATCAGGATATTCAGGATATTATCATAAGGATATTACTTGATATTTTGTGACTGTGATTTATTCATGATGTCTACTATTACTACTCTTGATGAAGCCAAATTTTTTTTGTCAAATGTGCAAACAGTGTGTGATGTAGAAAACAGAACAAAAAATGAACTTAAGCTTGTTGCTCAACAATTGGGAATTGCTGTTCGCTCTCATCATTCTAAAGATCAAATTGTTGACATGATTAATAAAAGCTTGTTTAATGTAACTCCTCCAGATGAGCAAATGCAGATTGAAATAGCTATGTTACAGCTAGCCCTACAGGAGGCTCGTGGTAAGGAGGCTGAGTTTCAGGCTCGTGCTAAGGAGGCTGAGTCTCAGGCTCGTATTCAGGAGGCACAGACACAGGCTCAGGCACAAATTGAACTTGCTAGGATTCAGGCAGACCATGAGTATCGCATGAAACAAGGTGGAACTGGATCATCTAGCTCTGATGATTTTGATGTGGCTAAAAATGTTAAACTTGTCCCTCCTTTTAATGAATCTGATTTAACAAAGTATTTTCAGTTGTTTGAGAGGGTAGCTACAGGTTTTAATTGGCCCAAAAAGTATTGGCCAGTACTCCTTCAAACTGTTCTCACCGGTAAAGCTCAAGTAACTTATGCATCTTTGCCTCAGGATCAATCTGATAATTATGATGTAGTTAAGAGCTTGATTCTTAAGGCCTATGAGCTTGTTCCTGAAGCCTATAGAGTAAAAGTTAGGACAACTTATAAGCAAGATAAGCATTTGGTTATGGAAAAATCAAAGAAGATCTGTTAGAGCAGTGGTTAAATTCTAAGGATGTAAATTCTGATTTTGATAAATTTAAGCAGATGATTTTGCTGGAGGATTTCAAAACGTGTGTTAATAAAGATGTAAGGCCATATCTTGATGAGAGAAGAATAGATAATTTGTCTGATGCTGCAGTTTTAGCTGATGAATATGTTCTCACTCACAAGAGATACTATAAAGAAAAAAGGAAAGCTGAGAGTAAGTACGTTGCCTCTACTCAGAGTACAGGTAACAGGAAAGAGAATAAAGATGATGTTTCTCAGGAAGTAAATACCAGCTTCACCTCTAGATTTCAGAAAAGTAAATGTACTTATTCTAGAAAGCCTGGTCATACTACGGAGAAATGTTTCAGGAGACAGCGTGATGTGAACAAAAAGGAGTCTTTAATTATTCAGTCAATTGGTCTAGTGTCCACCCTTGAGAGTTCCCAGAATTCTTTAACCGAGTTAACTGAACCTGCTTTGAGGGGTAAATTAAATTCTCATGATGAAGCTCCTCTTTTGAGCAGTAACGTGGGTGACACTCTCAAGAGTTCATGTGCTAATTTCCTGTCTGATGGTTTTGTCAGTCCTCCGGACAGTAATAACAAGAAATCAGTTAAAATATATCGTGATACAGGTGCTTGCCAATCCCTTATGCTGACCAGTGTTCTAGGCTCTAATGTTAATTCCTCTGATGAAACTGTAATCTTACAAGGTGTAGGGAATAATTACTTCTCTGTCCCTCTGTGCAGAGTGAATTTAGAGTCTCGTTTTGTTAATGGTTCCGTTATGGTTGGGTTGGTTGAGACACTCCCAATGTCAGGTGTAACTTTCTTACTTGGAAATGATATTGGTGGAAGTCAAGTGTGTCCAGCTCCTCAGTTGTCTAGTGAGCCAGTGACTGCGACCCAGGATTGTGATGTCCCTGATGTGTTCTCTGCATGTGCTGTCACTAGGGCTAAGTCTAAAGTTAGCAGAGACTTAGAGGATAATGGTGATGATGATGTTATCCTAGCTGACACTTTTCTTGCTAATTTGGACCACTCACCAGATGAGGCAGTACCCCGTAGTGTTGATAATTTGTCTCGTCAAGAGTTGGTTGAGTTGCAGGTTGCTGACCTTGAGTTGAAAGGTCTAGCTAACTCTGCTTGCAGTGAGGAAGAGTCAGCTGGTGCTTCTACTTGTTATTATATGAAGTCAGGAGTACTAATGAAAAAGTGGAGACCCCCAACAGCATCAGCCGACGGTGAATGGGAGGTAGTACATCAAGTTGTCATCTCTCGTGTTTGTAGGCAGGATATCATTAGAGTGGCTCATGATTCCAGTTTGGCAGGACACCTTGGAGTGAGGAAGACTGTGGCATGCATTTTGAAACACTTCTACTGGCCAGGTACCTTCAGAGATGTTTCCTGGTATTGTAAGTCTTGTCACACCTGTCAAGTTGTGGGGAAGTGTAATCAGACCGAAAAGGTTGCACCTCTAGTTCCCATTCCTCCTTTTGAGGCGCCATTCACCCGTGTGTTGGTGGATATTGTGGGCCCTCTTCCTAAGACTTCTTCAGGATTTTCTTATGTGTTGACCCTGATTGATATGGCTACTCGTTATCCTGAAGCCATTCCACTTAGAAATATCTCAGCAAAGAACGTGGTTAAGGAAATGCTAGGGTTCTTCACCAAGTTTGATCTACCCAAGGAGGTACAGTCAGACCGGGGAAGTAATTTCATGTCAAATGTTTTCAAGCAGTCTCTGAAAGAGTTGGGCATCACCCAGATCACGTCTTCAGCTTACCATCCCCAGACCCAAGGAGCGTTGGAGAGATATCATCAAACACTCAAATCGATGCTCAGGAAATATTGTTTGGAACATCAGAAAGACTGGGATAAAGGTCTTCCATTCGTTGTATTTGCCGCAAGAGAATCTCCAAATGAATCACTGGGCTTCTCACCCTTTGAACTACTGTTTGGCCATGAAGTAAGAGGACCCCTTAAGCTACTCAAGGAATGCTGGCTGTCGGAGGAAGATGACGTCAACCTGCTGGAGTATGTGATGAAGTTCAAAGAACGGCTGTCCATTGCTTTACAGCTGGCGAGAGAGAATTTAGGAGCTGCTCAGGGAAGATGAAGACTTGGTATGATAAGAAGTCCAGGTTACGCCACTTTCAGCCAGGAGATCAGGTTTTGATTCTGCTACCAGTGCATGGGCAACCTCTTCAAGCCAAGTTTAGTGGTCCTTATTTCGTGGAGAAGAAACTCAGTGATGTCAATTATGTCATCGCCACACCAGATTGTAGAAAGAACAAGCAACTTTGTAACATCAACATGCTAAATTTATATCACACGCAGGACGAAAATAACCCAGTCTGCGCTGTAGCTGTTCCACCCGAGTCTGCAAGTGAAGTTCTCCCATGCAGTATGAGCCTGAGTGAGAGTCTGGGGAAGAATCCTGATATCATGAATGATCTCCAGACTAACGTTTCTCATCTAGCTCCCGAGGAAAGGCAGGAGTTTTCGGCGTTACTGCAGGAGTACCCGCAAGTGTTCCGTGCCACTCCAGGAAGAACCACTGTGTTGATGCATGATGTCGATGTTGGAGACGCAAAGCCAATTAAATTGCCTCCTTACCGTGTGAACCCAGTGAAAGTTCCTCTCATCGAGAAGGAGCTTGGCTACCTGTTGGACCACAAGATGATTGAGCCCTGTCAGAGCGAGTGGAGTTCTCCTGTCACTCTAGTCCCTAAGCCAGGTGGGTCACAGCGGCTTTGCATCGACTACAGACGTGTTTATCAGATAACCAAAACAGACACTTACCCTCTCCCTCGCGTGGAAGATTGCATAGACAAGATCGGAAAGGCTAGGTACATAAGTAAGTTTGATTTGTTAAAGGGATACTGGCAAGTACCTATGACTGAACGTGCTAGGGAGATCTCATGTTTTGTAACACTAGGAAAGACTTTTGCATGTTCTGTAATGCCATATGGTATGAAGAATGCACCAGCCACTTTTCAGAAGCTCATGAATGTCGTAACAGAGGGTTTGGCAGGGTGTGTTGTTTATATTGATGATGTATTAATCTTCAGTGACAACTGGAAAGATCATCTATGCCATGTCAGTAAATTTCTTGAGCGTTTGGTTTAGGCTAATCTTGTAGCTAATTTATCAAAGTGTGAGTTTGGTCAAGCTAAAGTTCAGTACCTTGGGTATGTAATTGGTGATGGACACGTTGCACCAGCAGCAGCTAAGGTTCAGGTTATAAGTGATCTTCCCAGACCTAAAAGTAGGAAAGAGCTACAAAGATTTTTGGGAATGGTAGGTTATTACAGGAGATTTGTTCTTAACTTTTCAATTCTTGTATCACCACTTACAGACCTACTGAAAAAGGGAGTTAAATTTGTCTGGACCGATAACTGTGAATCCTCTTTCAGTAAACTTAAAGCTATCCTGTTAAGTCAGCCAGTGCTCGCTACTCCAAATTTTGCTAAGCCTCTTAAGATGGCCGTTGACGCAAGTGATACAGGAGCTGGGGCTGTTTTGCTGCAAGAGGATGATCAGGGTATTGAACACCCTGTATCTTATTACAGTAAGAAGTTCACTCCACCTCAAAAGAACTACTCAACTATTGAGAAAGAGCTTTTGGCCTTGATTTTGGGTTTACAGCATTTTTCATTTTATTTGTGTTCTGGTTTTGACCCCATAGTCATTTATACCGATCATAACCCACTGAAATTCCTTAGTAAGTTTAAAGATTAAAATCAGAGATTGACAAGATGGAGTCTACTTCTTCAGGAGTATTCAATAGACATACAACATGTCAAGGGGAAAGAAAATGTTATTGCAGATTGCTTATCTAGACTTTAGACAGATTGTTTTAGAGTAATAAGAAATTTCCTTTGTAAATTTCTTTTTTTTTTTTGTGGGGAAGTGTTACATAGCCTATGATTTCATCATCCTTTGTATAATTCTAACGTACAGTGTGCTGCATATTTGATCACGATTCGCCTCATGGTTTCCATAGTGACCGGACTTGCGTGTTCTGCCTCACTTCCCCCTTCTCCCCCTTGTAGTAGAGTAAGTCGTTCTTTCTGTTGTTCAGAGCAGGATTGTCAACTCTTTGTCCCCTATGGCTTCATTTGCGCGTCCTTCTTACAAGTTGTATCAAGCTCTGCTGGCCCCTATATAATGAGCTCAGTCTCTTCATTAATGGCCACTTAGATCTACTCCTCATTTTGTTCACATCTCTGTCCTCCCCTGTATAGTGTATTTTTGTGAGTGCTCAGGAAGTCTCCAATCACCTAGCTCCTGTATAATTTGAGTATAAGTGTTGTTACATTTTTTCTTGTACTGTATGGCATGGGGCGTTGATTCGTGGGCCTGGTGAGGTTTTTGTAATTCATGTGGAGTTTTTTATGTCAGCCATTATTAATAACATTTTGTATCTGTAATAATATATCTTGCATTAACTGAGCAGTATCCGGTTTTCTCATTTTATCAGGGCTGACTTAGATAAATTTACTCTTGCTAATTTCGTGTGAATAGCGGCTATTGCAGTTAACCATATATTTAACCTGTTTTTTGCCATTACATTATCCTAATGAGTCCTGAATGTTTTTTTGTTAGTTTGAGCATTAAACTTTAACTTGTAATTTTGCCTAACTCTTTTGTTTTGAACCTGGAACTTTGCGGGACAGTAGTGATTTTAGTTCTCACTTGAAGTGTTCATTATCTCTCTCTGTTCCGTAACAATATATATATATATATATATATATATATATATATATATATATATATATATATATACAGTGAGGAGGAAGGTGAGAATAGAAGGCAGAGGTGAAATGCAGCGAGGTACGAAATAGAAAAGAGAGTGAGGGTAGGTGTAGATATAGAAAACGGGAGGCTGAGGGAGTGTTGATGAGTGTGGAGGAAAAGGGATGGAAGGAGGTGAAAGATGGAGGAAAAGTTAAACTGAAAGGAAATTTTGAAATATACGGAGGAAATAAAACGTTGAAGATGGAGGAGAGGAAGGGAGAGGTAAGCTATCTATCTATTTATCTGCTAAGCTATCTATCTATTTATCTGCTAATCTATCTAAATTATCCATCTATGTACAGTATGTAGCTATCTATCAAATATCTGTCTGTCTATTTACCTATCTGCCTATCTATCTATGTAACTATATTTATCTGTCTGATATATCGGAACACCAATTCATCTGTCTGTCAGCCAGCCTGCTATTTCGGTTCATCAATTATTACAAGCACCTGTGTTCTCTTTTCTTCATCCACTCAGTTACATAAAACAATTCACCAATTTCAATGCATGGCTCATCAGTTATTCAGAATAACAGCAATTCTGAAATCATTTATGCTCCAATTATGCCACAGACATATTGGTAAAAATATTTATACATTAGGCAAATAAAAATGTTAGTAAACAACAACACAACTGAATTATGTAATGGAGGGAGGATAATAAATATTTCAGTAAAGGAAATAATAATAATAATAATAATAATAATAGTAATAACCATCATCATCATCAACAACAACAACAACAAAATCCCATTCCAGCCACAAAACGATGTGGTGGGATCCAGAGCCAGTAAAAGGCAGGCATAAAAGTACAAGAACTACCGTATCAACAGAGTGCCCATTGAAACCTACAACACGTAAATATCTTCCCACACTTCCCCTGCTACACGTACTGCTGCCTCACCTGCTATCCAGGCCCAGGGTGGGGAGTGTTACTTCCCCAGCGGCAGAAAGAAGTGTTCCTCTTTCAGGACCCACAAAACACGGCTGGAATGCACAACAGAGTAAAAGTTGGCGTTTATGCCGGCCACATGCAAGCCGCCCGCTACAGTATTCCTTCATTCCAGGCACTCAGCACGCAAGACTGAAATTCTTGACTCCACCTCATAGGCAAGACCATCCACGTTGATTTTTCATCCCATTTTAGATGTGCTTCACGACTGCCTAAGGCCCTGTTCACACGAGGCGTTTTTAAAAGCGGAGAAACACATTACTAGTCTGAGAAGGAAACGAAGAAAAGGATGGAAGGGGATTATAGAAAAAAGGGAGAAAGGGGACGCGAAAATAAAGAAGGATCTATTTAAAAAAAAAATAATGTGTGCAAAAGAAAGGAACTCAAGCAAAATAATGATTTGGACATGTGGAAATGAAAGGAAAAGCAGAAGTCTGGATAAACTGAGAGAGACAGAGAGAGAGAGAGAGAGAGAGAGAGAGCAGGAAAAAATATTAATTGGGAAGCCAAACAAGAGGTAAGGGGGAAATAAAGAAAACAGACTTAGAAAGGGTTGGAAAAAAAAAATAGTGAATCGAAAATAATGAGGGAGAGAATAAAGAAGGGAAATAGATGGAAGAATGATAGAGAATCCTGACAAAAGGATAAGTAGGTAGGGAGAGAGAGAGAGTGAGAGAGAGAGAGAGAGAGAGAGAGAGAGAGAGAGAGAGAGAGAGAAAGGTGAGGGGGGGGGAGGAATTGGAGAGCTTGGCAGACTACAGAAGACAAGATGATAAACATACGTACAGGCAGCCCGGATTACCAGCACAGGCACCACAAAAGACTAACACAAACACCATCACCACACAAACCTCTACAACGATACAGGGAATTATTTATGCCCAACACAACCAAATACCCAACAAATAATTACTGCCACTAATTATCAATGACATGGCACATAACTGGTCATTAGCAGTGCTTGATTAATTGAACAACATTGTGTGACTGGACCATTTAGGTCTCACAGGCATAAGATGGAATGGACATTAATGAATTTGTGTTCCATAGAGATTATAACCTGGAACAGTAATGATAGCAATGTTGCAGTAATGATAGCAACAATGATAATAATAATAATAATAATAATAATAATAATGACAGTAATAATAACGATAATGATAATGATAATAATAACTAATAATAAATAAATAAACAAATAAAATAAATAAATAATCATTACAAAGGTGATGAATATGATGACGAGTATGATGATGATAATGATGATGATATGAGAGCTTATATTTATTGTAGTAACTAAATTTATATACACAAAATGAAATAACACACCCGAATTCTTTCTCCTACATTGTTAGTCATCACTGCTACTCCTTTCGTTAACCTTTACCAGACTTTCTTGGTTTTCCACCATCATTTTCAATCTACCTTTTCTTTTTACCTCTTCCTTTTTCACTTAACATTGCTCTGTTCATATCTCCTTTCTCTCTCATACATCATTACTCTGGACTAGTTTTTCTTACTTACCCTTTCAATGCTGTTTTGATTACACTCTCTCTTTCATTCCTGTTCATCGAACATCGTTCCTATGTATGATTTCTTCTACATTCTCATTCAGTTATATTCTTCTCAATCGAGTTTCTACATTTTATCCTCTCTCCTTTTGTCCAGTAACCTCTTTCACTCATTTTCTTAGTTTCTCTTATATTCATCAGACTCTCTCTCTCTCTCTCTCTCTCTCTCTCTCTCCATCACACCTTCATTCTCCGTTTACTTGAAACATCTTTAGCTCTCCCTTAACAGCAGTCATCCCCCCCCTCCCTCCCCCTCTCTCTCTCTCTCTCTCTCTCTCTCTCTCTCTCTCTCTCTCTCTCTCTCATCCAACACACTTCAGGCATTCACAAGACCGAAATTAATGAAACTCTGAACCGCCTTTGATGTCGCTCGCCATTACGACACTTTTCATGACGACTGCAAACACCACACCTCAAATCTTTTAATTCACAGGTTTACCTTTACCATACACATTACTACCCATGCAGGACATAATGACAAGACCAAACACTGATTACTAATAAGAAAAATAAAGAGGATATGTTAATGTAGCTCGAAATAATGGTCTAATTAGTATCAACAGAAAACCACACACTCTCAATTCACCTTTTTAATATTTTTCCTCTTCACTAGCAGGTATGGCAGTACTAATGAGAACCCCAAACAACGTGTGTAAAAAAATAACAGACTAAAACAGAAATGGAACTGGCAATGTGTGTCGGAAAAAGAATACCACAAACATATTACTCACGTACGTATTTCAGGCTGGTAAGAATCCCAAACAACAACTCCTGAAAAGAGACAAAAGAAAAATAAGTAATTAAGATCGGAAAGGAAAGCCTACTTAATGACAATGGTAACGTGGAGACACAAAGGCATAAAAATTTAAGTAACGAGTTTGACTTTTGTCCTTTTCATAAGCAGGTTGGGCGATGCTAATGAGACTACCAAACAAAGCTGTGTTTAGCATGATGTGATTGGAATAATATGTAAAGAAGTAAAGCAGCGAAACACAGGTAGAAAATAATAATAATAGAGAAATAAATTCTATCCAGTAAGGTTTAACTTCACTTTTTTTTTAAATCTATAACTTCAGCGGTAGCTTTAAAATCAAAATAAACATTTTCCTTCTGTCAGGGTCGGTACAACGTAGAACTGTATTTTTCCACACCAGACGATTATAATCAGCTTAGAGTATGGCAAAGGAGGCTGAGAAGATCAATACTGTCATCATTAATCCTCTCATGGCCGTGACAACTCTAGTATTAATTTGCCCACAACATCAGACAGTGTTATTGGGGTGAGTGGCCACAAGAGCCTGAGTGTACAAGGAGTCAGCAATAAACGTTGGCTGCTGTAAAGAACATGGTTCTACCCAATCCACTGAGTTTATTTGCAGGATAGAACAGTTTTATCCACAGCTAAACAATATCATACTTTGTTCCTACTGACTTTACACGATTTTGTACGGCTTAGGAATGACCTCTGAGTGTAATGTATCATTGAACTAATGACAGGAAAATAAGAAATAGGCAACTCCCTCCTCTCTCCCCCATTTAGTTCCGCTCTCCTCATTCCCCCTTTTACGCTTCCTCTCCTACCCTCTCCTCCTCTTCCCCCTCCCCCTAACGAGGAAGCCAGTGGTGTCCTGAAGTCACACAGGGTACGTATGGCGTCCCAGTGACAGCACTCGCACAAACAGCCGATAAAAAACAAAAGCTCAACCCATCACTCTCTCTCTCTCTCTCTCTCTCTCTCTCTCTCTCTCTCTCTCTCTTTCATGTTATCATTGCTGTCATCTAATATCAGTCTTCCTGTGTTGTTTATCTTTTTCGATTCATCCATCTGGCCAACCATTTGGTTCATTTATCTTTTGGTCTGTCTGTCTGTTGCTCGATCCGTCTCTCTGTCTGTCTGTCTGTCTGTGTCAGTCTGTCTCTGTCTGTCTGTCAGTCTGTCTGTCTGTCTGTCTGTCTGTCTGTCTCTCTCTCTCTCTCTCTCTCTCTCTCTCTCTCTCTCTCTCCAGTGCCTTGAATCGGACGAGAAATCAAATCCCAATAAAGTTCAATGCCCACACCGCCAGTGCAGTGGGAGATGCTAGGCTGCTTGTAAAGAAAGTGAAAGGCGGTGAGACAGACATTTCCATTCCCATGCTCGCGCGCGCGCGTGTGTGTGTGCGTGTGTGTGTGTGTGTGTGTGTGTGTGTGTGTGTGTGTGTGTGTGTGTGTGTGTGTGTGTGTGTGTGTGTAAATACATTTCAACTCCCACATAACTAACTTACCCTGTTAAGCCTAAGGACGTGTCATTAACTATATTCTGGGTAACACATAGCGATTCAGTTAAGATTAGGGAAAGACGTCCTTGGCTAAACGACCTGATTATGTAAAAGGCGAAGCAACAGCACTCTTCAAGCCTTTGAGATACTGTAGATAGATAGATAGACAGATAGACAGATAACAGACAGACAGACAGACAGACAAAGATATAATGGAATGGTAACAATAAAACTCCCCCGTGTGATATCAAGAGGGAAGTGGTTAGTGGTAAGTTAGGGCGGTGTAGCGTTAAGTGCTGCTGGGTCAGGTGAAAAGTGTATTGGGAGTGAGGGGAACTGCACCACCAGGTGAATAGATTATGGACAGGGTGGGGTAAAAACTGAGCATCTCTCTCTCTCTCTCTCTCTCTCTGCCATGTACCATCACGCACACAGACCCAGTAAGCACCGACAATTGGTACACATGGTTCACTTTTAGACTACGCACTTGGCCCAGTGTGTACATGCTACACTGTGCTTCCCATGACACTTACAACTACTTTGCCACGCTACGCACCCATTTACTTATATTTTACTTTCTCACTTATCAGTTAAGTACATATCTTACCTACAGTCACAACTGCATCGTCGCTGCCTATTTACCTACTCAGCTACTTATATCTTACACTTCTCAGCTACTACCAAAATTACTAACATCAGGCTACTTACAGCCAGCTACTTGTACACAATTACTTACACTCCGCTACCTAGACAATTATTAAGCCCTACAACTTACACAATTACTTCCATTCAATTACCCACACAGTTACTTACACCCCACTACCTACTCACTTACATGCAGCTTCTTACACAGTAACTTATATCTCAGTATTCACTCACTAACACACCATTGCTTAAACAATTACTTACATCCCTGCCACTTCAAAATGTTACTTACACAGCCACATACATTCCGCTATTAAGGCATTTATTCATATCTGCTACTTACAAAATTACATACACATCTACTTACACCTCGGTACCTACACAAAAATATAGCCTAGTGTACTGGTTCTAAGTACTCTCTCTCTCTCTCTCTCTCTCTCTCTCTCTCTCTCTCTCTCTCTCTCTCTCTCTCTCTCTCTCTCTCCATGCATATCCTTGACAACTGCACACTCACATTCTCAAGACGAGCCATTCCTGCCCAAACACAAGGTTCACTAAGAGGATAATTAATTGCTTGACAAAGGTGCTCACTTACGTCCTAATTACCCCGCCAAACTGAACCACTCAGGAGGCAGAGTTAGTACTACACCACTCACACACCCAACATCTTCACCCCCATCACCCTCTACCCCTCCTCCATTCCACCCCTCTGCTTTCCCTCCACCTCTCACCCCTAACACCCTTTACTATTCCTTCCCCTCTGCTTCCCCTCCCTCTTCCCCCCTCCCCCAAGACTTAGTGACCCGTCGTAGTCAAAGCAAACACTTGGGCGACAGGTTCCGTGACTTCAAAGAGTTATTTATACACTCCCTTGCATACACATATACGTACACTATGACGTGCGTGTAAACATATATATATATATATATATATATATATATATATATATATATATATATATATATATATATATATATATATATATATATTATATACTCACACAAACACACACTCAAACACACACACACACACACACACACACACACACACACACACACGCACACAAATGCACACAAATGCACTCACGTACACACACACACACACACACACACACACACACACACACACACACACACATACACACACAGTATAAAACCACGTAGGCCATACATGCACAAAGATACATGCATACTGAAAAACTCACACACACATAAGCACGCAATGTGATACACGCACAAACGTACATGCATACGTGTACACAATGACATTCTGACAAGAAATAGAGCTTACACACTGGCGCCCACACACATGTCAGCGTGTGCATACCACACACACACACACACACACACACACACACACACACACACACACACACACACACACAGGAAGAAGCACACACGATCAAACACCCAGCCACTCAACGTCTGGAACATAGCTTTTTTCGCACACAGGAATACAGTATAGGTAAGTGTAGACAGAGCTGCCCCAGCCTTGTCATACACAGGCACAAAGATCCAGTCACACATGGGTTTACACAAGAACAACGATATACGAGTATTGCCTACCTGGCATTTATAGATGCACCTGGTCATACAGGTACTCACACTGGCATGAACTTAAGCAGGAATATACCAGTACACACACACACACACACACACACACACACACACACACACACACTTTTATCATTTCGTTATTACATTAATGTTTGCACAAATAAAGCTGCAAGTCATATTCCGAAAGGGACTGTGAGGTTCAGCGCCATGCACACAGGCAATCAGGCCCCGGTAGTAATTTACAGACAAGCCACCTAAAGCACGCACTGCCACACTCCCAGGAATGTTATAATATTTATACAGCATAGACGTATTCACACACAGAAGGAAATGCTCACAAGCAGAGAGGGAGAATATATATAGCCACCACCTCTATGTCGCTCACACCACCTTCAAGTCTACCTCACCAACCTCCATAACTTACCTTCTATACCACCTTTATACCTGCCGCACCACTTCCCACACCATCTCCATACCTCCCACACCACCTCCCACACCACCTCCATACCTCCCACATCATTTCCACACCAATACCAGAGCGTCAGTAATTGTAAACAACAGTATATGATTAATGACTGTGGTGGGAGAAGGAGGGAAGTTTGTGTGTGGTGGTGGGGGAGGGTGACTAATTGATTGGGGGAGGGATAGAAATAGGAATATTAAGTAAATGAATAGCATTAATGAAGAGGGTCTTGTGTGTGTGTGTGTGTGTGTGTGTGTGTGTGTGTGTGTGTGTGTGAGAGAGAGAGAGAGAGAGAGAGAGAGAGAGAGAGAGAGAGAGAGAGAGAGAGAATAAAAAATTTCACCGTCTAAAATTGTTCACGGTAACACACACACACACACACACACACACACACACACACACACACACACACACACACACACATTTTCCATATTCAAATCTATTAATAAAAATTAGTCTCTTCTCTTTCACTACGAGGGAATTTCTCCTACGCAGATTAAGATGGTCAGTTTGTTTCAAACATAAAACAGAAAAGACGTCATTGTGCTGAGGCGGTTCAGGGAGATTATTTCCAGGCCGCTAAGCTGTATGAAGTCCTGTTGCTCTGGCCAAATGAAAACAGGACAGACATCACCGTAATAAAAACAGTAACTCCATGAAATAGGCGACCTGTTCTGTTTGTTGGGTTTTCCTGCCTGCAAACGAGTTCATTCATCTTAGCCTGAGAGACATTTTGTAGTAATGGAGCCAGAAGATTTATCTATAACCCTCTTTTTGAAACTCTCCCAGAATAAACTAGTCCGGAGATAATAAATACATCAATAAATACGTCATCGGACTGAAGGCATTATAATCTTTCATTGACCAAAAAATTATCTAAAGAAAACTCATCTTTTTACGCCTCGACGTGCCTCCCATCTTACCTCCTAGATACATAGTGAATCCCAGTTTGTTTTGAAGAACGCACACACAAGAGGAGCCAATCCGACGCAATCTGGGCACGTTCATGGCGGAGGCAGGCAGGTTAAACAGGCGGAGGGATCTTTACAAATGCCGTGAAAACAATCCGGCAGCCTCTTTTTATGGCATTGTCTGATCGGCTGTGGTTCTGATTGCTAGCCGGTAAGGCAGCCTTGCATGTGTGGCGTGGAGATCAGATGAGAGGGTTGTGGATGAATGGAGAAGGAACAAAAAAGTAAGGGAGCAGTGACATACGGTAAGAGAAAGCTGAATTTTGAGAAAAAAAAAAATGATGAATGAAGAAATGGATGGTTTGCAATATGAACTGAACAAGAAGGGGAGAAAATCAAACAAAAACGGGGGAATGGGTATTATGTCGACAAGAGATGGGACCGAAGACAAAATATAATATCACTCAGACCTTGAGCAGCCATACCATTGGCCAGAAGAAGAAAAAAGTCTGACGGTAGCCAGGGTAACATATATGAGTCTTCCCCAGATGTTTACAGGTTAGATCGACATAGCTCCATTACACTCACACATCATGAACCTTTCCAGTGAAATCGTCTGAGGTTAGTATAAGTAAACGATAAATCGTCCCCCGAGGTGTAAGGGAACATGAACTTACATCTTGTCAAGATAGTGGCCCCCCCACAAAAAAGCGCATAAGGAAATGAATATATATACTGTATATATATATATATATATATATATATATATATATATATATATATATATATATATACGAAATACATTTCCGTCCTCTGGTTGAAGTGGTTAAATAGTCACGAGTAGGGTCGTCCAGCCACAGCACCCTATGCCCCTCAGTGGGTAATATGGGATTTTATGTTACCGTATTTTACCTCATCAGTTGCCCTTCAGGACCTACAAAATACAGCCTTAACATATATAACAAAGTTGACGCCCATGCTTGGCATGTGCAAGCCGTCTGCTACAATACACAGCCTACATAAATCCATTTTTCTCGAATGAGAGGAGGAATCATATTAGCACAGAATGAAGATCTAATTCTTACCGTTCTCTACTTCGTAAACTTAAGTGCACGGTATCTGCATTTCCAGTTTACGTGTCCACTGTCTGACGCCTTATCCCAGAGTTCATCCAGGGTTGTTCACAGCTTATCAGGTAGGGTCGACATAAAATCATCAGGACAGCTGGATACTTGGGATATCTGAATGAGCAATATGGTTTTGGTCATCTCGCTATGTCTGGCAGAAGCAGTTGCGTGGTTCATCTATCAGTTATTCCTTATTAGTATATAGAACTGGTCTTTAAGGTACTTACTGTAAAATTCAAAGGAATGTATTTATTGTCTGCAGATTTAAAGGACAAGTCTGGAGTATATGTTTTGTTCTGTACATCGTACAGTAAGACGCATTAAGTGTTGGGATACAGTTCTTGCTGAGTGTACTGACTTATGTGTTAGGAGGAGATGATACAACGGCTGACTTGGCTCCAACCACTCATTTCTTAAGTACAATGCTTGCATGGAAGGGTATTAAAATAATCTCAGGTTAATTGTTCTCACACACACACACACACACACACACACACACACACAGCGTCAGAACTTTGCCAATCTCGCTTAGTGTCCCCTGACTGAACTTTTATCACTAGTGCTCTGGATCCTTTTATCACTACTGTCCCTCTCTTTTCAGTTCCCCTTTTGTTCGTTTTGTTACTCAGTGACGATAACAGAGAGAGTAATAATAATAATGATACTGCTAATTAAGCTAGTGATACTGTCATAAGATACTCTGGCTTTCAGTTATAAGTGGTACCTGGTGTGTTGTCTTGGAGGTTTTATGTGACACAGGTGTATTTGTTTACCTGTCACGTGTACTGTGTTGGAACAAGCCCGTTCTATCGGTCATATCACAGCAAGCCCTAGCATGTATTCAATATGGACGGTGGGTGTTAGCGTCGAAGTAGTGACATGTAGAGGTGTATGGTATGTAGGAGGACTACTAGACCTTCAGAGCAGGCTGTGAAGCCTATGCTCAGAGTCGGACACATAAAACACACACACACACACACACACACACACACACACACACACACACACACACACACACACACACACACACACACATCAGACATAAACAAACACATCAGACATAAACAAACACGCTGGTGCCACATAACACCCCGACACACCAACCCCTGTGTTAAGTGAAAGTAACTGTACAAGCATTCACAGTTGCTATAGCCAGTGTACCTATTAAACCGTTGTACCCGTGTACCAACCAGCTTACCTGTGTGAGCACATGTGCTCACCTATGACTACCAATTATCTGCTTGTAATAGCCAGAAAGATGGTAACTCTAGCGGTGACGGTAGCATTATAAGACGCAATTTGGGACTTTCGAGATAAAATGCAATAAACCATGGCAGGGAAGTGGCATTAATGATTAATTATGGTACGAGTGGCAATAAGGCAGTAAAAAATGGATGCGGTAATGATTAAGAGTTTGTGTATAACGAAATGGTGAAAGAAATGTATTTAGACGACAAAAATTTAATGAAACAAATCATCAATTGTCATGGTAATATATGCTAATGGAAAGAAAAACTGTAGTACGTATAAAGTCGGAGTTTTGTGAAGGGGAGAAAAACTACAGATAAATGAAGTGTGTGAGGTTGACCTTTCATCAGACAGCGTTGACCTCAGCTAAATATATTGGTTTGGCAGCAGTGAAAGTGAGACCCTGCCAGTCTGGAGGGTTATTCGAGGTGGCTCTAATCCTTCACAAGGCAAGAGTTTCCCCCACTTGATTAAGATTTCCTGAAGGTGCCGCAAGAAGGTGTGTAAGTGGAACACTGTCCTGGACGGGACTAAGGAAGGAAATAGAGTATAATAAAAGGAAACTGGGTGGCCGATGGAAGAAAGAGACTGTAGCTAAGTGAAAGACAGAAGTTTATTAAGAGAGAAAAATGCTTTAAATTAGTGGAATCCTGTCCTGTAATGAATTAAGGAAGAGAATAAAGTACAACTCAAAGGCAACTGGGTGGCTGATGGAAGGAACTGTAGATATGTGCAAGACAGAAGTTTAATTAATAAAGAGAAAGACTTTAAAGTAGTGAATGGTTGGCGTTGAAGGCAGAGCATAAACACTGTGGGTAAGGGAAGGCGACGGGACTATTTCCTTCAGTGCGATGATGTCTTGTGTACTTAATTCTTGCTGCCGTCAGACGCTTTCATTCAGGTCTCAGGCGACACGTGTTGTAGTGAAGGGGTTAGGCACGATCCCCATCAGTCCCTTCACTACGATACGGCTCTCCTTCAGGTAAATACAGCAGTCCACAGCCAGTTAAGGCGCCATACTACTGAAATGCTTAGGGAAATTACAAACGCAATCAAAATGAAAAATATATGTATATTAAAGAGAGAGAGATAGAGATAGATAGATAGATAGATAGAGAGAGAGAGAGAGAGAGAGAGAGAGAGAGAGAGAGAGAGAGAGAGAGAGTTTATCCCTTTTACGATCGGAAAATCTCAAATAATCTACTCCAGCTGCCGCCAGACGATTTTATTCAGCTGAGGGTCAGTCACACGAGCCGCAGATAAAAGTGATAATTAGTAGTCTGATAGAAATTTGGATAACTATAGATGAGAGGACAAAATTTTCGTTTTGTTTTAATAAAGATAATCAACTTTTTTCACCTCCAAAGGCCCTCTTCCCCCCTCACAGTGAAGGGGTTAGTGACGGCTGGACCTAAACCCTCCGGCTCGGGAAGTCTGTGATATCATGTGGAGGCAGAAAAAAAAAAAAAAAGAGAAAAAAGAAAAAGAGAAAGACGATAACGAATATAAGAAAAAAAAAAAGTAAAAGTAAAATAAGAAAATGAAACGACATTGTACTGAAGAGTTAATGAAAAATGAAGACGTGATTGATAATTAGAAGGTAGGAGCCCACTGAAAAGATGAAAAAAGTGTCGGTGGAAGGCAAGGAAATGAAGAGATGATGATATGTAAAACGAAGGTTGGGCTAAATAAAATGGAATACACTGTAGATTCAGAAGGGGGCCAAAATATTACACCACTTTTTGGTTCAGTACGAGTAGGTATGAATTATTTCCACAGCATCGTAAAAATACGTCCCAAAATCACATGTCACTGTTCCAAGTCTCCTTATTACCGTAAGGAAGAGAATCGATATTTCTGTCGGTATTGCACATGCAAGGTACGAACAGAACGAAAAGAGCGGAAAAGTGTATGCACGTAGTGGGTAAGACTTTAATATAAACTAATATATTACGCGTAGTATTAAAAAAAAAAAAAGTGGGAAGCTGATAAAAAGAACAATATGTCCTACACTGGAGTTCACTGAAATAAGAGGGAGTATGCAAGTAGATGGAAGGAGTGAAGTTAACTGAAGAGAAATAAATCACTAAAGGAACTGCATGTAAAGCGTTGGGTCTAATTATTTCAGTACGTAGGATCTCTCTTGAACAGATAAAACTGCATGAATGATAAAAATGAAAAAGCGTTATTATACAGAATAGGTCAGTGAAAGGACCAAAATACAGGCATGGTGAAAGCAAACGTTTAATGGCCATAAAAAACAAACAAACAATCAAACAAACAAACAAAAGGAAAAGTAGTGAACTGTAGCAATTGGTAGAGGTGGAAGGGAAAACTATAGCAATTAGAGGGAATGAACTGCTGGACTGGGGTGAAATGGAGAACAAAACAGGGAAAGGAGTGACTGGTGAGAGGAGGGGTGCTAGACTGATGCGATACGGGGAGGGCTGGGGTGGGAAGATAGGTGAGGTGTGGTAGAAAAACTGGTATGATGGGGAGAGTGGTGTGGTGTGGGAAGAGAGGGTGTATTGTGGTGATGGAGGTGTGGTAGGGAGAGTGGCGTAGTGTGGTGTGGAGGGAGAGTGGTGTAGTGAAGTATGGTGGAAAGAGTGGCGTAGTGAAGTGTGGTGGAGAGTGGCGTAGTGAAGTGTGGTGGAGAGAGTGGCGTAGTGAAGTGTGGTGTGATGATAGAGGGGTGGTTGGTACATTGGCGTAGTGTGGTGTGGTGATAGAGGTGTGGTGGGGACAGTGACATACTGTGGTGTGGTGATAGTGTGGTGGGGAGAGACGTGTGGTGTCAGAAGAGGCATGTGCTGTGGCGATAAAGATGTGGAAGGGAGGGTGCTGTAGTGTTGTGTGCTGGTAGGGAAATGGTAGAATCAAGAGTATGATGTGGGAAGAGTTATAATTTGGTGATAAAGATGTGGAGGTAAGCAAAGAAGTGTGAAAGACCGATGTGGTGAGGAGACGTGAGGTGAAAGAAGAACAAGATGTGCGGTGGTGTGACAGGTGTGGTAGCTAGACAGATGCAGTGCGGTGGCAGGGGTGTGGTGGGGAGACATCTGATGCTTGGTGACACAGGTGTGGTGGGGAGACAGATACAGTGTGGTGACAGAGTCCAAAGAGGTGGCAGGTGTCGTGAAGGGAGGGTGGTGTGGTGGAAAAGAGAAGTGTGGTATAGGGAGCTGTGTTGGAGATGGAGAAGTGTGGTGAAGGTGTGGTGGAGGGGAAGGCTTGTCAAGATGTGCTGTGGTGTATGGAGGGAAGCGTGGAGCATCAAGTTAGATATATAGACAGACAGATAGACAGACAGACATATATAGATAAATAGATACAGATAAATAGAGTCCATTCCTCTAGCTACCTATACATCTATCCATTTTCCAATTAGTCCATTTGCCTATCTATCGGAGTGTCCGTCTGTCAGAAAACACAAAGAGATATTCATCATAAAGAGGGTATCCAGGCATGACCGGAGAGAGAGAGAGAGAGAGAGAGAGAGAGAGAGAGAGAGAGAGAGAGAGAGAGAGAGACGAGGTATGATGGAGGGAGAGAGGTGTGCTGGAAGGAGAGAGTTGTGTAGAGAGAGGGAGTGTGGAGGAGAGGAGTAGAGGAGGTAGAGAGGAGTGAAGGAGGGAGAGAGGCATGGTAGAGGGAGTAAGGCTTGGTAGGAAGAGTGTGACTTAGCTGTGAAACATGAGTAACTACAGTAGAAGCCAAGGTTATTATATATTTTCTTGACCTTGCCAGAAGCCATCTCGCGATAGGATCTCACCACCCGCGTAGCCGGAAAGTTTTTCCTCGGCACATAATTTTACACCTCCATTTCTGATTTGACGCAAATTCAGGATGTAAAACACACACAAAGCCAGCCAGTTAACTTCACAACTGAAAACATTACCACTCCGCTCGCTTTGCAACGCGGTTGGTAAGCGAGCGGAGTGGCAATGTTTTCATTTCAGTTGTGAGACTGGCTGGCTGGCTTTTGTGTGTGGGTTAACAAGATATCTCATGAACGGCTTGAGATATCAGCATGAAGCTTTCAGGGTATCAAGATATGGCCAGAATCTTGGACGAGTTCGAAATGGGCACTCGGGCTCAAGGTCACACAAACAAAGCCAGCCAACCAACCTCACAACTGAAATGAAATGAAATGAAAACATTATCACTCCGCTCGCATCGCAACCCGGATGGTAAAAATCGAGTTTTTTTTTTTTTTTTTTTTTTTTTTTTACGAACTTAAGGTAAAAGAAAGGATGGAACGGTGTGTGTGTGTGTGTGTGTGTGTGTGTGTGTGTGTGTGTGTGTGTGTGTGTGTGTGTGTGTGTGTGTGTGAAGTCACTTAATGTCCTAACTTACAAACTTAACTACTCAGTGGAGTAGACTGTAGCACCAGTCGAGCAGGGCAGTACTCCAGAGGTGGATGGAAAGCTGATGACAGGGAGTGCTGGAGCTCCCGTTTCATCAGCCCTCAGGACTAGTTCCTGACCATCCCCCTTTGCTGAAATTTTTCAGTGTCTCAGTTACACAGAGAGTAGGCCAGCATGCTCTCCAGTACAAATTTCCTTAACTATCCACACCAAACTACATGCACAGTACTCACTACACTTCCTATTCAAAATTCATTTAAAATGGCGTCTCTTCACCAAGCCTCGGAGTCCTCAGGGGGGAGGGGGACCATAAATGCCCCCACCATCCGCCCCTCTCCCGGTGACGACTCGAGGTGCCTGGAACCACTGTCTGACTCTCTTTTTCTTCATTTCTGCAACATTCGCGGCCTTTCCTCTAATTTTCGCTCTGTTGAGCACCACCTCTCCTCCTCTAAACCTCACCTTCTTTTTCTAACGGAGACTCAGCTGTCTGAGGCAACTGACAGCAAACCCTTTTCTGTATCTTCCTACTTTCTCTATACTCATTTCAAAGCCAAAGGTGGCTGTTGTGTATATATACGCAACGACTTATCTTGCTCTCGTGTTCCTGAACTCGATTCTTCTGAATTCTCTACACTCTGGCTTCGGCTTTCCTGTCATTCTCTGACTAAATATATCTGTGCTGTTTACTTATCCCCTAATTCTACAGACTATCAAAAATTCTTTGACTATCTTACTTCTACGATGGAACACATTCTATCCATTTCTCCTTTCTCTGAAATCTCCATTCTAGGAGATTTCAATGTTCACCACCACCTTTGGCTCTCCTCTCCTTTCACGGATCCACCTGGTGAACAAGCCTACATCTTTTCTATCCTTAATGACCTAGAGCAGCTTGTACAGCACCCTACCCGTATCCCTGACCGCCTTGGAGAGAGCCCCAACATACTTGACCTCTTCCTCACAACTAATCCTTCTGCTTACTCTGTTAATCTTTTCTCTCCGTTGGGCTCCTCCGATCACAACCTTATTACCTTAACCTGTCCTATCACTCCGGTACGGCCTGTGGACCCTCCAGGGAAACGTCATCTGTGGCATTTTGGAGCCGCGGACTGGGAGGGCCCCAGGCAGTACTTCTTTGATTTTCCCTGGAATGATTATTGCTTCCATGGCCGTTAGCCATCTGAGTGTGCCTTGTGCATTATGGAGGTTATTCTCTCAGGCATGGAAGCATACATTCCTTTCTCATATCCTTTGACTAACGCAGGAAAGCCTTGGTTTAATCACGCTTGTTCTAATGCTGTCCGCAACAAGGAGAGGGCCTACAAAAGGTACCGGAGCCAACCCACCCCTGAATCACATCATCTTTACGTTTCTGCCCGGAATCGTGCTAAGTCTGTTCTTCGCTCTACTAAAAATATTTTCATCCATACTAAATGCTCTCAACTCTCCAACTCGAATTCTTCCCGCTCCTTCTGGCACCTTGCCAAAAAACTTTCTAACATCTTTACCTCATCATCCTTCCCTCCTCTTTTCTACTCTGATGGTTCTGTAGCTATTTCTTCTACTGATAAAGCAGATCTCTTCGCACAGACTTTCTCCTCCAATTCCACCTTAGACGATTCCGGTGCTGTTCCTCCATCTCTTCCCCCCTCTGACTTCCTCATGGCTGACATTAAAATTTCTTCCGTTGATGTATTTTCTGCCATTACTGGCCTCAGTACTAACAAGGCATATGGGCCTGATGGGGTCCCTCCTGTTGTTCTCAAGAACTGTGCTTCTGTGCTCACACCCTGCCTAGGCAAACTCTTTCACCTTTGTCTGTCAACTTGTACCTTTCCTTCTTGCTGGAAGTTTGCTCTCATTCAGCCGGTCCCAAAGAAGGGTGACCACTCCCAACCCTTCAACTATCGTCCAATTGCTTTAACGTCCTGTATTTCAAAAGTTTTCAAGTCAATTCTCAATAGAAAATTTTAAGGCATCTTTCCTATCACAACCTTCTTTCCGATCGTCACTATGGGTTCCGTCAGGGACGCTCCACTGGCGATCTTCTCACCTACCTTTCAGACTCCTGGTCATCCTCCTTTCGGGACTTTGGCGAAAGCTTTGCCATTGCACTTGACATCTCAAAGGCTTTCGATTGAGTCTGGCATAAATCTTTATTTTCCAAAATGCCCTCTTACGGTTTCTATCCTTCTATCTGTGCCTTCATCCCTAGCTTCCTTTCTGGTCATTCTATAGCCGCTGTTGTAGACGGCCATCGTTCTTCTCCTAGATCTATCAACAGTGGTGTTCCTCAGGGCTCTGTCCTATCACCTACTCTCTTCCTTTTATTCATCAATGATCTTCTAAGCTGTACATCTAACCCTATCCACTCATACGCTGATGACTCCACCCTTCACCTTTCCATTCGGTTCCCGCAACGCCCATCTCAACAGTTACTTCAACAAACAAGGGATGAGGCTATGGCACAGCTAATGTCTGACTTGGCTCGTATCTCTGACTGGGGTAAAAATAATATGGTTGTTTTTAATGCATCTAAGACTCAGTTCTTACACCTATCAACCCGACAAAATCTTCCACAGGTATACCCACTAATGTTTAATAATATTCAACTTAATCCTGCATCATCCTTGGACATGCTTGGGGTTTCATTTACTCGGGACTTATCTTGGAAAGATCATATTACATCTCTTGTAAAATCTGCTTCCAAGAGATTGGGTGTGCTAAGCCGACTCCGCTCTTTCTTTACCCCTGCACAATTATTGACTCTATACAGGGGTTTTATCCGCCCCTGTGTGGAGTACAACTCTCATGTGTGGGGAGGCTCCCCACATACAGCTCTTCTCAATAGGGTGGAGTCAAAGGCTTTTCGTCTTATTAACTCTCCTCCTCTTACTGACTCCCTTCAACCTCTGTCTCTTCGCCGCACTGTTGCATCTTTATCTCTTTTCTATCGCTACTTTAATGGTCATTGCTCCTCTGAACTGTCTGCTTGCATTCCTCCACCTCTACGACGGGCGCGTAGCACCCGTCTGGCAGCAAACTCTCGTCCCTTTTCTGTCCAACTCTCTAATGCAAGAGTTAACCGTTACTCCCAGTCTTTCATTTATGCAACAGGTCAGCTCTGGAACTGTCTCCCTCTGTCTGTATTTCCTGCTGCCTATGATCTCCAGTCTTTCAAACGCAGTGTGTCCAGGCATCTCAAAATGATCGGATCTTGAATTTGGCTCTCTATTGTATTTTGTTTTTCTCTTGGAGGGAACTGTAACTGCGGGCTCATGGCCTTTGGTTCCTTCTTCCTCGCATAAAAAAAAAAAAAAGTAGAAGTACGAATCTAAAACAGGGCAGCACAAGTTTACATTCAACATTTTTCTCTTCCCATTTACCTTGCACCATAAATACAAAACAAGCAAACAGAGAAACAGACATGACTAGATCGCTGGTAAACAAACACACTAATATTCAAACAAACACTGGAGTCAACAATGTCCCCCTTCACTCTCTCTTAATTATATCTGGTAAACACGTAAATACATACATACATACACATAAACCCACTATCCCGCGCACACACACACACGTACACACACATGGTCAGAGGTCACACTATACTCACATGAATGACCCTCGCTTATCACACATACAGGTAAACAGGATCATAACACCCATATACATGTGTATACCCCTATCTTACACATACATGCAAATAAATATACAGCAGCTACACACACACACACACACACACACACACACACACACACACACACACACACACACACACACACACACACACACACACACGTTACGGGATTAAGGCGTCTGACAATAGACAGATAGACAGACAGACTAAAGCAAGGAGAGCAAAAATAATAATAATAATAATAATAATAATAAAAAGCAAAGTTGAGAAATCACTTGGTAAAGAATGATAAACGGAACGTAAGAGGACAAAATATTACAAGAGGATAAGTAGAAGTATAAACAGCCATGGCGAAACAGTGAGACAACACAAAAAAGGAGAATAAAGACAGACAGCAAGAGAGCTTTTACGGAGGGGTAACGATGGGAAAGTAAATAAAGGATAAAGTGGCTGAGAAATAAGCAATGAAATAATCAGCCAAAACAAAAGCGTGAAGGGAGGGGGAAAAAAAAAAGTCAGACAGCTGAAAAGAGCATTGGTACGGAGCGACTAAAGAAAAGTCAATAAGTTTGCAGGAAAGGGTAAAAGAGGAACAAACAGCCAGCGCAATAGCAGAGGGACAGGAAAGGGACGAATTATTAGGCATACAGCTGAGATGTTTACAGAGGAAAGACCAAGGGATGTAAGTAAAGGAAAAAGAAACGAACTACACAGCCAACGAAAAGGAGGAAAACATCAAAGGAAGAGAGACTAAAGGCTGACAGAAGCAGCAGAGAAGTGTATCGTCAGTGGTGAGGTAAGGGGCAGGTGGTGATGCGACAAGGATATACTGAGGAAGGAAATTGAAAATAGTAGAAGAGAAAATGGAATGCAGACAGGAAAAACAAAGAGAGCAAGGCAGATAGAATGAGAATGGGAAGATGGATAATGGCAAGAAAAAATAATGAATATCATTCGAGTTTGGGAGGGCGAAAAGTGTTTGGTGAGTAAATTGAAATAGACCCTGATCAATATTTCTCTATGTTTCCACGCTGTTCTTCGTTTAAATATAGTAATTAAAAACTCCAGGCTGATGACAGTTGCTCTCACTTCTAAGTAATCCATGGGACTACAATACTGGCAAGGTTATTTACGAAGATAGTTTAGCAGCTGTGTTCTGAGTAAATTAACATCCAGGTTGATATAAGACTATTTATTCATTGAGCACTTTAGTAACTTATAATTCGTGGTGAAGCCAAATTATCGCCTTTGTACCATAATACAAGACAAATCGTACACCTTTTTATTTTCAGCACCTGAGCTGCGGAATGTACCAGTGAGAGTAACGATCCTTTTGTCGATGTGTGTACGACTATTACATGTCGAGTGCCCAGGTAACCACTCCCGAGAACGCACTTGAGTATTGACACAACTAGTTAGGTTCATCGTCATCAATATCATCACCATCACCATCATCACCACCATGCTACTATTTTTCCCACCTAAGGATGGGGTGGGGTAAGATCCAGCAAACAAGAAAGTGAAAAGGACGAAAGTGTGAAATCTATTAACATATCCAGTATAATGGCCCACCGAGTCATTCAGTCATCAAGCCAACCATAATCGCCTTCAAAACAGTTTTACAGTTTTTTTCCATGTTCTCCTAGGCTGTAAAAATTCGCTTAGCGGTAGTTAGAAGAAACTAGGAAAGCAGTGGCCTGTGCTCTAATGTTTAGGATGATTTTCTATTCCCCTTTTGCCTTGGATAACTTCACTGCTATAGTTTTTTGGTCTTCTCTGAAGGCTTAATTTCAGAAAAAAAATTTACATCACCTGTCAGTTATCAGTAACAATGGAAAAGATAATGTAAAAAGGTCTTCCTAGTTATGGCAATAATTTTAACGGGAAGTAAAAGAATAGCACTAATAATTATTACTACAATAATTTAGTCATGTGCGTCCATACCTGAAAGTGTGAAATGTTTTCAGACAATCTTGCCAATGTTATATCAATTAAAAGAAATGTGCCATCCATTTTGTCTGATATTTACGCAGCTTTGTAATGACACGCTTGACTCATTATTTGTGCACACGCTCAGTTTTTAGGGTCTTTTCTCAGTTTCTGTAGTAGTTAAAAGAATACAGTGATGATAATGAAGGCTGTACCTAACCAGTCCAAATCAAAAAGTCTCTCCAAAGCTGAATAATATGATATGGAGCTAAAAAGAATGAAATTTACTTCCTATAGCTAAACAGGAAAACAAAATTACTTCAGACAAAAACACAGTGAACTACAGTCTCATGACGTTATATATTTCATTACTGCTATGGCCATGAATGATTATTCAGTACAGGAGAAATCGCTGGTGGAAGAACGAGAAAAGCATTTAAGAACTAGCCTTGGACAACCAATGACCGCCCCCCCCCCCATAAGTGAATAATTTCCAGCAAATACTCACCACGCATCAGTATTTGGCTGGGTAGGAAAGGGTGCCGTGTTAAACACACCCACCCAACAAAGCCAAATGCCCAGGCTCGAGGCCGGGTTGCACTTTTTTTTTTTTTTTTTTTTTAACTTGCTCTACGAAGTAAGCTCATTGAATTGGATGACTTTTCTCAAGCTTAATAATACTACGAACACCCGGTACTATAACACTTTAGAAGGATCTCTGTGTGTGGAAGTATTGATGAAGATTGCATTATATCGAGCCCGTCCAGCTGGAAGTCTACAGAAATAGGCAGTCGTTGGAAAGGGCTCATCTTGACATGAAACCAGTGAGCAACAGGTAACTGGCCACTTCATCAGGGCGTTACTAGAGATTTTTGTTGAGTTTGTACTAAAAGTGGGAGGTGCATCTGGTGTGGTGTGGTGGCTGCACTGCTGTGTGGATATAGTGTCTGTGAGTTGAAGGTTGGGTTGGTGTTGTAACAGGGAAAGGTGAGGGGCACATCGTAGTCAGTTTAAGTGTCCTGGTGTCTCTCTGGGTAGGGTAGGATCTGAGGGGTGGATGTCTGGGTGGCGGTTCATGAATATACACTAGTTTGGTGGGAGATTTTGAATGCCTGTGATTTTTTTTTCTTTTTTGGTAATGCACAAGGTATGTGTTTGTTTGTTGGGGGAAGAACAGGGATATTACTGAGGCTTTATTTTTATATTATTATTATTATTATTATTATTATGTTAGTGGAAAAAATGATATAAAGTTGCATGGATGTGACGGATGTTTACCTACAGTAAAGCAGTGGACTATGTCCCTCTCATCTTCATGTGATCTTAGACTTGAATAAAGTACAAAGTTCTTTGATTTCGACAAAAACGTTAATCATGAGAGCCTTGTTATTTTTTTAATCCGTTGTTTCTCGAGTATAAACGTCTGAAAAGAGCCAAAATTCGATACTAAGTAAACAGTCTTCAGCGAACAGGTTAATTCCCAAACTTAGCGATTTTTCATCCTTCTCTTTTGACTCTCCCATGGCAGGGCGGGAGGGGTGAACTACCACCCAACTCAATCTCCGGGTTCGTGGCCACTAAGTGATTTTTTTTTTTTTTCATTATTTATTTTATTATTTATTTATATTTTATTTTTGCTTTATCATATTTTGCACGTGACAGGAGTTACAGCAATTCGTCAGTTGGTAACTGTACGAAATAGTTTCCAGAATGAGTTGAGTACAAGACTTCGGTCCTTAATTTATTTTTACTATGTCCGAGCTAGATTATTCACCTTTAGATATTTCCCTTGAAGGGAAAGTGTACTATGTTTGAGTGACACATCTGACCATGACAACATGTAACCGTTTGACAGTAACAAGAATATACAGTAATCTGCATGGTGTCCCTCCCGTGCTTGGCGGACAGGGAGAGACAGTCTACCACCCAAGTAATCTTCTGGGTTCGTTACCACTATTTTTTTTTCTGTCTGTCTGTCTGTCTGTCTCTGTCTGTCTGTCTGTCTGTCTGTCTCTCTCTCTCTCTCTCTCTCTCTCTCTCTCTCTCTCTCTCTCTCTCTCTCTCTCATTTGTCTATGTCTTTCTTTTTTACCACGAGGCTAAAGCTGATATACTTTTCCACTTATCACAATCACCACCTATTTCTTTCACTGGCATGACTTAAAATTCTTCTACCTCATCCAATTCTCATTCACCAGCATTTCACACCGAGTCAGTATTTCTGAACAACCATCATTTCAATATCATCCTCATTTTTAATAGACATCGCCGCCCACAGACACTAACAATTTCATAGTTTTAGTATCTGATAGATTTCATCAAATATGTGAGAAGACCAGGACGTAAGAATTTAATCTATACAGTTTCCAATTTTCTACATAATTTTACCTTGGCACTTTTGTATGGTGGGTGAGGTGCGAAGCTAAAACTATACTGTCCTCGGATCGAATCCTAGATCTGTGTTTACTTTTATGCAAAGAAATTACAGTATGGAAAATAAGATTCCTAACAGGCTTGCATTTTTATTATTCATTGTTTTTTTCACGTGACCGGAGTTGCACAGGTTTTTGAACTTGGTAGTTGACGGAAGTACCTCCACCCTTCGAGCGTTCCTGCAGCGTATTACATTATGAGACGAACACTCAGCTTTTTTTTTACTTTTTTTTTTTTTTTTTTTTAATGCGAGGAAGAAGGAACCAAAGGCAATGAGCCCGCAGTAACAGTTCCCTCCAAGAGAAAAACAAAATACAATATAGAGCCAAATTCAAGATCCGATCATTTTGAGATGCCTGGACACACTGCGTTTGAAAGACTGGAGATCATAGGCAGCAGGAAATACAGACAGAGGGAGACAGTTCCAGAGCTGACCTGTTGCATAAATGAAAGACTGGGAGTAACGGTTAACTCTTGCATTAGAGAGTTGGACAGAAAAAGGATGAGAGTTTGCTACCAGACGGGTGCTACGCGCCCGTCGTAGAGGTGGAGGAATGCAAGCAGACAGTTCAGAGGAGCAGTGACCATTAAAGTAGCGATAGAAAAGAGATAAAGATGCAACAGTGGGCGAAGAGACAGAGGTTGAAGGGAGTCAGTAAGAGGAGGAGAGTTAATGAGACGAAAAGCCTTTGACTCCACCCTATTGAGAAGAGCTGTATGTGGGGAGCCTCCCCACACATGAGAGTTGTACTCCACACAGGGGCGGATAAAACCCTTGTATAGAGTCAACAATTGCGCAGGGGTAAAGAAAGAGCGGAGTCGGCTTAGCACACCCAGTCTCTTGGAAGCTGATTTTACAAGAGATGCAATATGATCTTTCCAAGATAAGTCCCGAGTAAATGAAACCCCAAGCATGTTCAAGGATGATGCAGGATTAAGCTGAATATTATTAAACATTAGTGGGTACACCTGTGGAAGATTTTGTCGGGTTGATAGGTGTAAGAACTGAGTCTTAGATGCATTAAAGACAACCATATTATTTTTACCCCAGTCAGAGATACGAGCCAAGTCAGACATTAGCTGTGCCATAGCCTCATCCCTTGATTGTTGAAGTAACTGTTGAGATGGGCGTTGCGGGAACCGAATGGAAAGGTGAAGGGTGGAGTCATCAGCGTATGAGTGGATAGGGTTAGATGTACAGCTTAGAAGATCATTGATGAATAAAAGGAAGAGAGTAGGTGATAGGACAGAGCCCTGAGGAACACCACTGTTGATAGATCTAGGAGAAGAACGATGGCCGTCTACAACAGCGGCTATAGAACGACCAGAAAGGAAGCTAGGGATGAAGGCACAGATAGAAGGATAGAAACCGTAGGAGGGCATTTTGGAAAATAAAAATTTATGCCAGACTCGATCGAAAGCCTTTGAGATGTCAAGTGCAATGGCAAAGCTTTCGCCAAAGTCCCGAAAGGAGGATGACCAGGAGTCTGAAAGGTAGGTGAGAAGGTCGCCAGTGGAGCGTCCCTGACGGAACCCATAGTGACGATCGGAAAGAAGGTTGTGATAGGAAAGATGCCTTAAAATTTTTCTATTAAGAATTGACTCGAAAACTTTTGAAATACAGGACGTTAAAGCAATTGGACGATAGTTGGAGGGTTGGGAGTGGTCAGCCTTCTTTGGGACTGGCTGAATGAGAGCAAACTTCCAACAAGAAGGAAAGGTACAAGTTGACAGACAAAGACGAAAGAGTTTGCCTAGGCAGGGTGTAAGCACAGAAGCACAGTTCTTGAAAACAACAGGAGGGACCCCATCAGGCCCATATGCCTTGTTAGTACTGAGGCCAGTGATGGCAGAAAATACATCAACTGAAGAAATTTTAATGTCAGCCATGAGGAAGTCAGAGGGGGGAAGTGATGGAGGAACAGCACCGGAATCGTCTAAGGTAGAATTGGAGGAGAAAGTCTGTGCGAAGAGATCTGCTTTATCAGTAGAAGAAATAGCTACAGAACCATCAGAGTAGAAAAGAGGAGGGAAGGATGATGAGGTAAAGTTGTTAGAAAGATTTTTGGCAAGATGCCAGAAGGAGCTGGAAGAATTCGAGTTGGAGAGTTGAGAGTATTTAGTATGGATGAAATTATTTTTAGTAGAGCGAAGAACAGACTTAGCACGATTCCGGGCAGAATCGTAAAGATGATGTGATTCAGGGGTGGGTTGGCTCCGGTACCTTTTGTAGGCCCTCTCCTTGTTGCGGACAGCATTAGAACAAGCATGATTAAACCAAGGCTTTCTTGCGTTAGTCAAAGGATATGAGAAAGGAATGTATGCTTCCATGCCCGAGAGAATAACCTCCGTAATGCGCAAGGCACACTCAGATGGCTCACGGCCATGGAAGCAATAATCATTCCAGGGAAAATCAAAGAAGTACTGCCTGAGGGCCTCCCAGTCTGCGGCTCCAAAATGCCACAGACGACGTTTCCCTGGAGGGTCCACAGGCCGTACCGGAGTGATAGGACAGGTTAAGGTAATAAGGTTGTGATCGGAGGAGCCCAACGGAGAGAAAAGATTAACCGAGTAAGCAGAAGGATTAGTTGTGAGGAAGAGGTCAAGTATGTTGGAGCTCTCTCCAAGGCGGTCAGGGATACGGGTAGGGTGCTGTACAAGCTGCTCTAGGTCATTAAGGATTGAAAAGATGTAGGCTTGTTCACCAGGTGGATCCGTGAAAGGAGAGGAGAGCCAAAGGTGGTGGTGAACATTGAAATCTCCAAGAATGGAGATTTCAGAGAAAGGAGAAATGGGTAGAATGTGTTCCATCGTAGAAGTAAGATAGTCGAAGAATTTTTGATGGTCAGTACAATTAGGGGATAAGTAAACAGCACAGATATATTTAGTTAGAGAATGACAGGAAAGTCGAAGCCAGAGTGTGGAGAATTCAGAAGAATCAAGTTCAGGAACACGAGAGCAAGATAAGTCGTTACTGTCTCCAGACGAGTTTATTCAGTTGAAGTGAGACCTCTTATATTAAAGGAGCTCTGAAGGACATCTGACACACTTCAAAAACACATACATGGCAAATTGATCTCGCATATCTTCAGGAGTCTGCAGCTCCGTGTTTACGGTGCATTAATCCTTGCTAAATGATGCCGATCTTCAGTAAACTTTCATACATACATACACACATAGAAAGATATAATTTTCTATATCACTTGGTCCGTTACTTCCCTTTTAATCTAACCTATCACTGCCACCGCACCCTATCTCCATTTTCCCCACACTCAGTCCTTCTCGCCACTATTACAGTTTCTCATTTTTTCGTCACTCCTTCCACATCTTCACATCGTATATTCTATTGTAGCCGTTCACACTAGCAGTAAGTCACCTCCTTTCCCCACATATTTATACAGGGTTTACTATGTCTCTTTCACACTGACCAGACGTATTGGGTATTGTCAGTCATTCAATTGTATTGCTGATTTTGACCCACACTTCTCCCAAACCACTAATGTTTATCCATTATGACCAGCCTATAGACAGATCACGCTTAACATTAGTGGCGTAATACTTCTCCAGTTATATAAAGTTGCATATACAGTTTTCTTTAATACCCTAAACCAGTAAATTGATTTTCATTGTCATGTTCCACTTTCACGTTATCAGCTTATGGCGTAAGACGAGTTGCCTTCGGTCGTTGCTGTCGTGTTTGTCCTGGGTTTGTTCTTCCCATTCCACTTTTCCCTTTCTTTACAAATGGCCGTCGTCTTTGTGGTGCCATGACTTCTCATTTCTTTATTAGATTCGAATTGTGTTTCTTGACTGATGCTAGGTTTCTGATTATTTCATTAATTATCATAATATATAAGTAAATTTTGGAGTTAGAAGAATATATACCCTTCATTATATACGATTATACATTATAACTGATAATACTGTTACACGGGTGTCAACCAAACCAAATAGTGTGTATTTTGGATTACCTGTTTAATATCAACAGGCTTCCTAAGAGGAAAAACATGACACTGATACATGATAACCAAGGAGTGAAGTTTCATATATAATGGAACTCATATGCTAAGATTAACGCAAATTTGTTCTCAGTAATTACTTTTTTATTAGTATAAATTACGAAATGTGGGCAGTGACGTTAGATTTTTTTTTTTTTTTCACGATCAGCCTCAGTCCAAAATATTACTCAACCTTTGTCAAATCACAAACCAGAGAAACAAGAATAATCCGGCATTTAGGTCACAACCGGATACCTTCTTCCTCCTTCTCCTCCTCCTCCTTCCTACCCCAGGAACTATGACTATCACTGTTTTGGTAGTTCATAAAAGTTCATGCTCAGGACGTATTGTTGAAGATATATAACAAAATTATATGAAAATCGTTATGAATACATAATAACTAGATATGTATCATACTATAGTAACTGAACGATGTAATAATATGAAATGGATTAACTCATAGTATAATTTTTGATAAAGTTTTAGTTCGTTTAAGTTTTCCACATGTTAATTTACTAGGAATGCAGCCATCTTTAGAACACAGATAAATAAAACAGAATAAGTACACTTCGGGCTTCTTGCATGGGAAGTCAAAACAAGAACTCGTTTCACATGAGCTGGGGAACCACAACAAAAACTACAACATGTTAAGTTTAATGGGTGCAGGACAGTACTGATAAACTTTGTTTAACTTTATTTCTGTATGAAACTTTTTAATTATATTTACATATTCTCTTTTTAACCTAACAGTCGTTGGGTTGACTCTGGGAGATAGATCAGTGTGAAGCTACCTGCGAAATAAGTATTCTGACCAATCAGGTGGGGTCAGGTTTCCGGGGGCTTGAATGCTGAGTGAACGGGAGTGTGGGTCATTCAGTTGGGCGAAATTCGGTTAGTATCTACCAGTATATTCCTGGCTCTCAGAGCCCTTCCTCCCCTCACCTTGGGGAGGGAAAAAAGAGATGATTATGATATCTTCATTTCTAGAGCTATACTATATTCATTTTAATTTTCCTCAGACTCTAGTCTATTTGCAGTTTATTTTCGTAGCTCAGTGACAGAAAGTAAGACAATGCTTCGGTTTACATTCTTTCCATAGCAATTTTTCGTGATCATGATTATATTGAAGTGTTAGTCTTTTGGCACAACATCAGCATTCAAGATGGAAAGAAAGTGGTTTTGGGTCAAGGCAAAGTAAAACGAGTATACGAGACACATAACAATTAAATGAGTGGAAGGATTTGAGTGCACACACACACACACACACACACACACACACACACACACACACACACACACACACACACACACACACACACACACGAATCATCATTACCAGAAACAAGATATAAAAAAAATGCAAAAAGCGGCATAAAGTCTTTCTGAGGACTTTAATACGATCATGGCGACTAAGCAGACATGGCTGGTGATACCACAGAAGGGGGACGTTTTTGAAAACTGTGAACCCCAAACACAGCATCTCCCGGAGGAGCTTAACTCTTCCTGAGGCATCATTAGCGTAGTCACTGTTGTGGTCACGGTCGTGGTGGAGGCCAGTCATGGGGTCAGTCGGTCCTGGTCCTGCGCTGTGCCCTGTTCCGGGCCAGGGGGGCTGCAGGACTCGAACCAACGTCAGCTGGGTGCCAAGCCAAAGCCTCCCAACCCACCCACCGCAAACTGGCCGACGCCAACGTGTCTGGAACTGATATTTATACCTACCCGACCAGCAGAGTTATGATAATACTAGAAATGTGTTTAGTTATCTCATAATTACATGATTAATTTTTTGGTAGTGAACCGCACACTCATGCTCTAGGAAGCAATGATATTTTAGATGTGAATAAATATCAGGCAGTAACCTTGTTTTTATTCGGTGTGCATATCCATGAATGCGATCAATATGGTACTTCATGTAACCTTTCCATTAAAAATTCAATTATTTTCCCATAAAACTTAGAACCCAGCACTAATTGAAAAGACTGAATTATTAACATGCCATTATCTGAAAAATAACTTTTTTTTAGGCAACGATTTAACTGGGCAGGACACGACTGTATCTGTTATAAATTAGCTCAAGTACAGTCGGGGACAAGTCTAATTTTCACCTTTACTTCTCACTTTCCTCGACTGGCTAATAATCCTACGCTAGAGGTTTGATATGTTTCTCCACCCCAGTTATTTTCTTTGAGCTGAAGCCTCACACAAGATAGTGACAGACATGTCCCGCGTGTAAAACTGACGCAGTGGAACAGCAAAGCAGCTTTTGCCCCAGACTGAACACCGCTGCATCCAGTCATGACACAGTGAAATAAGCCCCAACAGAAACACTCACACACACACACACACACACACACAGACTAACCTCTTCAGTACGGTGATGTACATTCTATTTAGTTCTTTCTATCGCATCACGATTTTACTCACCGTAGGAGGGATGTGTCGAATAAGAGAGGTTGCACATAAAAATCAGTAACAATTTTACTATTAAAGACAATTTCGCAAAAGCTGAATCATACCTGGTGGTGATGGCTTAGTAGTGTCATAGGACTGTAACTACATATATGTAGCCTACCAGTATATTTGAACAGTTGTTTATAGTTTAGAAAAAATCAGTTAAATAAAGACTATAAATTTACTAGTGAAATTAAACTAGTCAACGACTGAGTAGTGACTACTACTATTACAAATAGTTTTACTAGTATTAGTAGCAGTTGCAGTAGTAGTAGTAGTAGTAGTAGTTGTTGTTGTTGTTGTTGTTGTTGTCCAATAATAATAATAATAATAGTAGTAGTAGTAGTAGTAGTAGCAGCAGCAGTAGTAGTAGTAGTAGAGGTGGTAGTAATAGAGCCAGCTCTGGTCCATCTAGACAGTGAGCACTTCATCCACAGAACAGCAAATACATCAAATGATGCAAAAGTGGATGTCAGTGCTCGAGGTTTCTGGACAAGTGGGCAGAGGGCTGTCTTTGAAATTAGGATTTTTGATGCTAAGGCAGCATATCATCATGGGCTATCTCTCGAGGCTGCACACAAGAAGAATGAACAAGGAATTACAAACCATCAAGAAAGGATCCAGCGTGTGGACCACGGTTGATTCATTCCCCTTGTATTCACATCAGGTGGGACGGGTCCAGAGGAGGGGAGATTCTACTCCAGAGTGGCAGAGATTCTGAGAAGAAGCATCAACCCCATAGTTCTGTTATGGTGTGGATAAGATGTCGACTGTCATTCTCCCTCGTGAGGCCTGCACTCCTATGCCTCAGGGACACAAGATCATCAGCCCTCCGGCCTGTCTATCTGGCGGGTATGCATTACGAAGCTACTGTGGTCGAAAGTCGCAAAGGCCAGAGACCCCAACAGGTTAATTGCTACATTTGCACTGCAGTGTTAATGAATAAAAAATAAGTAATAAAAGTAGTAGTAGATGGTTGGTAACCACATCAGTTGGCGTGCTTGGGGCCATCGGATTGTAATGTGAGGGTTAGTGTTGACCTTCACATTACAACTCCAAATGGTGATCTATATTATGAAGATTGGTTTTGATCTTCACAGTTTGATAATGGATGACGGTGACCATAGAAGTTAACAAAAAAAAAAAAAATAGTAGTAGCTGTTGCTGCTGTAGTAGTTGCTGTAATATAGTAGTAGTAGTAGTTATAGTAGTAGTGAATTTAGTGTTTGTTCTTCGTATAATACTGGAATAGTATATTAGTAGTAGCAGAAGTAGTATTAGTAGCAGTAATAGTAATAGTAGTAGTTGAAGTTGTTGTTTTTGTTGTTGTTGTTGTTGTTGTTGTTGCTGTTGTTGTAGGCTCATCTGAAGTGTGAATCCAGTGAACTACAGGCGGAAGCTGTCCTACTCTTGCAGTCCACCGTCCTCCTTTGGGGGACTAGGGCGGGAACTGAGGGACGTTTTTATCAACGGGCAGTAGAGCCACCAAGTTATATATGTGGCACCACGTGAAGGCGATCACTCCCCAGCCCCCCAGTAATACGTTAAGTAGGGGTAACAGGAATTTTAAGCACGCCTTTATACTGAACAAAGAAGAGAAAGAAGTTTTGGGAAGGCTTTATAGACTGTGTAGGGAGTTTCGTAGCACCTCGTCATAATCGATTTATTTTACACATGGCACCGTAACACTTACTTTTTTGCTGTTTATATCTTTTATATGTGGACATGGTTTGCATGTGTAACATACAAGAGGATACTGAGCTGATGTATGCAGAATGAATCGGTAAGGAAGAGGTTCTACGAAGCCCCTTATGCTAGTTTTATTATCAGTGGCAACTCCATGCGAAACCCATTTGTCCAAGTCACAATCTTCGCCTAGAATAAGACCCATAACACTGACATTATATCGAAGTACCCAAGTTTACTATACGGCTGGTTGAACAGGGAAAGGAGGCCAACAGAACTTGTCTAAGAGTCTGACCGGCCAGAGCTTTGACAGTGTTAATTCACGAGGCTCTGGTAGCCAGCGACGCCGTGGCAGCGTTGGTGGATATTCCCTCGTGGTGGTGAGGCCCGACCAGCACAACACAACCCACCGTGAAGTTTTTTTTTTTCTCTCTCTCTCTGTCTATCTGTCTGTCTGTATCTGTTTATCTATCTCTCTATCTGTCTTTTTACCTGTCTATCTTTCATTTTTTATATATTCAATATATTATATATATTTATTTATCCATTGTTTGGTAGGTGTTCTGCTCATCTTCACTGTCAACCTCGTTACTACATAACACCTGAGATAAATGTCATTTTCTTAGCCGGGATCATGTTGTTTAGCCCGTGAAATCCTGAATAAAATCGTCTGAAGGCAGCAAGAGAAAGATACAGAAGACGTCATCTTTGTGAAGGGATTGTTCACTAATGCTAGTCCTAGTCCTTTAGTTATATGTTTTCTTTATTTGTTTTCTTATATATTTTCCTTCCTCTTTATGTTTCCTTTTCAGCAGGACGGTTTATAAGTCGTATTCTTGTTGGCTTAGAGGCTGTGGTAACAACTCTTCTGCCATATACTTCTGCCTGTTGCACCTTATTTTCCTTCCGTGCTTAACTATTTTTGCTGGAGGGGAACGCAGTCATTTGGTGGCGCTGATATAACCGGGTTGCTCAACAGCCTGGATATGCACACGTTCTTCAGCTACTCGCACTTCCCTGTTGGACAAGAAAAGGCAGCTTAAGCCTGAAGTCCACTGGGTTCACGTTTCAGATAAGCCTGGGGACGCAGCAACAATGTAATTGATTCAGGCCATGTTGCTGATGGACATACATAGCATACACGGGGAAATAAAGGGGTAATATGATAAATAAGTCAGTTATAATGAGTCACTGGATTGAAAGGAATAAAACGGAAGGACAAATTCGCACAAAACAAATACCCAAAAAAGTAAATAAATAAAAAAACACTGTGGTGGGTTGTGATGGCCGCCCCCACCCCCACTACAGAGTAACCAGATGCCTTGCCATAGCGTCTCCGGCTGGCCTGGCTTCAGTACGTCATCGATTTGAAAAGGTTAATCATTTGATTGCGCTGATTTTATGTAATCGATTCACTGTATTGACCAATTTAATCTTTTGGATACGCTGGGTTCATATAATCTGATTTACCTGTAATGAGAAAAGTAATCATATGGCTTTTGGCTGCAAGAATGTTTTGTGATCTGTCTGTAGTCGGATGATTCGAAACAAATCCTTGATAAAATTGTGTACGATTCTTATGTGGGGGGAGTTGGGTGCATCTACAAGAAGATTAAAAATTAAGCAATATTCTCTTTGGATTAGGGTTTACACTTTATAACATTTCCTCCTAAATCATCGTTTCTTAACCTTTTCCGACCTCAGCACCCCCTGTAATAAGGTCTCAGTCCAGCCAGCACCCCTGTACAGCTAGTTACTGGAACTACAGTTGCTACATTACTGCAAGGTTAAAGTAAGTGAAGTGAAGTACTGCCTAACAGTTTATTTTATACATTCTCTAAAAAAAAAAAAAAAAAAAAAACAAGGATGCCAATACTAAGCAAAACCAATAAGAAAAAAAAAAATAATGCAGCATTTTCCAGCACCCTCTAAAATTGACTTCAGCACCCCTGGGGGTGCTAGCACCCCAGGTTAAGAAAAGCTGTCCTAAATGATGAAATCTACATAGTACGCCTTAAGGTTCTCTTGCAACCTATTTATGATATTAATATCGTCATATTTTTGTTGATTCTGTACGATTATTCACACTTAAGAAAATCCTCACGTATTGCAAGGTTTAATAAAACCTATATTAAACCCATCAAGGTCAGTAAGGTATATTTAAGGTAAAAAAAAAAAAAAAACTGGATGAAACTAAAGCTCAGTTAAAATTACGTGACCGTGTTGTGTTGACCGCCGCCACCCGCCACCACGAGAGGGACACCACCAGCCCGGCCATGGCGTCTTGGAGCCGTGATGTCGTTAGCAATGGACAGTTAATAACGTTTGTTCTATAGTGGTAATTTTGCTGTTACGCATTGCCCTCCCGTTTTATGTTAGTGGTGACATGCCGATAGCAGGCCAGTAACAGTAGTAGGGTTGCTGCCGCTGGTGTTGCTGTTGCTGTAGCCACAATAGCTCACTTGGCCGGGAACCTGGCTGTGATTGTCTGGGTTGAGACATTTTATAACCAGTTATATCGGTGCCATCGCGTGAAGGCACTCCTCTTCAGCACCATGTCGATAGTAAAGGGAAATATATAACATACCAAAGAATAATAAGGCGTAACTTGCAAGACAGATTACTATCGAAGAAGTGGGAATATTTCTATGCATTGTTGCATCTAACATGCACTCCCCAGTCGACATCATACGTGTAATTTTGCATTTCTCTAGTCATTGTTATACATACAGTTTACACTAACCTAACGTAACCTAACCTATACAATATTGTCTATGGTAGTGCTTATTATATGAATACTCATGACTGGGGCGTGATTTTTATACTTATAATCATGATTGGGGAATGATTTTTATACGTATAATCATGACTGGGGAGTGCTTATTATACGTATAATTATGACTGGGGAGTGCCTATTATACGTATAATTATGACTGGGGAGTGATTATTATATGTATAATCATGACTGGGGAGTGCTTTTTATACGCATAATTATGACTGGGGCGCGATTTTTATACGTATAATTATGACTGGGAGTGTTTATTCTACGTATAATTATGACTGAGGAGTGATTATTATATGTATAATCATGACTGGGGAGTGCCTTTTATACGTATAATTATGACTGAGGAGTGATTATTATATGTATAATCATGACTGGGGAGTGTTTTTATACGTATAATCATGACTGCGGAGTGATTATTATACGTATAATTATGGCTGGGGAGTGCCTATTATACGTATAATTATAACTGGGGAGTCGAAATCCAAGGGAGTGCAAATTACACGCCACACCCGGATTGCAAGCTTTGGCGTTTCTCAGATGCCATCAATCTCAACCAATTACCTTGCATTCTACTACTTTATATTCTCTTTAATTTATTTATAGGACAATTAACCTAAATTAGATCGTTTTGCATTTTGACAGTGCAGGTCACTTGAACAAGAGGTCTGCGGTGCAAAGTATATATTGCAATGTGACTAAAATTACGGCCTTATTCAAACATTCGCGTAATCTTACCTCCTCTGCTTTCCTTTTCCTATTTTTTACTATACTCGTCCCCCTCTACTTAACCCCCTTTTTTATTTCTCCATTATGAATTACCCAGCGAACAAATATATTAAGAATACAGCAGTAATGTTAAATACCCAAACCACACACACACACACACACACACACACACACACACACACACACACAAGTAGAAGTATAATCGAAGATTCAAGGAAATATTTTTGCACCGTATTTTACCAATGTTATTATCACTTTGAAACGAGTATTTTTTTACCGATTATTTCCGCTAATCATATATATATCAGGCCTTCCAGGACACGATAGTGTAACCGAAAGTTTTGTACTATACTGTACGTCACAACCAAGTTATTGATTTATTACTCACGGGCTGTAAACCCGGTTTAAGAGATGTGCAGTCGGCGGCAATCTGACAGTGCGTGTTATTTTTTTCCTTTTATGTAAGAAGTGTTATTTATTTTCTATGTAACAGGCGCAGTATTGGTCTATCTTCATTAAACAAAAATAAGTGTAAATTCAGTGTAAAGATTTGTTCATACTGGATAAACTCGGTCCGGATTGTGCAATAGAATTTCCAAAATTGTATCCCTCGCCCAGCTGTTACGGCCGAGTCGGTAAGGTTCTGCTGATCCAACCGTGGCGGGTGAGATCGAGTCCACCCCCGCACAGGTGAAGCGAACTGTATCCGTACAAGGAAAGAGCTGGGCTGCCTGACAACTCGAGAATTAGAGTTGGACGAAGGCATGGTTGGTTTGCCTGTCTGTTAGCAGGCTTCGTTGGCTGTTTGTCTGACTGCTTGTCTTGGTATGTGGTTTGTCGTCGTTGTCTTGGTTCGTTGTCTCGGTTGGTTGGATGGTCACGGAAAGGGGAAGGCTTGACCCTTCCGGGAAGTGAGGAAGGGTGTCATCTGGGGTCCGGGACCTGAGTGCATCACTAATCACGGAACGGGAGACTGGCTGTGATCCGGAATGTGACGGGGTGTGTTGGTTTGTTGGCTTGATCGGTTGTTTGTCTGGTTGATGGTCTGGGTTAGTTGATTTGGCTGGTTGCTTGTCTTGGTTGCTGGATGGTCGCGGAAGGGGGAAGGCTTGACCCTTCTGGGAAATGAGGAGGTGTGTCATCTGGGGTCCGGGACCTGGGTGTACCACGAATCACGGAACGGAAGACTGGCTGTGATCCGGGATGCGACGGGGTGTGTTGGTTGGTTGCTTGTCTGGCTTGGTTGTCTGGTTGATTGCCATGGTTAGTTGATTGCTGGCTTGGTTGGTTGGTTGCTTGGCTTGGTCGCTGGATGGTCGTGGAACGGGGAAGGCTTGACCCTTCCAAAAAGTGAGGAAGGGTGTCATCTGGGGCCCGGAACCTGGGTGCATCACGAATCACGGAACGGGAGACTGGCTGTGATCCGGGATGCGACGGGGTGTGTTGGTTGGTTGACTGGCTTGGTTAGTTGATTGACTGGAATTGCCTGTTGGTTGACTAGGTTGCTGGATGGTCGTGGAACGGGGAAAGCTTGATCCTTCCGGGAAGTGAGGAGGGGTGTCATCTGGGACCCGGAACCTGGGTGTACCACGAATCACGGAACGGGAGACTGGCTGTGATCCGGGATGCGACGGGGTGTGTTGGATGGTTGATTGTCTGGCTTGGTTGTCTGGTTCCTTGTCTGATTGACTGGTTTCGTTGCAGTAAAAGCTCATCATCACTCACAACCCATCATCACTCATAGCTCATCATCATTCACAGTCCATCATCATTCATAGTCCATCGTCACTCATAATCCATTATCACTCATAGCCAAACATCACTCATCATAGCCCATCATCACTCGTGCCCCATCATCACTCGTACCCCATCATCACCCATATCCCATCATCACTCATAATCCAAAATCACTCATAGCCCATCATCACTCATAACCCAACATTATTCAGAGCCCATCATCACTCATTGCTCATTATCGCTCATAGTCCATCATCCCTCATAACCCATCATCACTCATAACCCATCATCACTCATAGCCCATCATCACTTACATTTTTCCACTAAAGAAGACGACGGATACTAAGATTCTTTGTTTTTCACAGTTTGGTGCCAGTGTGTGTGACTGTGCAGACCAATTCTGGATAGTTGGCATATCAAGTCTGGGTTTGCTGGGGAGAACTCTGTTGTCGTTGTGACTCTGTTGTCTACGCTCTTTTCTGCCCAGGTTCCGATCTTCTACGAGATGAATGGTTCCGTTGCTGCAGAGGGCTCGCCATGGTTTTCTGTCAGAGGCGCTGGATTCAAGATCTTTTGGTATGATGTTGCATTACTTTAGAGTTGTCCTTATATAATCTTTTTATATCTTCTTTTGTCTCCTTGGGTTGCGAGGTGCTGCATACAGAAACTGGCTCAGGCAGGTGGATCACGTGCCCGACCCATCGAAGCTGTCTATTAGTCAGCATGATTTCTGTGCTGGTTGCATTTAACCACTGGAGAATTTGTGAGTGAAGGAGTTTATCCACTCATGTGAGTCCTAGGATACTCTGTAAACATTGGATGTGAAACGACTCAAGCTGTTTGACTGTCCAGATTTCAGCACCGTATACGAGGGTGATGAGGCATGCAGCTGTATATACTGATACCTTCGACTCGATTTTCAAGATGGTGTTTTCAAGAACTCTGGATCTGAGACGCCCAAAAGAGACTGAAGCCTAGTTCATTCGTGCAAGGACTTCTGCATCAATGTTATGTTCATCTGTGAGCACACTTCCAAGGTGGGTAAAATTCTCCACCTATTTTGTTTTTAGGCCATTCATATGAAATGCAAGAGGCTCTGCTACACTTTTTCTCTGAGATATTATTTCTGTTATATGGATTCTTGGGTATTTGCAAGGACAACAGTGTCATCGGTATATTGTTAGTGAAGGAGTTGTTCTAGTCTTTGATTGTGCTTCAAGACGTCTGAGATTATTTAAGTGACCATCTAGACAGAAATGAATTTTATATTCCATCATCAGGGTTCACTTGCTAGTGATGTAAAAGGGTGACTGCAGTGAGATAGATACTGCAAATTACAGGAGGCAGGACTCGTCCTTGCTTTACACCCACATCCATATTGAAGGGTTCAGATTTGCTCCCACCTATGGACACACGAGCATTCCTGTCGTTATGTAGGCTTAGACTGAAGTTCATCAATTTCAGAAAAGTGAACCCTTTAATGGTCGGGACACCTTTAGTACACATTAAAAATACACTTTATAAAACGTTTAAAAACGTAGGGAAACCACAGTCCCAAACCCACGAGAGAAACTTCGACACAGTTAAGCATATGTAACCTATAATACTGTACCATGACTAATTTTCGTGCTGCGTCATACATTCAAGCTTTGCGTGGTTGAGGTTTATTAAACTGCAGTCATCCAAAATCATGACAATTTTCTTTTTGTGTGCACTTTGTTACACGATAATGGCACTTACTGAAGGAAAAAACTTAGGGACGGGGTATGCTTTCTGCGTCTGTGTATTGTGCCTGTGTTTTGGCACAGTGCCATCCCTGTATCTTCATATTTGTATAAAATTCATTTAAAGACTTAATTCACCGATTTCTGTTGCCTTTGTGTTAGAAACCTACAGGTATATGTAAGATATTCAACTCAGAAGAAAGTTGTTGTAGAGAAAGAATCCAGCAAGTGCAATACCAATGTCTTAAAGTCGATTTAAGACAGAACCTTTGAACCTGCCCTGTAACTTCCATCTTTAATGGGTTTCCCTTGCTTTAGATAGTTCGTCCCTGAATGATCATCAGCCCCTTACTAAACATGGATATTTTGATTAAAAAAGTAACTTGGCCGTGCCCCATGACCTTGATCTCTGACTTAGTGTTCTCGAATTATAATCATTTAATCGGGGACTGGCCTTAACCTTTCCACCAAACATAATCAAAATAAAATGAACACCTTTTGAGTTAAAGGGCCGAAGATATTTTTGTCATATCCTGTGACCTTTGCTTTAAACCAGCTGATTCAAAATTGAATCACCTTACCCTTTCCTGACACCCAGCCATTCCGTCAGGTTTTACGTAAATCAGATAAGAATTCGCTGAGTTGATCTTGCCCTTGGCCTATGAAGTACCGTTTCGACCATTTTTGCCTTAAGTTTCATTTTTTATTTTGATGTTCCTAAAGTAACACTCTAAGTCTGGTGTACTTTCAATGAATAGTTCATTCCAGAAAGAGGAGCAGCAGAAAACTAATCGAACCATATTCTTATCACCTTCAGCTACGCTGCTGGACGTAAAAATACGACTAAAAGTTTTGGGCTATATGCGTCAGAAATGCAAAGTGACAAACCATTAAAGGCAACCCATCCATTTTCTGAGATGTTCGATGCTGCGCCCTTAGCGGAGGACGTAATAGGCCATATTTTATGCCACCGTTCCCGCTGATTTCCCAAATTCCCTGCATACATTTGTCGGGTAGTGTGATGTTAGGGTACAGTTCAGTATGCTGACGTCATTTACTCTTGTCATCGCCAGACGATTTTATTCATTACACGAGCCCCTTCTCATTGGAAGTGTTTTTGAAGGATATATTCTACCTCTTCATTTCGAAGGTTCAGCTTAATAAAACTGTCTGGCGCCAATAATAATGAAAAACGCATCAGCGTTCTGAAGAGAATATAAACTATCGGAGGTCTCTTAAGTGAATAAAGTCGTCTCTCAGTAACTGTGTTATCACAAGTTTATGCCACCTTTTCATCTGATTATCAAAATACCAAACAGATTTGTCAGTATGTGCAATATTTGGCTACATTTCAGTGTAATGGAGTCTTTTATTCTATTTACCGCATTTCGTGGTGCAGGAGTAAAAAATAATGAAGGCTGTATTTAATCTTACCAGTTCATAAAGTCCCCTCACCTATCAAGTTTAGTGTCTCGTTATTTTAATATAAATAGTGTGGTGGTAGCAAGAACAAGATAACAATCGGCGTTGTTATCTGAATAAAATCGTCTGGCAGCAATATTATGATCTCGAGTTTCTGACACTATTTACCCTCATTACTCAAATTCCAACCATACGTATTCTGTCTGCAGGTGCAATGTTTGGGAAGGTATTTATGAGTAAATGCTTGAAAACCCACCAGTAAGGTGATATTTTTTATTTCATTCCTTTTTACCGCCTGGTGGTTATTATTATTTTTTTCTATAAAAACATTAATTCATTCAAGAACTTACTGGCTTTAATCAGCTTCTGAATTACAGCCACCCCCCCCCCCCTCTCTCTCTCTCTCTGTCTCTCAGAACATCAAAGGGAGCCGGACCAGCGAGGAACCGGGACACTCTCAAGGCAGCATTTCTTAGCTAAACTGCCAAACCCATGAACGCCATCACAAACTTAGCCATTATTATTTTCACAACTCTAAATCCACACTCCCTACCGCCGCCGCCGCCGCAGATCATTGATACTTAGTATAGGGCGATTTCTCTGCCTCGCGATTTGCCAGGTGTGCTGAGAGTTGCCAAGAAGATTTGGCTGCAGTTTTGGTCAGCTATGGTTCTCCTCACTGCCTCCAAACATACACTTGGTACTGACTTTCGCCTGCTTTTGCAATGAAACATTCGATACAGTAACATCTTTTAGCGTTCCTCGCCATAGCTGTATTGTTACCGGAGAAGAACAAGACACTAAGGATACTTCACTCTCCTCATTTTTGTAATTATAAATCAGTTACGATTGGGAAATAATCACCAGTTTGTTCGTTAACTCTCTGAGCCATCTTTTTTTCTTTTAGTCTTCCGATCTCTATCCTCTCTCTCTCTCTCTCTCTCTCTCTCTCTCTCTCTCTCTCTCTCTCCTTAGTTCGAATGGGCAAACGTAAACAAAACCGTCAGATGAAAACAAAAATTAATAAGAAGTAACTGGATTAAAGTTAATTCCATGCCTGGTGAGCCTCTGTACTCAAATGTTGGCAGGTGAGGCTCTTAAAGAAAAATTCAAAACATATATTAAGCCTTACTGTGTACTGTATTTTTACCTCCGCCAACAAAAGTTGAAGCAGGTTATGTATTCATCACTGTTTGTCTGTTTGTCCACTAGAGATATCAAAAAAGTTACTGATGGATATCAATGAAATTTTGTGGATATGTGGGTCATGGGCGAAGAATGCGTTGAAAAAAATTTGATGGTGTTTTGAGTTGTATATGCGTTGGTGGAGGTATGCGCTCTGTGAGTGCTGTCTACTTCTTATAAGTGGAGTTATGTCATCCTTCTCGTTTCACTGTATATACCGGAAAATATACATACATACATACATGTATATATATATATATATATATATATATATATATATATATATATATATATATATATATATATATATATATATATATCATCCAATCCTACATTGCCCCAAGAGCAGCGCAGAAGCCCGGGGCTAGGCAGTAGGTCTCGACATCAAAGATGAGAGTGACCAGCCTCACTCATCCCTGAGTGGCATTACATGAGCAATCAACCCCAACCATCCCTTGGAAAATAACCTTCACCGGCTCAATCCGACTGGAGTGTAATAATTACCCACTAAACCACCAGGTGCCAAAATTTGGTTATATGGTTACCACCCAGCATAGTAAATGGTTTCCTGGTGTACAGGAAACCATTTGGCTTGTCACTCAGTGTACTGTAGAGTCACCCACAGGCAGAAGGAAGAGGAAAGAATGAAGGAAAGAAAGACAGAAGAGGAAATGTAAAGTCACCCGTAGGCAGAAGGACAAGGAAAGAATGAAGGATAGAAAGACAGAAGAGGAGAGAAGGAAAGAAGGATAGAAGAGAGGAAAGGGCAGACACCCGAGAGCAGCAATATATCGAGTGAGTGGATGGTGAGCGCCCCCACCTACCACTAATATATATATATATATATATATATATATATATATATATATATATATATATATATATATATATATATATATATATATATATATGTGTGTGTGTGTGTGTGTGTGTGTGTGTGTGCTGGCTGTCGGAGGAAGATGACGTCAACCTGCTGGAGTATGTGATGAAGTTCAAAGAACGGCTGTCCACTGCTTTACAGCTGGCGAGAGAGAATTTAGGAGCTGCTCAGGAGAAGATGAAGACTTGGTATGATAAGAAGTCCAGGTTACGCCACTTTCAGCCAGGAGATCAGGTTTTGATTCTGCTACCGGTGCATGGGCAACCTCTTCAAGCCAAGTTTAGTGGTCCTTATTTCGTGGAGAAGAAACTCAGTGATGTCAATTATGTCATCGCCACACCAGATCGTAGAAACAACAAGCAACTTTGTCACATCAACATGCTAAAGTTATATCACAGGCGGGACGAAAATAACCCAGTCTGCACTGTAGCTGTTCCACCCGAGTCTGCAAGTGAAGTTCTCCCATGGAGCATGAGCCTGAGTGATAGTTTGGGGAAGAATCCTGATATCATGAATGATCTCCAGACTAAGCTTTCTCATCTAGCTCCCGAGGAAAGGCAGAAGTTCTCGGCATTACTGCAGGAGTACCCGCAAGTGTTCCGTGCCACTCCAGGAAGAACCACTGTGTTGATGCATGATGTCGATGTTGGAGATGCAAAGCCAATTAAACTGCCTCCTTACCGTGTGAACCCAGTGAAAGTTCCTCTCATTCAGAAGGAGCTTGGCTACCTGTCGGACCACAAGATAATTGAGCCCTGTCAGAGCGAGTGGAGTTTTCCTGTCACTCTAGTCCCTAAGCCAGGTGGGTCACAGCGGCTTTGCATCGACTACAGACGTGTTAATCAAATAACCAAAACAGACACTTACCCTCTCCCTCGCGTGGAAGATTGCATAGACAAGATCGGAAAGGCTAGGTACATAAGTAAGATTGATTTGTTAATGGGATACTGGCAAGTACCTATGACTGAACGTGCTAGGGAGATCTCATGTTTTGTAACACTAGGAAAGACTTTTACATGTTCTGTAATGCCATATGGTAAAAACAATGTACCAGCCACTTTTCAGAAGCTCATGAATGTTGTAACAGAGGGTTTGGCAGGGTGTGTTGTTTATATTGATGATGTATTAATCTTCAGTGACAACTGGAAAGATCACCTATGCCATGTCAGAAATTTCTTGAGCGTTTGGTTCAGGCTAATCTTGTAGCTAATTTATCAAAGTGTGAGTTCGGTCAAGCTAAAGTTCAGTACCTTGGGTACGTAATTGGTGATGGACACGTTGCACCACCAGGAGGTAAGGTTCAGGTTATAAGTGATCTTCCCAGACCTAAAAGTAGGAAAGGAGCTACAAGATTTTTGGGAATGGTAGGTTATTACAGGAGATTTGTTCTTAACTTTTCAATTCTTGTATCACCACTTACAGACCTACTGAAAAAGGGAGTTAAATTTGTCTGGACCGATAACTGTGAATCCTCTTTCAGTAAACTTAGAGCTATCCTATTAAGTCAGCCAGTGCTCGCTACTCCAAATTTGCTAAGCCTTTTAAGATGGCTGTTGACGCAAGTGATACAGGAGCTAGGGCTGTTTTGCTGCAAGAGGATGATCAGGGTATTGAACACCCTGTATCTTATTACAGTAAGAAGTTCACTCCACCTCAAAAGAACTACTCAACTATTGAAAAAGAGCTTTTGGCCTTGATTTTGGGTTCACAGCATTTTTCATTTTATTTATGTTCTGGTTTTGACCCCATAGTCATTTATACCGATCATAACCCACTGAAATTCCTTAGTAAGTTTAAAGATAAAAATCAGAGATTGACAAGATGGAGTCTACTTCTTCAGGAGTATTCATTAGACATACAACATGTCAAGGGGAAAGAAAATGTTACTGCAGATTGCTTATCTAGACTTTAGACAGATTGTTTTAGAGTAATAAGAAATTTCCTTTGTAAATTTCTTTTTCTTTGTGGGGAGGTGTTACATAGCCTATGATTTCATCATCCTTTGTATAATTCTAAAGTACAGTATGCTGCATGTTTGATCACGATTCGCCTCGTGGCTTCCATAGTGACCAGGCTTGCGTGTTCTACCTCACTCCCCCCTTCTCCCCTTATAGTAGAGTAAGTCGTTCTTTCAGTTGTTCAGAGCTGGAGTGTCAACTCTTCCTCCCCTATGCCTTCATTTGCGCGTCCTTCTTACAAGTTGTATCAAGCTCTGCCGGCCCCTATATAATGAGCTCAGTCTCTGCATTAGTTGCCACTTAGATCTACTCCTCATTTTGTTCACATCTCTGTCCTCCCCTGTATAGTGTATTATTATTTTTGTGAGTGCTCAGGAAGTCTCCAACCATCTAGATGCTGTATAATTTGAGTATAAGTGTTGTTACCATTTTTCTTGTACTGTATGGCCTAAGGTGTTAATTCGTGGGCCTGGTAAAGCTTTTGTGATTCATGTGAAGTTTTTGATGTCAGCCATTATTAATAATATTTTGTATCTGTAATAATATATCTTACATTAACTGAGCATTATCCGATTTTCTCATTTTATCAGGGCTGACTTAGATAAATTTACTCTTGCTAATTTCGTGTTAATAGAGGCTATTGCAGTTAACCATATATTTAACCTGTTTTTGCCATTACATTATCCTTATGAGTCCTGAATGTTTAGTTGTTAGTTTGAGCATTAAACTTTAACTTGTAATTTTACCTAACTCTTTTGTTTTGAACCTGGAACTTTGCAGGACAGTAGTGATTTTAGTATTCTCACTTGAAGTGTTCATTATCTCTCTCTGTTCCGTAACAATATATATATATATATATATATATATATATATATATATATATATATATATATATATATATATATATATATTATAGTATACATATATTCACCGTACTACCGTGTTCTCCTGAGCTGAATTCTTGCTGTGAAGTGTTTAATCGATTTTTTCTCTTTTTACCCGCCAGGGACTGACTTCCAAAAGAAAACCGTCTGTCTGTGGCTTCAAATGTAAATAGTAAACATTAAATTAATGTGTATAATTTGAAAATACAGCTGAGGATGAACTGCTGTGAAATTTCCTCTGCCAACGAGAGTACGGTTTAAAAGATCCTAAGTTTTGCAACAAAGAGCTGCATCAAAACTTGTATTCTTCTTCTTCTTCTTCTTCTTTTACTTTTTCTTCTTCTTCTTCTTCTTCTTCTTATTATTATTATTATTATTATTATTATTATTATTATTACTGGTATTATTATTATTATTATTATTACTATTATTATTATTATTATTATTATTAAGTAGTTTTATTTCTTATTGCGTGTTCACCTTAATCTTCACTGTAGTTTAGTTGTGAACTATTTGATAGTTGTATATGTGAAGACATAAGTACAGTCAGGCAGTCTTATACACGGCATTAACTCCAGGATGTTTGTTAATACGAACCAGATAATTCAAGGCTGGATTGCCATATGGTGGAGAGAGAGAGAGAGAGAGAGAGAGAGAGAGAGAGAGAGAGAGAGAGAGAGAGAGAGAGAGAGAGAGAGAGAGAAAAAAAAGGCTTAAAGTAAGGAAGGCTTTATCTAGGCATTTTTACACACCCATAAACATTCTTTACCCATCCAAACGTACCGTATTACTTCTTTTTCTGTATAATCTTATTTTCTCCAGATATTTTCTCTTAAGCTTAGAAGAGGAGTTTCTTTTTAACTGTTCGGGTTAGATTAAGCCTTCAACTTCTCCTTTACTGCTAGGGGACTCTATAAGATATTATTATTATTATTATTATTATTATTATTATTATTATTATTATTATTATTATTATTATTATTATTATTATTATTATTAAAGTAAACGACAGAGTTCAGCAGATAATATATGACGTCCACTGTCTGAAGGATTAAGTGAAGTTTGGATAGTTATCCATCGTCCTTCCTAGGGTGTGAAAAATGCTTTAAAAGTTGTTAAGAGCAGTATTATTTGCTGAGAATACTGTCCCTTTATCTAATATACTATAGCACTAGCAATGTGTATGTGTGTGTGTGTGTGTGTGTGTGTGTGTGTGTGTGTACTTTGGGCAGCCGAAACTACACATTCAAATCGCACCAAAATTGGCACAAAAATAGCAAAAAATTCGCTGATGTGAAAAAACTTGGTCCCATCACAATTGAAAAACTTTTACTATATTTAATGAGCGATCACATATTGACCAAAAAACCCAGCTCCCGGAGCCCGGCATAGGATCTCCGTAGAATTTCTTACCCAAAGCTACGAGTACAATTAAAAGCGAGCGAGAAAGTGTGAGCCCTCCGCAAGAGCAAGTGAGAGGGGCCCGAAGGGCCCACGAGCACTTTTCAGCTATTTCCTTCTTGTAATACATGGTAATATACGACGTGTGTGTGTGTGTGTGTGTGTGTGTGTGTGTGTGTGTGTGTGTGATCTCCATCACGTTTATTGGATCAAAGAGCCAGCGATGCCGTGGAAATCCTAGGCCTCTGAGGAGAGAGATCAAGGGCTGTGGATTGTCCTCCAAACAGAGATAGTAGTTCACAGAAGGGGAAGATCGGACCCTGCTTTCTCTCGCATTTCACACACACACACACACACACACACACACACACAGAAAGAGAGAGAGAGAGAGAGAGAGAGAGAGAGAGAGAGAGAGAGAGAGAGACTTTCCAGGAAAGTCTGAGGTCAAGCTCCCGTCTTTTCGGAATCCCAGAAGGATAAAGAAAACATTGTTGTTGAAAAGAGAAGCAGGCGAAGACACTGAGGGATAGGAGAGGAAAAGGCCTGTGAGTAGGATGTGAGTAGTACAGAGGGAACGTGCAGAGGGTAGGACGGCTTAGAGGGTACTGAGGGGATACAAGGGAAAGATGACGGTAGTGAAAGGGATCGGAAGGATTTGAGAGAAATAGAAATCAGCGAGGGAAGGGAAAAAAGGGGACAACATTTACTTATAGTGCTCTGGCGGGATGGGAGCAAAGAATTAAAGGATGAAGGAGAGAATTATCAGGAATGGAAGAAATGGAAAGAGAATCATCGATGGGAAGGAGGTGAAATTGCAGGGGAGGAGGGAGGGAAGGGAACCGAGTTGGAAAGGAAGAGAGTACGCTTAAAGGGAGAGAAGAATTTGGGATAAGGACTGCCGGGGGGGAGGGAAGGGGATGGGATAAGAGCTTGAAAAGAGATAGGAGACAGTGAAGAGGACGCGAGAGGCTTGAGGGTAGAGAGACAGACAGGAATGAAGAGAGTTAGACGGAGAGCTTTCGTTGAAGAAGGAAAAAATAGCATAAGAGGAGTTAAGGAGGAAGTATGCAGGGTGACAAAGAAAAACCAGGTTACAAGACCGAGTAGAAGAGGAAGGAGTTAAAAAAGTAGTGAGGCAAGAAGAGAAATAGGAGAGAAGAGACGTGAAATGAGAGTACATTAAGAGAAGTAACGTAGCAAAGGCAACAAAAGAGAAACTTAAGTAGTAAATAAAAGGGAGAAGGGAAGAATAACAGAGCATAGTAATACAGAGGCAGGACAGACTAGAGGTTCTTTCGGCAGGAGACAGGCAACACAGAAAAGAGGCAGAAGAGGAGTATGTGAAAGGGAGAAGAAACAACAGAAGAGGGGTTTGGAAGAAGAGATGCATAGGAAAACTGAAGGATGAAAGAAGCTAAGGGAGGGTGCAGGTGAGGAAACAGGTGAGAAAATAGACCCTGAAAAAAAAATGTACATAGAAGTGCATATGAAAAGAAGGAAAAACATATCACAGGAGAGGCGATGCGGAGGAGAAAGTGGGGAACGAGCAAGGAGGTTTTCTAAAGCCTGGAGGAATCAGAGCTAGAAGAAAGGAAGGCACAGGAGGATAAGAGGAAGACAGAGTGCAGAGAACGGAACTACGTGGCAAGAGGGGATGTAACGTGAAACTAACAGTTCCAGCGAGGCTTTCCAGTCCCATCTTAGGATATCGAGAGGATAGAAGAAAAGTAGAAGGATAATATAGAATGAGAGGAACATGAACGGTAACGGAGAGAAGGACAAACACAGAAAAAAAGGGGGGGGGGAGGGGGGGGAAAAGAGAGAAAGGAAAGAAAGGACGAAGACATTTCCTTTTGGGAAGAAATAATCAAAGCCGGAAGGAAGGACTGAGGTAACAGGGAGATAGGAGTAAGATAGTGCAGATACGGAACTACACAACCAAAGGAGGTGTTAAGTAAGATTGACAGTTTAGAACTAGCCTTCGCTGTGCTGCTCAGTCCTCAGGATATAAAGAAGAAAGATGAGAAGCAGAAGGAAAACGCATAAAGGAGAAGAGCCGGGAAGGATATAAAAGGGAGAAAGAACAGATTTGGAAAGGACGGACGAAGGGAGCAAGATGCAGATATGGGAACAACATGATCAACTGAGTCGCCACAAAGACTGTAAGTTTACAACGAGCCTTTCCAGTGGTGCCTCAGGATATCGGGTTAGTGTCAGTGGCAGGCCAGAAGAAGAGAGGCCCGGGTAGCAGTGGTGTTTTGTGGTGAAAAGTGTGGTGATGACACCGCCCATGCGAACCCCTTAAGGCTCGTTTGTTGTGGTGAAAAGTGTGGTGATGGTCCCCTCCACGGTGAGCCCCTTAGGCTTGTTTGTTGTGGTGAAAAGTGCGGTGATAGCACCGCCCACGGTGTGCCCTTCGGCTTGTCTGATGGACCACCATAACACCTTGAGGGTTCGATCGCATCTTGTAATTTTTTACTCCCCCCCCTTTTTTTTATTCTATTTTACTTGACAGAACGTTCCACAAGGCCCGACAGTCTTCCTGAGTGCCACACACTTTCACATGTCATCACTTTGGCACCAGCACTCACCATCCATTTTGAATATATATTCGTGATCCCCGTTCACTATTTTATTAGGTGCGACCTCCCGGACTGAAGGGGTTGGCAATGCTATATCTAACACCTCCAGTAATATATATATATTACAATCATCTGATGATAGATACAATAGACTGAAACAGACGTGCTCAAGCTGAAGAGGTTACCACTTCATTACGGTGACGACCTTTTTTTTTTTATACAGTTTTTTGGTGTGTGATATACAGAGTAGGAGGAACCTCTCTTAGTGAAGGATTTAAAAATGTTTATTATTCTTCCCTTCACTGGCAGATGTCTCCTCCCTCAGCTGAAAGAAAAAAATAGTATATAATAGACGTCCCCGGGTCGAGAGGACACTGAAACAGTGTCATCCTTTACTGAATATACAAATACATTTATTGGTAGTTTTACCAGCAAAGTTTAAACTATATTAGATGTCGCCTGTTTGTTTTACTCCTGTTGTATCATGATTTCATTCAACTTAGATGAGGCTTTTCTAACCGAAAGTATTAGGTAGTTCTCACCAAGTTCGTCATTGCCAGGGCATTATCCCAAGTGCATGAAGGTGAACAGTGTAACTCACACAGTTTTATCCAAATTAGTCCAAGCTTTGTGGAAGAGTTAAGGGTCGGGCAAATGTAGGGGTTGGATGTTCAGAACAATCGATCAGAAGTTAAGGTCATAGTGAAAGGTCATAAGCTGGGCCATGAAACCGATCAAAAACCAGGGTTGTTGAAATATGAATGTTCCTTGTTTTCTTCTTGCTATCTTTAGATGAAAATATTCTGGTTAGGAGAGAGGTTTTGGTCTGAGGGGTTAGATATGCCTTCATTAACCCCTTCACTACGAGGCGTTCACCTAAACTGACATATTTACCTGACAGCAAAAGAATAAAACGAAACTTACGTCATGGAGCTGAAGGTTTAAAAATTGATGAGGGAGAGCAAGACTGATGGACTGATGACTGACTGAGAGAGCAATGTTGTACTCGTAGATATGTATAGGAATATAGTTATTATATTGTTATACTGGAACGAATCATAGGAAACAGAAGCGCTGGAGGAGGTGTTGGCTGAATCGGTAGAAAGATGGCCTGCAGTCGAATCCCGGCTGGGGCAGGGAACAGTTTATGTATTTGAATTTCATAAAACAGACTTCACTGCTATACGAAAAGACCCGCCGACATGTAAAAATACCCCCGCTAATGCCAATATACCAGTCCTGTATGAGACAGCCCTGGCATGTATTCAATATGGACGGTGGGTGTTAGCGCAGAATTGGTGACATGTAGAGGCGTAAAGTATATAGGGGCCTTGGGAACAAGCTGCGAAGCCCATGTCCAGAATCGGACACATAAAAGAGAAAGAAGCGGAAATTGATAAAAATGATATGTAAAGGAAAATAGATGTTAAAAAAAATAAAAGGGGAAGAGGAAATATACGAGAATGTAAGGAGAAAATTAAGAAAAAAGGAAGAGAACGAAGAGGCAATAATAAAAAGAAAATAAAATATTATGAAAAGTATCTAAAGGGACCTAAATGAAAAGAAGGTATGCAAGACAATGAAGAAGGATAAAACTATATATACTGGTGCATGACGCCATTATGGTACATTTACATGGGCAGCAGGAGGAGGAGGTAGAGGGGAATAGAAGAGTTACAGGTGCCTGGGAGAGAGAGAGAGAGAGAGAGAGAGAGAGAGAGAGAGAGAGAGAGAGAGAGAGAGAGAGAGAGAGAGAATAATTATGTATGATGAACTGTATGAAAGGCTTAGAGATAGAACCATATACGAGCATGCAGGGGGAGTGGAGAATGAAGTATTACATTAGAGGGAAAGAGGGGGAAACGTATGGGATGATGCGGCATGGTTTTGTATGTCTGTATGTCTGTCTGTCAAGTAATTCATCCCAAACAACTGGCTGGATTTTTATATTGGTTTGAAAATAATTCTGAACAGTTTGAATATGAGTTGAAAATGAGATATGGAATGTCTGTTGTCTGTCTGTCGGTCGGTCGGTCTTTAAACAGAATCCTACAAAGAGGCAAGATTGATTTTAGTGAAACCTCTTATGGTGATGTGTTGACCATTAGTGTGTGTAAACCTGGCATGGTGATATGTTGACCATTAGTGTGTGTAAACCTGGCATGGTGATATGTTGACCATTAGTGTGTGTAAACCTGGCATGGTGATGTGTTAACAATTAGTGTGTGTAAACCTGGCATGGTGATGTAGTAGTAACAGTAGTTGTTCCCTAGACAGTATGGCCAAACAGCCCCGAGTCCCTAAGGAAGGCCATGGCCGAGACCGGGCTTTCCCACATAGCTCTCAAGGAGTGTAGGCTATGTTGTGTTGTTGGCGTAAATGATTGTGTGCAATGCAGTCTTCCATAATGTGCTTAATAGTATAGGGTACTGTGTTTCATTTTGGACAAGCATCAGTGACGGAGTCATCCAGCCTCTTCTGGTAACTTAAGAGGGCTGGATGATGCCCACATCTCAGCCTGGCCAGGTGGACCCTGTCCTCACGAGGGAGATAGGATTCAGAAGGGTGGATATCATGAGGCCGTGCATGCAGCTGTGTATTGTCTTTGAGTGACTGAATGGAGCGGCGAGTGATTTCGGTATGGATATGCTTCTGGAAGCTAGTCTGAGGCGGGCGAGAGGGGAGAGATGATAGTATTTGTGTATAATATCGTGTGCTGGGTGTTGTTTTGATGTTCCTTGGTGTGTGTGGATGTGCTGCCATGTAGTGTAGTCGATGTTGTGGGTTTGTGGAGGCTGCAGCGAGAATTTGGGTGCCTCTCATGTCTAGGTGATCCTTGACTTTTAGGACTTTGTTTTTTTGATGTAGGTTGTCTGTGGGTGTAGTAGGTGTGCAGCGTGTGATTATTTTTAGAGCCTTACTCTGTATGGTCTTCAGAGTGTTGTAGTGTGTTTTAGTGAGGTTAGGAGCCCAAGCAGGGCTTGCATAATTCATCACAGAACGTATATATCATTTGTATACTGTGGTGGTGGTTTCTTTGTTGTGTCCATATGTTGTAAGGGCAAGTGACCTCAAGGCACTGAGTCTTGGTGTTATTTTAGTATTAATGTTTGTTATCTATCTATCTATCTATCTATTGCCAGACGCCTCAATCCCGTACGGGGTGGCCACAAACAAATCGCCTCCACGTAGCCCTGTACCCGCCATTTCACTGCCCTGCCCCCAGCTCACACACCCCTCTCTAATATACCTCTCCACTCCATCCCACATGTGTTGTTTAAATGATATTGATGTATTGTATGTTACACCAAGGATTTTGTGTGGGGGGGGGGTGTAGGGGAGTGTTGTGTTAACTATTAGAGTGTGTAAACCTGGCATGGTGATGTGTTAACCATTAGTGTGTATAAACCTGGCAAGGTGATATGTTGACCATTAGTGTGTGTAAACCTGGCATGGTGATGTGTTGATCATTAGTGTGTGTAAACCTGGCATGGTGATGTGTTAACCATTAGTGTGTGTAAACCTGGCATGGTGATGTGTTGACCATTAGTGTGTGTAAACCTGGCATAGTGATGTGTTAACCATTAGTGTGTGTAAACCTGGCATAGTGATGTGTTAACCATTAGTGTGTGTAAACCTGGCATGGTGATGTGTTAACCATTAGTGTGTGTAAACCTGGCATGGTGATGTGTTAACCATTAGTGTGTGTAAACCTGGCATGGTGATGTGTTAACCATTAGTGTGTGTAAACCTGGCATAGTGATGTGTTAACCATTAGTGTGTGTAAACTTGGCATAGTGATGTGTTAACCATTAGTGTGTGTAAACCTGGCATGGTGATGTGTTAACCATTAGTGTGTGTAAACCTGGCATGGTGATGTGTTAACCATTAGTGTGTGTAAACCTGGCATGGTGATGTGTTAACCATTAGTGTGTGTAAACCTGGCATGGTGATGTGTTAACCATTAGTGTGTGTAAACCTGGCATGGTGATGTGTTAACCATTAGTGTGTGTAAACCTGGCATTGTGATGTGTTAACCATTAGTGCGTGTAAACCTGGCATGGTGATGTGTCAACCATTAGTGTGTGTAAACCTGGCATAGTGATGTGTTAACCATTAGTGTGTGTAAACCTGGCATGGTGATGTGTTAACCATTAGTGTGTGTAAACCTGGCATGGTGATGTGTTAACCATTAGTTTGTGTAAACCTGGCATTGTGATGTGTTAACCATTAGTGCGTGTAAACCTGGCATGGTGATGTGTCAACCATTAGTGTGTGTAAACCTGGCATGGTGGTGTGTTAGCCACCCTGGGGTGTCTGGCATCCGTCACCTGTTTTCCAGTATGTATCCTGCTCAAGTCATAGATTACTCTTTTATTTGTTTAATTTATTTATTTACTTTTTTTTTACCTGTGACCCAGTAGCTCCCCCCCCCCCTTTTTTGTGCTAACTGCTGGAGGTACCGTGCACTACCTCATATCACCACTCCTGTATTACCTGCACACTGTATTTCTAGGAACTGGGGAGTCCCATTCAGTATTATATGCTGCCAATACCATTGGTGTTTTGAATGTCATATTGGTGGACGTATGAATGAGTAGTGAAGCAAAATCAAGCCAAAATAGGCCTATACCTCCAGATACAATAAAATTAAAGTGTCCTTTTAAAATTAACACATCGGTACTGTAACCTTTTAGCCACACTTTCCGTCGGTCTCTTGATGTAATATTTCTGGTGAATGTTTGAATGTATTTTAATGAACACTGGTCATGCAGATAACACTGTACCGTCTGAGTGGTGGTCAGAATTTACATGGTCTGCTCACCCCTCTCTGTACTGCACTCCACCCCCTTGGCAACACGTTGACAAATACACCAAAACGTGCTGGCGAAAAATGTAATATTTTTTCATGGTTTTCTAGTTACTTTCATTATCATCACCATCAGTCATTATTATTATTATTATTATTATTACGTATTACTCTTTTTATTAACGATACAAATATTAAAATAATTTTAAATAGCTTTACCTGTTTTTAATATTATACTGTTTTACAGGTAAGTCGTGTTCTTCTCTCACCGTAATGCACAAGATGTAAGTATAAAACACACATAGGTTAGACGTACTTTGGTAGAGTCGATCAAAAAAGAATTGGCTCAGTTCTGTCTGTTGCGTGAAGCATTTGATGCTCTAAACGATGACTAGTGCAAATTCCCACATGTTTCTGCCATACGTTAATAAACTTGGTTTGGATGCCATATACATTGCATGCTTAACATTTCCCAGTCAGTAGTGTTAACATAAGCGCACTGAGATGATGATGGATTAATAACCTGGGAACATTATGAACTATACTGATCATTTAGGATAGCATCGGACCCCTCATGTGCTTATTACTATTTTTTTTAATGGACTGTACGTGGTGTAAATAACTTGCATCTAACTCCTTCCTTTAGTACTCTTGGTAGTTGTATTTCCATTTCTCGTGACGTGTTTTGCAAGTATTTCAATGCATCTCTACTAAAACCAACTTCGATGAGGGTAGGTGAATTAGGGTGATTGTTGCTTTGATGCCGTCACAAATACTGCTGCTGTGTGGGGACCTTATTTGTTCCTTTATCCCTCAAGTGTAGTAACGGGGAAGGTGTGGGTAGGGGAAGGGCACATCTCCACAAGCAGTTCTTTTCATCAGAATGAATTATAGGTTTTTTGCCCGCACCCTCCCCCCTCCAAAAAAAATGACTTTATTCAACCTTTCTTTGTCTCTGTTTCTCACTGGTGCATAACTTACCCTCGTCTATATACTGCTCATCTGAACTAGTTGATCTGAGTGTTTGACGTCTCATTTAAGGAGGGCATGCAAAACTCTGCAGTTTATCTTTGATTTTGCATTAAACCGCCCATCTATCGAATGGTATATTTTCAGAACTGTGAAACTTCGTTCGCTTGTTTCCTTTTATACATTTTCATTGAATAGGTAATATCTTGCTGTAGGTTCCCTTCATTTGTATAAAAAGGTGGTCATGCATTATATCATGAATTTTTTAACACGGCGTGATTTGCAGTAAGAACGGGACAGGCAGTGGGTCTGAGTTACAATTCAGCATGGTAAATAATTCAGTCCTGCAGCGGGGCCGGTTCTCAGGCTGTCACCCGTGTGGCCGCCCGCCACAGAGTTGGTAATGCCGTGGTGGGCAGGCAGGCAGGGACGGCAGCTTTATATATGGCAATGAACTGCAGTCAAACTTAGGCTCACACTGTCCCGGCTTCAGGATATTCTGTTTTGTATTTGTGAGGCAAGTCTTTATGGGTGTGAGCCTGGAACTGGGTCATGTGCCAAAGCTGTTCTGAGTAGTTCAGTCCTGGGAATTATAATTTTTACGCATTTTATCGGGCTTCCTTGTTTCCTTTCCCAATTTCTGTAGCTGCAAATATTATACTATATATATATATATATATATATATATATATATATATATATATATATATATATATATATATATATATATATATATATGCTGACAGTCAGTCTATTCCGTATGTAAAATGTGTGTGTGTGTGTGTGTGTGTGTGTGTGTGTGTAATAATAATAAAATAATAATAATAATAATTGGTTTATTGGGTTAGCAGTGATACACTGACAATGTACATGGGGTTCACTTAACATAGTTTATGCTAAATCTAGGACTAGACTGAGTTAATCATGTGCACGATGGATGGAATGGCGCTGTTCTTGTACCGGTCAGTCCTCGGCGCTCTGATCGGCACAAGCTTGTTAATGTGCCTTGTAGCGCAGCGTGGTGGGGGAGCGTCAGGTGGGAGGAAGTGTTGGTGACAAGGGTGATATAATAACCCCCTCCCAAACTTCCCTAGTGCCTCCCGATGCCTCTCGGAAAGCCTCGGCAGACTCAGGGTAGTCAGGGCGTTGTCGTAGCCGTCATAGGCAGGGCCCAGGATGATCCTGCACGCTCTCTTCTGTGTCCTCTCCAGCTGCTGTTGTGGTGTGAGGGTGAGCGAGGATGACCACGCTGGGGAGGCGTACATGAGGGTAGGGAGTATGAAGGCGGTATAAACTTCACGTAGCTCCTTCGCTGGCCTTCCCAGTGACTTGAGTCTACGCAACATGTACAGTTTATATGAGGCTGTCCTCACTATGTTGATGACGTGTTGCTTCCAGCTCAGCCGGTCATCCACCGTTACACCGAGCAGCCTAGTGGACTGGACCAATTGGAGGGGATGGGCGCCCACTGACAGCTGGGGACGAGCCACGGCCTGTGAGGAGGTACAGAAGTGCATCACCACGGTCTTGGTGTGGTTGATTGTCACTTTGTTCTCCTCAGCCCACTTCTTGAGTCTGTCCAGGGTGGACTGGAGTGGCAAGTAGTCCGGCTGCCTGGTGTTGATGGGAATGCCAACGGTACTGTCGTCAACATACTTCCACCGATGCGGTGTGTGTGTGTGTGTGTGTGTGTGTGTGTGTGTGTGTGTGTGTGTGTGTGTCTGAGTGTGTGTGTGTGTGTGTGTGTGTGTGTGTGTGTGTGTGTGTGTGTGTGTGTGTGTGTGTGTGTGTGTGTGTGTGTGTTGTGTTCGTCTGAGTGTGTGTGTGTGTGTGTGTGTGTGTGTGTGTGTTGTGTTCGTCTGAGTGTGTGTGTGTGTGTGTGTGTGTGTGTGTGTGTGTGTGTGTGTGTGTGTGTGTGTGTGTGTGTGTGTGTGTGTGTGTGTGTGTGTGTGTGTGTGTGTGTGTGTTGTGTTCGTCTGAGTCTGTCTTTGTGTACAGTTCCTTGCAAAAGTTCCGTTCTTCCAGTTGACCCCCGTTAACGCATGGCATCATATTAGATTGTTTAAAGCTGCGTGATGTCAGTATAATCCCTTTAGTTAAGAGTTTTAAATCTATCTATCTATCTATCTATAGCCCGACGCCCTAATCCTGCAAAGGGTGACCGCAGACAAAACGCCTCCAGGTCGCTCTGTCACCCACCATTTGACTACCCTCCCCCCAACTCACCCCCCTCTCCCTCATATACCTATCAACTCCATCCCTCCACCTCATCCTTGGTCTACCTCTCCCTCTCCCTCCCTCCACCTCACCTACATACACCCTCTTAGTCAGTCTTTCATTCTCTATTCTCTTCACATGTCCAAACCACCTCAGTGTATTTCTCCTAATCATCTCAACCACATCCACATCCACCCCACAGCGTTCCTTCACTTCTTCATTCTTCAACCTGTCCCTCCACGTCACTCCACATGCTCCTCTCAAGTAACTCATTTCCACTGCTCTCACTCTTGACTTGTTCCCCTCTTGCAAGGTCCATGCCTAGCTTCCATACGTCAGGGTAGGGATCACAATACTATCATGCAGTGACTTCTTAACTTCCATACTCACCTCCCTATTTCTCATCACTGCTTTCAGTGTACCAACAACCTTCCTTCCCTGCTGTACCCTTTCACGCACTTCATCCCCCAAAGTTCCATCCTTACTCATCACACTACCCAAGTACTTGAATGCACTCACATTCTCCATATCCTCACCATCCAACCTCACTGCACACTCTGTGACTTCATTCCTCTCAAACACCATAACTTTACTTTTGTTTACATTAACTTTCAGATTCCTCCTCCTACACACTGTCCCAAATTCATTCACCAAACCTTGCAACTCCCATTCATCTTCACTCAACAGTACTGTATCATCAGCAAACAGCAACACCGGAAGCTTCCAAATCTCACCCTCATTCATTAGAGCCACTCCCACATCCACTGCCCTACCCTGCACCTCCCTTACAACCCCATCCATGTATATATTAAACAGCCATGGAGACATCACACAACCCTGTTTCAGTCCCACATTGAAATCAAAGAACTCACTCAGCTCACCATCCATTCGCACCGTAGCCCTAGCTCCCTCGTACATACTCTCCACAGCACTCAACAATTTCCCCTCCACTCCATATATTCTTAATACCTTCCACATACCTTGCCTATCTATTCTGTCATAAGCTTTCTCCAAGTCCATGAAGGAAGCATACATTTTCCTTCCCTTCTCTAGATACTTCTCCACTAAACATCTTAGAACAAATATCTGATCTACACACCCTTTTCCCTTCCTAAATCCTCCTTGTTCTTCTCCAACTAGCTCCTCTGTCATTTGCCTTACCCTATCAATGAGTATTCTACCATATATTTTACCAGTCACACTAAGTAGGCAAATACCCCTATGGTTACCACATACTTCTCTCTCCCCTTTTCCTTTGTATAAAGGAACAATTATACCTGATTTCCAGTCCTCTGCAACCCTTCCCTCTTCCCAAGCCAATCTACACAACTTCCATATCCACTCCACAACAATCTCACCCCCATACCTAAGCATTTCACCACACACTCCATCAATTCCTGGGGCCTTTCCCAACTTAATCTTCTTCATCGCTTCCACTACTTCCGTCCTACCGATCTCTTCCTCCCTCCTCTCATCTCTTCTTCTCCCAGCCATTCCCCAACCACTTATACTCGCACTGCTCTCACTCTCTACATTCAACAAATCCTCAAAGTGCTCCTTCCATCTCCTCAGTTTCTCTCTCTTCTCCACCAACAATCTATTATTCTTATCTTTCACTCCCCTCCTATTTCCCCTTTCACACTGCCTTACTTTCTTTACCTCCTTCCAAAACAATTTCTTACTCTCCCTCCATTTCACACTCAGATTCCTCCCAAACTCTTCATCCACTTTCTTTTTACTCTCCTTCACCAGTCTCTTAACCTCCCGTCTCCTGCTCACATATACCTCTCTCTTCTCTCTCTCATCTTCTCCCCTACCTGTACTCGCTAACCATTCACTATATGCCTTCTTCTTTTGTTCCACAGCTCGTTTCACCTCATCATTCCACCATGCTGTCCCTTGCACACCCTTGCATGATGTGTCATTAAATGCCAAATCTAATATAACATATTGAGCTGTTTAGCAGAAAGAAGAGGAACGGAACTTTTGCAAGCGACTGCAAATACTCATTTCACAAGATCTATGATAAAAAAAGGTCACACTTGGACTAGGACCACCAATAATAACACTGCGATTTAGGTTACCTTACAGATACAGGTTCATGCATTAAAAATAGGTTTGTGCATACATATTCATCCTTGCATACTTGTGTATGTGTAACGTATTCTCTGATACAATAACACAGTCATCATCATCATCATTATCATCATCATCATCATCAACAACATCACCATCATCACCATCATCATCACCCTGTTACCTGTTGCCACTGCTGTAAATACTTATATGTTGGGCAGCATACATCGTGTCCGGCGATGATGTGTCACGCCATTTACTCATCAGACTGAGCGCACATACTGAGTACCTTGTGTAATGTGCAATGTTACTTAGCTTATGTCCTCAACACACACACACACACACACACACACACACACACACACACACACACACACACACACACACACACACACACGTCTGGTCTTGGTCTGAGGATTGAATAATGCTCCCCCAAAAAATCAGCCTGAAAGTTCTGATTTACTGTATGAAACAGAGAGACAGAAAGAGAGAGAGCAAATCAGACATGAAAGGCGAGGAAAGTGGGTCAGAGGAAGGGCCGCGATGGGTAGAGAATAACAGGAAGTGAACAATGCCTGGCCTGAATGTGTACCGTAAGGAGTTTACCAGGGCTTCCCCTCCTATCCCCCCCCCCTCTCTCTCTCATTATACTATTTGTCTATATCTATCTGTCTATGTTTTGTACGCTCTTGATCGGGAATCCAACCACAGACCTCTAGATAGAAATCAGGCACTGATGCCACTACAGCACAACGTGATAAAAGCTGTGACACCTGATTTCTTTTGACTAACTGTATTTATTTATTTATTTATTTATTTATATTCATAGACTGTATACATACAAAATTATTGCTTACACGTGTGGTTAGAATGTAATGTACAAATTATGTTTAGTGTTTTATGCATGTAATTGAACGGAGTGCGTTTGACAGCCTTTGACCACGACTGTCCTCCTCCTCCCCTCTCCTGCTGTCCCCACCGCAACCACAACCTGACCCCTCGACACCCAGCCTTAAACCCACCCTTACCCCTCCCACTCCCCTCCCCTCCCCTCCCCTCCTGTCCCTGCCACTACCGCAACCTGACCCCTCAACACCCAGCCTTAAACCCACTCTTATCGCTCCCCCTCCCCTCCCCTCCCCTCCCCTCCTGGCCCCACCACTACCCCAATCTGACCCCATCAGCATCCAGCCTCCCCTCCCACCCTTACCTCTCCCCCTCACCTCCCTTCCTGTCCCCGTCACTACCCCAACCCGACCCCTCAACACCCAGCCTTAAACCCACCCTTACCTCTCCCCTCCCCTCCCCTCCCCTCCCCTCCTGTCCCTCCACCACCCCAACCTGACCCATCAACACCCAGATTGACCCCCACCCTTTACTTCTCATCCTCCCCTCCCCTTCTATCCCCACCACCACCTCAACCTGGCCCCCTCAACACCCAGCCTCTCCCCCTTTTACCTTCCCCATCGCCTCCCCACCCCCATCACCTCTCCATCTCCTCACTTCCACCTCCCCACCCCCGTCTCCTCATCCCACTTTTCCACCTCAATCATTCCACCCCCCTGCCCAACCCACCCCTTTTTCAAGAGAGGATTTGCATGAAAATTTGTGAACAGAGTTTGAGAAAGGGGCGTGGGATGCTACGATAAGGAAGACGAGGAAGAAAAGATGAAGAAGTGGAAGGAGATAAAAGAGAGAAAAAAGAATACGAGAAATTGGAAAACTAAAAAAACAGGAAGAATACGTGAGTCAGAAATATATTTCGGAACTTGTAGAGGAAAGAACGAGGAAGATATAGACTGAAAGATTTAAAAATTGAGAGAAGGAACAGAAGTCAGGAAAATGAAGTAGGAAGATAGGGTGACTGAAATGACAGACAGACAGACAGAGGACGCAATATATTACACAAGGGAGTGATATTGAAGATTAAATGAGGGTGTGAGTAAGAGCCAGTGCGTGAGTGTATGAGAGTGAGTCAGCAACTGTATGAGAGTGACCCGTTGCGACAGAGAGAGTATGAGAGTGCTTGAGAGTGAGAACCTGTGAAAAAGAAAGTGTGTGAGAGTGTTCAGAAATTATGAGTGTGTGAGATTGCATGCTAGAATGCTGGAGGAACAGAATATATACTCGTGTGTAAGTGGTCGAGTGAAAATATCTGGGCTAAGAGAAATGTGTGAATTAGACTAAGTATTATTGCGCAAGTCTGTGTTTGACACACTGAGTGGGTGACAACAGAAATTTGGTTGGTGAATAAAAGTTGTGATTGGAGATGAGTGACTGGCATACAGTGTCTCGTGAGGGCATGCCAGGAAAAGTCAGAGAAAGAGAGAGAGAGAGAGAGAGAGAGAGAGAGAGAGAGGCGTTTGTGTGGCTCCTTTCAGTGCGTACCACAGTGATGGGGAAATTGAACAAGGGTGATGCTGAGATTACGTGAGCGAGGGGCAGCTTGAGTATGAGGTAGGGAAGACAGAAGGGGAGGAAAATGAGAAAGAGAAAGGAAAGTGAGAAGGCGGAAGGGAAGAGAATGGAGATAAGGGAAGAAGAATGAAGAAGGAGGAGGAGAAGGAGGAGGAAGAGGAGGAAGGGATGGGATGGTATGGGGAGGAGAGGCAGGGAATGATGAAGAAGGGAAGAGGCGGAAATGTAGAGGAGGAAGGGAAGAGGGGAAAGAGGAAAGAAAGTAAGAAAAGAATATGGGAGAACTAGGAAGAAGAAAGAGCAGTGGAGAAAGTAGGAAATGAAGGTTAAATTAAAACTGAACGAACGGGAACGAGGAGGAATGGAATATCTAAAAAGGAAGAGTAAGAAGGAAGTAGGAAGAGAGGAGAAGGAAGGAAGAAAGGAAGAGGACTAAGGAAAGAGGAGGAAAGGGAATGACGACAGGGGAGAGGAGGAAGGAGAGTGAAGGCAAGGGAGAGGAGGAAGTGAAGTAGAGGAAAGGACGAAAGAACATAGGAGTAAAAAAAAAAAAAAAAAAGGATGGAAGTGGGGGAGCATGGACGTAAAGACAAAGTGAAATATAATATGACGGTGAGAGGAGGAAAGAAAGAGATCAAAGGGAAGAAGAGGAAGGGAAAGAGAAGACTGGAAAACAGGGGTCGGAGAAGTGGAGGAGGGGAGGAGGAAAAAGGCAACTGGAGGAAGGGAAATGAAGGCAGGAAAGTAGAAGAAGGGACGCAGAAGAACGTAAGAGGAGGTAGAGGAAGAGAAATATGTGGTAGAGGAAGAAAGGAAAGAGAAAACGAGGTGAGGGGTGGAAATGTGGATGAATGGAACTGGATAATAAAGGGAACGAAGAATAAACTTGGTGTTCAAGAAAGGTTGATTTTTTCCTGTAATTCATGTCGCAGAAGAACTTAATATATTTTACTTATGGTTCCATTTCTGGTCAATTGCCAAGGTTATTCTGTATCCATTTCCATTTAGCCACCTTTATTTTCGCCTTCAATACAATGACTTTTTATGCCTACAGTACTACCATCAGGCGAATATATACAACTTTGGGAGGTTCTCTAGTAATTAAGGAGTTAATGAAGGCTGTCTGTAACACCTTCATTTCGAAAAGTCCTTGGAAACATCTGTCGTACTGGAATGACTAATGAAGGTTTTATAAAACGTCTCAAGCTCTAAAAGCTTCCTAAGTAAAATGAAGTAATCAGAATATGGAAATAATACAAAAAAAAAAAAAAAGTTCCCGTGCTGAAGTCATAGGTTTATTCACAGCTGCACCTCAGACGAAACGGGATAATACTGGAACACGTTCCTGCTGGACAGTTCCTGTGTGTCCTCATGTCTGTTTACAGCTGTTGTTTCCGGCCCCCAGTGTTTTTTGCGGCAGTAGGTTGGATAAGTGTCTCGTTTTGTTAAAACAAAGAGTTTATTGAATTGAGAATCAAGGCCACTGGATCAACACAAAAATATCTTTCAGTGCTCTAGTCTTGCTACTTTCACGCTTTTATTCAGCTTCAAAAAGACCGTTACTTTTAAAAAGGGTTGTTGAAGGCCACGTTTAACTCATTCTGTTCAAAAACTCTTTTCTAAACTGAAAATAATAGCTTGATTACAGCAAAAAATGAAATTATAGAACAACATTGCAGTGAAAGGGTCAAGCTGATCCTGTAAGAGTAATATCACAAAATATGTCCCTATAAATCATTTCTGTACTAAACAAGAAGTTATAATTTTCGTGGTTCACGGTTTATTTAATTACAGTAATAACACAATTGCTGCCGACATCCCTGCATATAATTACCCTGATGCAACACCGAAATAATTATGTTGCGTTACAGGATGCCATATACGTGTCAGATTTACTTCCTGCACCTGTGATTTTATTTGATTTTATCCTTGATTCTGCCAGACGATATTGTTCAGATTAAGAGGACACTCTAGTAGTTCAGGTATTAATGTAATCAGTTCAGTTTCTCCAGATCGATATGCTGAAAAAAGTAATTGTGTGAAGATCTTAAACACATTTTTTAACGTCATTGTAGTGAAAAAAAAAAAAAAAAATATATATATATATATATATATATATATATATATATATATATATATATATATATATATATATATATATTGATACTAGCCCACCTTAATTTTTAAGACAATCATAGTGACTGTCTGCCCGTTGAATCCAGTTATTAATAGTTTTTTGTTTCTTAGAAAGGAAATCTTGAAGAGACCAATAAAGGCTGTCTTTAATCTTACCTCTTCCCAAGTCAGTGCTAAAGATGCAAAAGACAAAGCTAAAATATAATAATGATCGCGTTCGTTGACCGAGTGACCTGTACCGCGTCATGCATCCGTCAAAGGGGAAGGACATAGGAATGGGAGTAGTGAGCAAAGGAGTGAGTGGAATAAGCTGATAATTTGGTGGGCATATATATATATATATATATATATATATATATATATATATATATATATATATATATATATATATATATATATATATATTGTGATTTTTTTTTCCTTATTTCTACATACAGTTTTACCCTATCTATTTGGTAGTAATTAGGATGATGATGATGATGATGAACACTGTACAACAAGAAATCCACCGCAGGCACAGGGTTTACACGTAAACACCAAAGCTGCATATTTGAGGATCACAAGTTTCGTGAAATATGGGAAACTATAAATATCCATTATTCATAGACGTGTCAGGAAAACCACCCGCTGTAAAGAAGTGAAATATGTGAGCTTACCCTGTCAGCCTCTTCTTCTTCGTCTTCTTCTTCATATTCGTCGTCGTTGTTGTCGTCGTCTTCTTGATCTTATTATTATTATTATTATTATTATTAGTAGTAGTAGTAGTAGTAATAGTAGTAATAGTAGTAGTATTGTGGTAGTTGTTGTAGTAGTAGTAATAATACTACTATGTTGAGAAGTACGGCACATTCTGTATTAGCTGAGCCACTTTCACTGACTAGTAGATCATATGCTAGTAAGGTGGGCATCAGACGAAGAAGAGGGAGTCTGAGCCTAAGAGATAAGTGAGGGTGTGGTGGTGTGAGAAGAGGGGTGGTTACTGGAGGTGGTTTTGTCGTGGTCACCCTCACTGGATGGACATGAGGCAATACACAACTACACTTTATTCACACGTGTTCCATCATACTCAAGCTGTATTTATTATTACTTATTACCTCCTCACCACAATGACGCTTTTCTCATACTTGTCCTACCTCCAAACGATTTTATTCAGCATAGCAGACACCTGGCCTTGGGAAGGGGTTGACAGTCTCCAGTATCATCATAATTATACTTTCCATGTCTTACATTTGCTGCCTTCACACGATTCATTCAGCCAAGACGAGAGTCATTGTAGTGATGTCAATATATTGTCTTATTATGGTGCAGTTCAAGTACAAAATTATCTACTCGTAGTTGCATAATACAATGTATACCAAAATCCATATTCTCTCTGTACACAAGAATGAAAAATAAATACTTGTGTTATAGCTAATAACACACTAGTACCTTTGATGAGTTAATGAGATAACTGGGGTGAAACGGGAACACTTATAAACTAAGTACCCTAAGTACAGCAATAATAAAATAAATACTGATGTAAGAACGTGTATGCGGGATTTAAAGAAAATGTTTAGAACTGTCCAAGAGGACAAATAATTTAACAAAACAAATCATTAAAGACAACGTTACAGTGGCTGAAACGAGAGGCATGGTGTATGAAACCAGGGCTGAAACCGTAATGCAAGAAGACAGATCTAATGTGAAAACTAGCTTAGCGTCGATTTAGAGTCATATAGAAGTTTAGTGTTGAACATATAACATTTTGTGATAATTGTATATTGGATAGGTTATATGCTGCCATATTTTGGCAGTAATTGTTTCTTAAGAGTGTTATGAAAAGTTCAGCTTGGAGTGTAAAAAAGTATCCCTTACCATTTGGGTAGATCTCTGTATGCTACTGTGGTACTCGTATAGTCTGGGGTGTAAAAAAGTATCCCCTACCATTTGGGGAGATCTCTGTGGGCTACTATCGCCATTTGGGGAGATCTCTGTGGGCTACTATCGCCATCTGGGGAGATCTCTGTGGGCTACTATCGCCATTTGGGGAGATCTCTGTGGGCTACTATCGCCATTTGGGGAGATCTCTAACAGCATTAAGGTGTAAAATATTACTAATATGTGTCAGAATTCTCTCCGGGCGAGCTCGGACACGTTTCGCATCTTCATTGTGGACATAAGTTTCCCAGTTACATCTAGCCAGCCTCATGATTTGCCATTTACCACTACCCGTTGTTTACGATTCGTTAGCGTCATAACGTAATCAGTCTGAGATGCTGTGGGCTTTTAATTTTCTGTTAGTCGTAATTTGGTGTATTTATCAAAAGCTTTCTGAAAATCTAAAGAGATGATGTTCGAAGGTATTTAGTGTCCCAGTTACTGTGTACTTATATGTCTAAATTAAAGGCACTATGCATTTTTACAAAAAGCGCACTGTTTATTCTTTAGAAGATTATGCTTGCCAAGGAATAAGATAATTCTCTCTCTCTCTCTCTCTCTCTCTCTCTCTCTCTCTCTCTCTCTCTCTCTCTCTCTCTCTCTCTCTCTCTCTCTCTCTATCTATCTATCTATCTATCTATCTCTATATCTATCTATCTATCTATCTAATCTCTATCTCGAAATTGGCGTTAAGTTAACTGGGCAGCAATTTCTTGCACATTTTTATCGCCTTTTGTGAAGACGGGTGTTATATTAGCGAGGTTCCATTGAACAGGTACTTAACGTTCACTGAATGGTTTATTAAAAATTTTAGTCATAGGAGAGACTAACTGTCTATAGCATTCTCGAGGCACACGCGACGGAAATATTAAAGACAAGTAACTTGTGATGGATTGTGCCATATGGAGCGAAAGAGAGCGAGAGGCAGATTAAGAGTGTATTCATGAGAGTGGTTGAGAAAGAATGATTAAAAAATATTGTGGGAAGATTTCTGGTTGCAAGAGTGAGAACGAGTTGCCGGTGGGGAGAGTTGTTACTGTAGTGTTTAATAGGGTCGTTACTGAATAGGAACAATTTTTTTAAAATAATTTTCTCGGGGTCACACCTCACTTATGCAGCAGTGGCACCAGAAACACAGACGCACAGTCTACGACATCTGTATAAAGTAAATGAAATATGGCAAGCTTGGACCATAGAATTTCATGATTTTTAGAAGGTTTCTGGTGAATCTGTACGATTTTATTTTATTTTTTTTATGCTTTTGTCTTTTTTTTTTTTTTTTTTTCCATCTAATTTCTTCACTTTCTGTTTCTCAGCTCTGCCACTGCTATTATTTCCTTCAACCAGAAAACCTAATTTTAACTGAGGGTCTCTTATCCTGACACAGTTTTGTTAATCTATGGCGAGACCATTTGTAATGACAGGGTTTGAAATATTTTCCACATACACCTTCTCAAAAATATTTCTCTCCATAAAGATGCATGTAATCATGTGGAGGTAACAAAGACAAACCATACTATTATGGTATCAGTCTAAAGGTATTAATATATCTATCTATCTATCTATCTATCTATCTATATATGGTTTGGTAGTTGTTAAGAAGTGGAGAGAGAGAGAGAGAGAGAGAGAGAGAGAGAGAGAGAGAGAGAGAGAGAGAGAGAGAGATTTCTTAGTTGGCTTTTTTTTGTGTCCATATGCGTTTGTCTGTCATTGTATACTGGTGTGTGTGTGTGTGTGTGTGTGTGTGTGTGTGTGTGTGTGTGTGTGTGTGTGTGTGAATCCTTTGCGATATTTTGTGCATACAATTGTCCTTGTATCGAGTATATGTGTGTAATACTCGTACACACACTGGTATCCAATGTTCTGTGCAGGCTAGAAATAGTGCCCGTACAAGAGAGAGAGAGAGAGAGAGAGAGAGAGAGAGAGAGAGAGAGAGAGAGAGAGAGAACAGGTCTGGTACATCGTTTTATTGATCATGAAAGTCGTGTTCCACCAGCACCACCATTCAAACCCTGTGCTCATCCCACCCACTCTGTTTCTGCCGTCCCAACCCTCTACCCCTCCCCCCCCCTTCTTCTTACAATTCCATCCATCCTCTGGTCTTGCTCTCCTCCATTTCTTCCCCATTTCTTTCTCTCATCTCCTTCCTCCTCTAATCTTACCCTTTACCCTCCTCTATTCAACCCTGTTCCTTCCCCTTCCCCTCCAACTTTACCTTTCCCCTGCTCCCCCAAACCTTCCCCCCCCCCTCCATTCTTTCATATCTGACTCCTCCTTCCATTCTTTCCCTTACCCCTCACTTTCCTCCCGTCCTCCACTCTGTATCGATCTGTCCTTCTTTTCTTCCAAAACTACCACCCCCCTATTCTGTCCAACTCTCTAATCATGGGTTAACCGATACCCCCAGTCATTCACAGATGCAGCAGGTTAATCAAAGACCTGTTTTTCACAGTCTGTGATTCCCCCTGCCTATGACCTCGAGTCCGTTGAACCCAGTATATCTTCAACTTGGCTTTCATTTGTTTAGTTTTTCCCGGAAAGATCAACTCTGAAGGTTTCTTTCCACTGATTTTTCTTTACATAAAAACAAATCTCCCTCACCCCTTCCTACCTCTTAGGTCTACTACTGCTAAGTTTTTTGTCTTTTTACCACCAGACTACTTTATTCAGCGTTTGGAACTCCTTCAGCAGTCCATTTAGTACGAGATGTCCTTTAAGCAAAATAAAACTCGATTGGTTGCAGAGAAAGTGTACAAAGGATGACGTCACAGGGTTGACAGGGTTACTGTCGTTTTTCCCCTCAAATTCAGCACCCACTTTAAAGCAACCCCTCCCCTTTACCGCATAAATAAGTATATATATATATATATATATATATATATATATATATATATATATATATATATATATATATATATATATATATATATATATATATATTTATTTAACCTTGGAACGTGGTGGGAAAAGAAGTCAAAGACAATCAGATTATGCAGAGAAAACACAGAATGAGAGATTCACTAAGAGAGTGTATGCGAGCGAGGTGGAGGGAAGGAAGAGGAGGGTGAGAATGGAAGAGGTCGATGTTGGACGGAAAGGTATATTAATGAGACCTGTGTGAGTTAGAGGGAGGCCAGCCTGATGGTGGAGGACACAGCTACATGTAGGTTATTTTTTCATGTCCACACCTTCAAGTATATAGGTGTCTACCTATAGCTAGAAAAGGCAAAGGTGAGGCAGACGTTATGAAACGCTTATCCACGGTGCTTATCTCCGTATCTTAGGCCTTTGAGGCTGTGGCAGGTTATTCACCCATTATACTGGGATACAAGGGCACCGCATCACCCAGGTTACCACAGTTACCTCCCCTAGTTGTTACACAAAGCACTCATTTGTTTATTATCCAAGAATGGGAAGATGGACATGTGAATTGAGTGACACCAGCTGCCCTCACCAGGATTCGAACCCTGGTGCCAACAGACCGGCAGCTTCGCAGTCAGTGAAGAGATTAATAGATAGATAAGCCTCGCCGTTTTATCCACGTCACACCCTTCTCCTCCTCTCAATAAGGCCTTCCTCCTCTCTTCCCTATCTTTTCTCCCCATATCTACCCCTTCCTCCTCTTCTCCAATTTCACTTCCTCTCCTCTCTCCAGTAGTAACCTTACCCCCTCCCCAACACCACTACTTCACTCTGTTCCTTCCCCCACCACTAGATCACTACCCATCATCAAATCTGTCCCTCATCCTACCGCCCCCCCTCCCCATTTTCCCGTCTTTCCTTCCCCCTCCCATTTCCAGCCTTTCCCCCTCATCCTTACCATCTGACCGCCCATCTCCTCTCCTTTCCCTCCCCCCAAACATCCCCCTCGCCCCCTCACCATATTTCCCTGATTCGTAACAACTGACGTCTATTTGTTTTTTCGATTACATTTTCAATTTCGCTTACGTGGTGGGATGAGAGAAGCGCCATGTGGGGGACGGAAATAAATGGGGCCGGTTTCATATTGCTCTTTGCTGATGTTGTCGACCAAAGGACCCGACAGCCCTGTGTGTGTGTGTGTGTGTGTGTGTGTGTGTGTGTGTGTGTGTGTGTGTGTGTGTGTGTGTGTAATAATCTTTTTGTATGTGTTTGTGTTGGATTGTATATGGAAATGTGGTAATTTATATGTGTCTTTTCCTGTGTTTAGTTGGTATGTAATTTATGTTGTGTGTGTGTGTGTGTGTGTGTGTGTGTGTGTGTGTGTGTGTGTGTGTGTGTGTGTGTGTGTGTGTGTGTGTGTGTGTGTGTGTGTGTGTGTGTGTGTGTGTACGTGCGTGCACGTAAACTAATAAGTTTCAGTAAAGACTTGTTCATGCATTAATTCCTCGTTGATCCACTTCCATTTATCCCGTTTGACAGAAGTCTTCTATACGCTGGATATATTAGTAATATTGTAGCAGGAATAAGAAAAGAAGACGTTATGGTTCTCAAGGGTTCATAGCGACGGTTTCTTATCCTTCAGCAGTAGAGGTGTGTCATGAGCTGAGTAAAATGTTGAGGCGGTAACAAGAATATAGGGAAAATCGCCGTGCTTAGAAGGTTAATGAAGACCGTGTGTAATCCTCTGAGCACAAAAGGTTAAGCTGTGTGCAATGGTGCAGCGGTAGCAAGAATATAGTAAAAGCAGGCTTTATAAACGAAAGGAATACAACTCAGTTGAAACGAACGTTAGATTACAGGTATATACTGAGAAAGAAGGCGATTCCCAGTGTGATGTTACAGTGAATGGAGAGAGACTGGAAGTGGTGAGAGATGTCAATTTCTTTGGAACAGTGATAGAAAAGAGAGGAAAATGTGCAAAAGAAGTTGAAAGTAGAGTGACAAGGAAGAAAAGTAGCTGGTGCAATGAAGGCCTTGAAAAGAAACAGAGGCTTGAGTGTTGCAGCTGCATGTGGCTTACATGAGGGAGTGTTAGTGCCAGCTTTAACATATGGATGTGAGACTATGGTGTGGCATGAAAATGAAAAGTCAAGAGTAAGAGCAGTGGAGATGGGACTCTTGAGGAATGTATGTGGAGTACAGAGGATTGATAGGATACGAAATAATGTGATTCGTGAAAGACGTGGAGTGAGGACCCGTGGACACCAGAATCGAAGACAGTGTACTGAGATGGTATGGTCATGTGGAGAGAATGGATAACAATAGAGTGGTGAAAAAGGTACATTTGAGAGAATTTGAAGGAAAGAGGAGGCGAGGTAGTCCAAGGAGAGGCTGGAGAGATATGGCGGATGAGTGTGTGAGGAAGACAGGTTTGAAAGTCGGTGAGGCTAGGGAGCTGACAAGAGATCGAGCTGGCTGGATGAATGTTGTGAGGAGAAGTGCATGATCAGGGATTTTGGCACCCCTTTTAAACGTGGCAGCGTCCGGATTGACTCAATCGGATACGTTTATGTGAAGCTACAGAACGTGGTGAATGTTTCTTGGCGTATCCGATAGAGCCAGGATTCCGGGGACTTGAATGATGAGGGAATGGAAGCGTGGCCCATTGGATTGGGCAAATTTGGGCTGTCTGGAGATTGCTACTCATCACCCTGCCCTAGGGTGGGAAAGGAGGTCCAGATGATGATGATGATGATGAATGTGTGCGACATGAAGATTAGCTGATGAAAAGACCAATGGCCAGGCTGACAGATCAACAGATAGAGACAGACAGACAGACAGGCAGACAGATTGATAGACAGACAGGAAGGTAGACAGACAGACAGGCAGACAGTTAGGCAGGCTGATAGACGGATAGACAGAGAATTAAGGACAAAGACAGACAGCTATAGTTAAAAGAAAAATACTAGCAAAGGGAGAGACAAGGAAAGAAAGAAAGGCAAGCAGGCATACAGATATAGATGGATAGGTAAACAGAAATATTAACAGTAGAGTTACAGAGCATAATACAAATAAATAGATAAGTAAAGAAAGAGGCCGATTATGGCTGTATTCATTATGTTATACAAAGGCATTAGGAATACTGGACTTATGGTTTGGCCACACACCAAGCCGTCGGAGTTTATGACAGCGGTGGGATATAGGTTACTGGATACGAGTCAGCTTTGTACGCTTTCAAATATCTCCTGTCATCCAATGAAACTATAGCACTTCTTGTCACAGTGGAGGCTGTGTAGCACCTATCACCAGTTTAGGAGGCTTTGTAACACTTCTCACCACCTTAGGAGGCTTTCTAACATCTCCCACCAGCGGAGGAGGCCTAACATCAATCACCAGCTTAGGAGGCTTTCTAATATGTTCCTCCGGCTTAGGAGGCTTTCTAGCATCCCCCACCAGCATAGAAGGCTTTCTAACATCTCCCACTAGCTTATGAACCTTTGTAACATCTCACACCAGTTTAAGACGCTTTCTTGCATCTATTGTCAGGTTGAGGTTTTATTTGGGACTTCTTTCTAGCCGGTAGGAAGTTGTCTAGCACCTCTTGTCAGCATATAAGTGGTTTTGTAGCATTTCTTATCAGTTTACGGGGCTTTTTTATACCACTTCGACAGGTGAGGACACTTTTTAGCGTCATTTCGTCAGTTTAGGGTGTTTACTACCCTCTCTGCCGCAGCGAATCATTTTTCCCATAACACCTTAGCCTCTTCACCCACTGGACGCCTTGTTCGTTTAATTCTTGCTGACAACTGGCAATTTTATTTCAATTTAGCGCCCCCTTATAGTGAAGGGGTTAATGAAGGCTGTTGATAACCCCTTCAGTTCTAAATATCTGTCCAATCCTTGCTAAAGTCGTTAAGTAACAGGACAAATAAAGCATAAAAGACATTACCTTACTGAAGACGTTAATGAAAGCGTGACGATAACTTGGGTTTATCGTTTTCCTATGAGGTCATGTTAGGTCAGTGTTTAAGTCTGTGGAATATAAGTAAAGTTGCTGTTAATAATAGTTTTAGGCGTCAGTTATTAGTTCATTTAAGATGAACGGATTAGGGTTTGGCAAAGCTTCTAGGCGGATTATTGACAGAAGCTGTGTTTGTTATGCCTACCTGTATCTTTATTTATGTTGCTGAGTCAGTACAGAGGTGGACTGCAGTCCTAATGGACCCAGGTCCGAATCCTGGCTGCGGCAAGGAATGGTTTAAGGATTTGAATTTCATTCAAGCAGACTTTGATGGATTACCGTACGACCCAGCGACATTTCCTAAAAACACCCCCTGTAATACCACTACGCCAGTCCTGTATGAGACAGCCCTACCGTTTATTCAATATGGACGGTAGGTGTTGGCGCCGAATTGGTGAAATGTATAAGTGTGTGGTACGTAGGAGAACTACTGGGCCTCAGGAAAAGGGCTGGGAAGCCTATGCTCAGAATCGGACACATAGAAAGCGTGTATATTAACCCTTCACTACGCTGGTGTCTTATTTTTCATTTATTCTTGCTATCTCAAAACGATTTTATTCAACCTACAAGACACAGTTCGAACTGAAAGTGTTAAACATTTCCTTAATTAACCCCTCTTTTATTAGATTTCGTTGCCAGTTAAGTAAGGTGGTGTTGCCGCAGCTTGGGTAATAATACAAAAATACATCATTGCAGACAGGGACTTACCTGTCCGAGATTCCCAAGACTCACCTGAAAATCATTAGTGTCAGATAAAAAAAAAAAAAAAGTTGTTTCCACCATGAGAGGTGAGTGAGTGTAAAGCCAACCTTTATCCTAGTTGAACTTTGCCTTTATGACGCACAATCCTGCAGTCAGCACCTATAAACATCGACCGACCTCATTCTCCTCTGTGTGTGTGTGTGTGTGTGTGTGTTCCCAGCACTCATTCTGGTTTTACGTTTCATAATTGTGTGTGTGTGTGTGTGTGTGTGTGTGTGTCAAACTGCCTTCCCCAGCACTCATTCTGGTTCTACGTTTCATAATTGTGTGTGTGTGTGTGTGTGTGTGTGTGTGTGTGTGAACCTGCCTTCCCCAGCACTCATTTTGATCTTACGTTTCATAATTGTGTGTGTGTGTGTGTGTGTGTGTGTGTGTGTGTGTGTGCGACAATATTTGCACAGAGAGAGAGAGAGAGAGAGAATGGTGGTGGGTGATGTTCCCACAGAGCCATTCTGAGGTGACACAAACACTAATTACCTGTTTCACTTGTGGTGTTGTTGGTGGATGAAATGGCTGGTGGAAACAGGTGAAGCGCCTAAAGTAACGTAACCTAGCTGTAGGGTAACTGTGATTGATTTTTTTAATTAGAGGATTTTGTCAGTTATTTTATAATAATTTTATGTTATATTCAGAGTTTCTCCTAAGATGAATTTATATATTTTTTAAATTCTTGGAAATTGACAACGGTACCGTTTGCTGTATCTTGCTATCTTCAGATGGTTTTATATAACTAAATGAAGAATTTGGGAAGTGGATGAGTTAGTTACAGCCTTCATTAACCCCTTCACTACAATGATGTCACTCAGTACTAATAAAATCGTGTGTCAGCAGCAAGAATAACATGTCAGATGATATCCTCGGGCTGGACGGGTTAACCTGGCGGCAGTAAGAACAAAATGATAAAACCAGTACGTCATCGTGCTGACGAGGCTAATGTGGACGCTGTTTGTAATGCCGGCACTACAGCGGGGCTCTCCTGACCTAAGGAAAACCTCTAGTGACGGCAGTATATAGACAGACAGATAGATAGATAGGTAGACAGACAGATAGATAAATGTTCGTGTATACATATCACCACGACCAAGGATAATGAGTTAATGGAAGAAAGTTAGATAAGTAGATAGACAGATAGATGTATACAGCACCACGACCAGGGATGTTGAAAACGTGAATGGCGAGTTAATAGACAGGCTAGAGAGATAGTAAAATAAAAAGATAGATAGCAGTGTGTGTATACATAAAATCACTCTACTACAGAGGATGTGAAAGACTTGAATGCTGAGTTAATGGAGGTGCTGACCCATTATCGTCAGGCACGTCAGACCGAATGATAGTCCTGGTTTGTGTTTTTTGTTTTCCTGTTTCTGGACCCAACTCTAACCACACATGATGGAAGGAACTGGATGAAGAGCATGGTGGTGATGGTATTTGTGGTGGTGATGGCGACGGTGGCGGTGATGACTGATGGTCTTTTGTCTGAATGTAGTAATGTAATCCACAGTGGCAGGAAACAAACAGTAACTCTAATGCAATTAACGTTTGTGTAATTCTGCACGAGGAATTTTTTTTTTTTTCCCCTAATCTCTACAGTCGAGTGATATATTTTTTCTTGCTAGGTTCATATGATAAGTTTCACTTTCGTGTAACCTCTAGCAGTAAAGTGGTTAGATATTTTTCTCTTAAATTTTTCAGTAATGAAAAGTCTTCCCCAGACTGTATATAACTGTTTGATGGTAGCAAGATTAAAAAAAAAAATACGTCCTCTGCATCAAGGAGTTAAGCTTAACTTGTTAAAATGAACATTTTTATTAAGCAAGGTTCTGGGATTTCTCTGTGAATCCGCCATAACAATGTAAACATTTCTCTTCATTCTGCCAATATTTTGCATCTGGCTTCCTGGAGTTGTGCGATTTGAGTTAAAATGGTGGTGGCAACGTATACAGTATTTCAGTTGGTTAATGCAAACTCGAGATAGCCACCTCACTGGTCATTTAGACAGATTGCAGAGTTCTGAGAAAGTTATAACGATTATTTTAAATTAGCTACCCTTGATGTCGGGTAGCCTATTCACCATAATGTATGTATATAAATTATCCCCCATGCAGTTTATTCTTATGCAGATTTTGCTATTATGTCCATGTGCTTCGAGCAGAAATTAGAACTGAAAACTTTCATATCCAGTTATTTGATGTAACTGAAAGGAAGTGAAACTTTTTTTTTTTTTTTTCTGGAGTGATCAGATGACTCACATAAATTAGCGATGCTGAGGACGTTGTTTTTGTGACCGATTCAGTTTCTGTGTATGTATCTACAAATACAAATGTATCTAGTATTAAAATATGAATGTTTGAAATGATTTGGATCACAACTGACGCATACGTTGTGTGTGGGTCTGGGGAAGAAGTGACATGATTTGCTGCAGATCAATCCAAGGTTTAAGGTCATGGGTCAGGGTCGGATATTTTGGTGTCACGTTATCTTATGGATGCATGATTCGTTCTGGACCAAATTGACGCATAGGTTGGTCATGGGTCTGGCAGGACGTGATACGCTTCTGGTGCAGATCAGTGAACGGTCAAGGTGAAAGTTCCGGCAGTGAGGCGTTGGTGTGCTGTCTGAACACCCTCCCTTGATTGACACTGTTCTCACATCACCCACCCGCACCTCTTTCATGTATGAGAGTTGTTATTATTTACATCTTATCAGCTAATATTACACAAACTCTTAAAACCGTTCCTTATTCATTCGACATATATTCATCCATGAGAGTACACGACTCAAACTTCAGACAATGGCAGTGGCGGGACCTGTACAGTACCATGTGAGTGATACAACGCGTGATCATAACCAACCTCTCTACCACAGTAATTTTTACCAATAAAACGCCTTTGTCGGCGAGGTACGAGCATGACCATTTAAATCCGAAAGCATTGAAATGTCGCCTTACACCCCGAGGATGCCTGGAGTATATTGATGGCTATCTACCTACCAAGTTTCATGCCCTTATGACAAACTGTCTGCCCTGTGGCCCTCTTGTGAAGAGTTGCGACATGCTCCACTTGGCGAGTGTCACGTGCCACGTGCACAGCCTGGGTGTGATGAAACTTGCCAAAACAAATTTTATAAAACGGGGCTATCATATAGTGCAAACCACGCAATGGTCGACCCAGTGGCTGCTGAAATATAAGCTTCCCAAAAGCGTTACGGTCTGGCCGGGTCTGGCCAGGCCGGGTTGGGCCGGGCCGGGTTGGGCCGCTCATATGTGCGAAAATGCCACTACTTGACGAGGGACTGGAGAGGGCTTCGCCCTCGCTCGTAACCACCCCAAGATTTCTGTTATGGATGGCCAAGATTATCTTTGTTGGCAAGGGTTAAGTCTATATATTCAGGTAGTCTTGGGACGTATGGAAATTGCATAAGAAAAGAAGAAGCAAATTTCTGTTATTGTATGATTCATACATATTAGTATAACTTGCATGATTCCCATGATGTAAACAATGCAGTGTTGCATAATAATGTTTCCATTGTTTTAGGTAATTAATTGTGCAGTACCTGGTCTACCTGTGTAAGTACCAACTTATGAAGTTCATGGTTTGTTGCATCATTCAGTGGTTAGTGGGTCGTTTCAAACATACCATCTGTTATTTAAAGTTTTCAAGGAAGGCGCTCGCTATCCACTCACTCGTTGTAGTGCTGCTCTCGGGTGTCTACCCTCTCCTCTCCTCCATCCTTCTTTCCTTCCTTCCTCTTCTGTCTCTCTTTCCTTCATTCTTTCATCGTCCTTCTTCCTACGAGTAAGTTTACACTCTCTCTTCTCTCTTTCTTCCTTCATTCTTTCCTCTTACTTTGCCTGTGGGTGACTCTACACTGAGTGATAAGCCATATGGTTTCCTGTACACCAAGAAACCATTACTACGTTGGGTGGTAACCATATAACCAAAATTTGGCGCCTGGTGGTTTAGTGGGTAATAACGGCATATGTGTTTCCTTTTCCATACATTTTAGAGGAACGAAACACATAAATCATTCAGTGCATACCAGTTCCCATGTTTTATATCCACATTAACTTATGAGACACATTTAGCAATGAACCTCTTGCTGTAGCATCATTTCAGCGTTATATATGCGAGTATTTATTTAATTAAGCAATATAAAAGTAATGCAATATTATATTTTTGGCGGTAAAATACTATGCCATCCTAGTTACTTCGTTCCGGGATAAACCAATAATTCTTTCTCTCGTCTGATGCACTATACTGTAATCACGCTGCCAACTGTCCACTTCACTCAGCTTGCAGGAGGCTTGTACAAGTGAAGCAGCTAATACAGTCTACAATGAACCCCTCCAGCTCCAAAAAAATCTCCCTTAAACTGAATGAAATCGTGTGAAGATGTTCACCGAATGAAGGCTTTAAGATAATTAGGTTATTCTGTACAAAAGTGGTTGGTTCCTGTGACTCAGTTTAAATATCGTCCGGCGTTACCTGGAATACAATATATATATATATATATATATATATATACACAGTAAACCTGTAGTATTGTACAGTATGTGTTGCAGTAAGCCTGTCCTTGTTACATAGTCTAGGATAAGCTGTTTATGTAATTTGGATAATTTTTCTCTTTTTATACACACAACATTATGGGAAGGCCATTGTCATTGTGAACGACAGACATATTTTCATATCGATGCCGGAAATGATAATATGCGAGTATTTACGCAATTTTTTTTTTTCCAGCACGAAAATACTATATAACTATGTTGTAAGAGAGGCGGTCATATCTTTCCATTGTGCTCGCTGTGATGCCAACATAAGCTAATTATAATAGAGTAAAATTATTATGATTCTGTGGACTGAGGAAGCTGCGTGAATTATCTGAAGTTCGTTTTTTATTTTTCGCTTTAAATGAAAACGTAATTGAAAATTATTGCACCTGAGAAAGATTATTCGATTAGCAGGTTATATTAGTGAAGGTGTTGATGTTTATGTTTTTTTTTTTCTAGTTCCATTCATTCCCTATTTAGTACCTCTCTCTTTAATTCATATTTATTTGTTTATTTATTGTTTACATTTATGTATATAGATGTATACGCATGTAGACATGTACATTCTCTCTCTCTCTCTCTCTCTCTCTCTCTCTTCCTCCTTCTTCTCCTCCTCCTCCTCCTCCTCCTCCTCCTCTCTCTCTCTTCGACTCCCTTTCCTCTTGCTTCACCTTCCTTTTCCTCCTCCTCCTCCTCCTCCTCCCCCTCCTCATTCACCTGTTTTCTCTTTCCTTCTCCTATTGCCGCTTCTCCCTCTCCCCGTCTCTCCATGTGACGTGCTGGCTGACATGCACAGAACAGATGTCCTTTCCATTGAGCATTACGAAAAGAATTTACCTCCTCTCTCTCCTCCGTTTCTCTCTCACTTTCTCTCTCCATCCCTTTCCTACCTCTCTCAGTCTCTCCCTCCCTCTCTCCCCATTCCCCTGCATCCATTCCTCCCCTCTTCTTTCCAGCCTCTTTCATTCCGTCATTCTCTTTTTCCATCTCATTTCCATCCCTCTCTCATCCTTCATATCTCCCCTTTCTCCGCCCTTTCCTTCATCGTTGTTCATTCCGTACTCATTCTTTCCCTCCCTTTCTATATCCATTTCTTCTCTTTCTCCGCCTTTATTTCAGTATCTCCTTTTCTCTTTCCTTCCAGAGTTGCCTCCCTCCCTACTTTCTTTGTTAGCTTTTTTCCTACCTATTCTCTCCCTCTCATCCGCATTCTATTCCTCTCTCTCTCCTTCCCTTTCTCTTCCCCTCACGCTTGTTATCGTAGTCTTTCCATCATTTTTTTTTCTCGTCTTTACTTTCTTCTTCCTTCCTTCTCCCTCCCCGACACCTCTTCCCTTTTATATGTGTCTCTCATTCAGGTGTTTCTGTCTCCTCCCCTATAGCTAGCCAACTATCAGTCTGTCTATCTATCCTTTGTTTCACCTGTTTTTGTTTTAGTGTCTGACATTTTTTTCCACACTGGAGCATGTCTCTCGCTACTATACACATCATATTATTCATATTTAGAGAAAATGTGTTGTAGCGTTGAGATAAGAATCCAAATACCACTTTAGTGTAGTGTGGTGTGGGAATGAGATGAGCACTAGATTTGCAGAGCCCAGCATATTCTATCATAAACAACGAGGGAAAGGCGATAGAGAAATATGAATTGTAAATATGTTTAATTAAAGTTTTGGGGGAAATATTTACCCTGTTGGTATACTTTAACGTAATCAATACAACTTTATAGACAACTTTATAGAGGTGTATAATGTGCATGGTAAAGATGTGATGCTTCTATTCATGTATAATCCCAGTTGTCTGTGGGGTTTGGCACCTCTGATTTAGCTGACCTCAGCGCCACTCCCAGTGGGGAGGCCGGCCAGCTAGGGAGAACGCACTTATCATTCAAGCGAGAGGGACGTATATACTCTGGGCTCTCTCTGTGTCGCAGTTGTTTCTTTCTGTGGCCAATAAAGAGAGATAAATCTGCTCAGGTTTTAGTTCACCTGTACACGCTACCTCTACCATTCCTTCAACAGGATCTACACCTATTTCCCACCACCTCCAGTGTGTGAGAAGAATTTGGTGGAGAGTGTCAGCCGGAAGTGACTTCGACCAGGAGGAACGTTATATCTTGATAACCTTGCTTGGAACAGTGCAGTCACGTCTAAGCTGATATATAAATTAGTGATCAGCTGTAGGGTTCCAATAAGGTGATATATTAGTGACTAGTTGAGGGATCCACACAAACCGACACATTTCTCCCGTTTTCCCTTTCCCTTTCCTCATCTGTCTATTCCTGTTCTCTTTTCTCCTGTTTCTCCTTTCCTCTTAATAACTTCCTTCAGTGTACAAGAGGCCTAGGGAAGTGTATGGTGTAACCCTGGCCTCCTCAGTGTACAAGAGGCCTAGGACAGTGTATGGTGTAGCCCTGGCCTCCTCAGTGTACAAGAGGCCTGGGGCAGTGTATGGTGTAGCCCTGGCCTTCTCAGTGTACAAGAGGCCTGGGGCAGTGTATGGTGTAGCCCTGGCCTCCCCAGTTTACTGTACAAGAAGCCTAGGGCAGTGTATGGTGTAACCCTGGCCTCCTCAGTGTACAAGAGGCCTAGGGCAGTGTATGTTGTAGCCCTGGCCTCCTCAGTGTACAAGAGGCCTAGGGCAATGTATGGTGTAGCCCTGGCTTCATCAGTACAAGTGGTCCCTGAGGCTTCACGTAAATCAGTCAGCGGCAGGAATTAAGTACAAATATGCGTTTTGGTAGTGAAGGGGTTAATGTGTTTATCGCACCTTTGTTAACCCCCTCTTTACCCCCTCATCTCTCTGGCTCATCATCATCATCACCCCATAACTTGGATCATTAACGTCTTATTTGTTCTTTATTACTTTTCATTAGTCTATAATTGTCCTACTGACCCGACCGCATCACTACTTTTTGCCTTACTCCTACTCTACATGGCCCTTAGTAAAACCATCTTCTTGATTTATTTATTACTGTATTACTATTTATTTTTAACATACATTTTTATTTTTATTTTATTTCATTTTTTTATTTACCTCTTTATTTATTTATTTATTTATTTATATTTATTTATTTTTCTATGACCTTTCGCACCTGTGTTTCTTCAACCTACCTTTGGCGAGCCACCCCCTTTCCCTGCCTACCTTGCCATGACCTGATTTTCACCCTCAGGTCCCAGCCCACACTCCCAGTCCTGCTCAGTGTAATCCCTCACCCCGGGGACCTTAGTTTATTTCAGTCCAGCAGCCCACATGATATTTTATTCGGCTTGGGATAGATTCCTTGACCTGAAGGGGTTAGATACATCCTTCAGTAAGTCCTTTAATACCCTGTGGTGCATATTGGCTGTGTGAATCAATTTGCTGAAATCATGTGAGATGTGCAGCTGTTTGATGAGGTGAAGGACGAGGTTTGGACTGTGGCAATAATTCAGCATTAATATAACGGGTATATTTTTAATACTGTACTCGTAAGCATTACTTGGGAATAGTCCTTCATACTCTCTGTCTGTCTGTCTGTCTGTCTGTCTCTCTCTCTCTCTCTCGTCCATTATGCCTCCCTCGTCCTCTTTGTCCTCTCTCTCAAGGTATTTACCCTCACCTTCCACTTTTCCGTCTGCTTGCAGCCTATTTTTCTTTCTCTTTTTCAGTCTTTTTTTTTGTGTTTTTAATTTCTTGCTGTTCACTTTCTTTGAGCTTGCCTTTTATATCATTTCATTTTGTGTTATCAGCCTTATTGTCTTTTTTTTTCTTGATTTAGCTTTTTATTTCCTTCTCTTTCTTCTAGCCTTTCGTTCCCGTGCTGTTTTCTTTTCTCTCTTTTAGTCTCTTTGCCGCTCTTTTTTATCGTCTTTCTGTTTACTTCTCTTCCTCTTTCCTTCTCTCTCATTTTGTGTTGAAATTTACTGGTCCCTCATATTATCTTTGCCATTGCTGTTAGTACAAAGGTACAAAGGAAAGCAATCAGCAACAGACCTAATGGTCCTTTCGAGGCTGCTTGTTATAGAGAAGACTGTCACTATGATATTTAATATACAAGTTGAAAGTAAGGATATTAAAGCAAGAAGGCATTTTCATTACCTTACGTTTTCCTCCCTCAATTCTTCTTTCATTTTTTTTTTTTTCATTTCCATCAGCCATTTTATCTTTTTTCATAATTGTACATTTCTTCATCCTATCTTTCTCACCCCTTTCACTCCTGTTTACCTGTCATCCTTCTGGCTTCAGTCTTTTTGGTAATGCTTTCTCTTTCTCCTTTCTCTGTTCCTTCCTACACTTTCTCTTTTCTTTTATACCCCTTCCAAATCTTTGTTCTTCATTCTTGCCCTCTTTCTCTTCATTGGTTTCACTCTTCTCTCCCTCTCAGTCTTCCTTCCTCCTAGTCTCATGCTCATTTTCCCTCTCCTCTCCCTCGGATACTCCCATTTGTTCCCCTTTTTCCTCTCTGAATGAAGTCTCTTCTTCTTTCCTTCCTCCTCCCCATGATGAAAGTGTTCACCCTTGTCTCTGTCCTTACTTTCATCTTCTTCCTTCATTCTTTCCTCCTTTCCCTTACTCTTTCCCTCCCGCGTCTCTCCCTCCCTCTATCACTCCCATTTATGGCCCATCTTCCACCCCCCCTTCCTCTCTCTCTCTCTCTCTCTCTCTCTCTCTCCGAGCTTTACCACTCCTTTTCTCTCCCAGCTTCTTTTTTGTCAGCCCGTCTTTCCCTCCCTGTTTCTCCTTAGATGTAGGTCCCCCCCCCCTCCTCCTCCTCGACACAGGAGTAAGGGAGAGTAAAGCGCCGTCCAGCCCATCACCCACGCACTGTTTTAGGAATCTCCGGGTTGACCTGTCTCGGTCGAGGGATATTACTTCTTGGCGTGTCACCTCTCTGATTGGTCTACGGTACTGTGAATGGGATTTGTTTGTATATTTTCTTAAATATTTATTCTTACCTTTAGCACGTAAGTTATTCTTATATTTTTCCAATTTTTATTTCCTCTCATTTTGTATCTTTCTCTCCCTGTTTTCGTACTGATTTATAGTTTTATCTTTTTTATTTTTTTCATATTTTATTTCATTGTAAAAGTTCTTCATTTATTTCAATAGCATTTTCTCTCCCCAAAAATTCTTAAATTCCTCCCCATCAACAATTTATCTGATTTTACTTTCCATCTCGGTTTATTATAAATTGTGTTTTCAATTATGTCTGTTTTTACCATCTTCTACCGTACTGTGGGGATATTTCCTACCTTTTCCTTTTATTCGGAGTAGATACTGTGAAGTCATATCAATGTTTCTTTCGGTGTTTTTTTTTTTTTTTTTCATTTTTTCAATGCTTCCTGGTATATGTGCTTCGATATTTATTTATTTTTTAAATGTGGAAAGTATGTATGTTTTTATTATATAACTCTTTTTATGATAGTTTTCTGTAACTTCCCAATTTGCTTTTGTCCGTGCTATTAGCTTATCCCACATGGCCGAATTAAAGTGTAAAGATGATTAGGAATGTACACAGGATCTACTATAAATCTATCTGTAATGACAAAATCCATAAGAGAGAGAGAAATAGAGAGAGAGAGAGAGAGAGAGAGAGAGAGAGAGAGAGAGAGAGAGAGAGAGAGAGAGAGAGAGAGAGATGAAGTGAGGAGGAGGGAGGAGAAGAGAGGGAAGGGAAATGAGGTAAGGAGCATAATGACATGTGAGGTTTGAGGCCAGAGTAGGTGTGAAGGTGAGGTGTTGGTCGGATCCCCAGCGCGTGAACAGAGGTTATTTGATCACGTGATGCCACCAGGGACGCAGGCCGGTCATCTGTCCTCAGTTATTATATACTCATCTACCCAATTTTTTCACCTAAATATCCTTCTCCCACCTCTTTCGTATGATAATTAAGTCACACACACACACACACACACACACACACACACACACACACACACACACACACACACACACACACACACACACACACACACACACACCAGCCTTGAGGCCCTACATCTCGCGTTGACAGCCACTCAGGTGTAATATCTCTCGCCTGTCAGTAATTTCCGTCAGCTCTCATAAAGGTGCGCAAGTATCGTTAATTCAACTATCGTAATGTCTCAGGAATGGCAAAATCTTCTGGTTATCGTAAATGTCTCTGCTATCGTCCAGTCTTTCCGCTATCGTATTCTTCCAGATATAAACTCTCGGATAATGCAATGTCTCAGCTTTCGCACGGCCTCAGCTATCGCAATACTAGCTATCGTTGTCTTAGGAGCCACAAATACTTTCAGTTATCGTAAAATTACACAGCTATCACAGTGTCTCAGGTACCACGATCTTCCACCTATTGCAAGTCTTTTAGCTACGGTATCGTAATGCCACAGCTATCGTAATGTCTCAGCTATCGAAATTCTCAGCTGTCGTAATGTCTCAGCTATCGTAATGTCTCAGCTATCATAATGTCTCAGTTATCGTATTGACTCCGCTATCGTAATGTCTCAGGTGTCGTAATGTCTTAGTTATCGTCATGTCTCAGCTGTCGTAATTCTCACCTATCGTAGATTCATTCAGCAATCATAATGTCTCTCATCTATCGGAAAAGTCTGTCACTTACCGCAGTGAGTCAAGTATCGTAATGTCTCAGCAGTCAGAAAGTCTGTCAACTATCGTAAATTCTCCCAGGTACTGCAATGCCGACTGTCGTAAAGCTTCACCTGTCGTATAGTTTCTCAACTATCGTAATGTCTCAGTTATTGTAAAGTCTGTCAGTCATCATAGTCTGCCAGTTATCGTAATGTCTCTCAGTTATAAAGTCAGTCAACTATCGCAGTGTCTGTGAACTGGTCGTATTGTACATTCTGTCAGATGTCACAATGGACGGTATTTTGGTGCGGTTGGGAGGCTTACTAACACCTCTTCCTCACCAATTTATTTCAGATTCTGCTCCGTTATTCTATTCATGTGTTATCCATGCCGTTTATGACGATACTGGAAGAACTTAAGAAGCAAACTAGTGGATATTAATGAGTAGTTTGGAAAATAAATCGCTAAGGAAGAGGTGTTAGGGAGCCTCCTTACCCGACGAGAGTACGGGCCAGTGTCTCTCAGCCAACGTGGCTCTCAGGTATAGGGTCTTTAATCGGCCTTCCGCTCAGCCTTGCCCACGCCACGCTCTACACGAAGCGACGGCAGGGAAACACTTGTGAAATAGACGAAACTTCTGTTGCTGAACGCACGAAAATAGATGGTTCATAGACTGAGGTGGTTTTGTGTGTGTGTGTGTGTGTGTGTGTGTGTGTGAGAGAGAGAGAGAGAGAGAGAGAGAGAGAGAGAGAGAGAGAGAGAGAGAATGGAGGGGGAGAGATCATTTCCCTTCGTCAAAACTTTAACTGACAGGTGAAAATCATTGGGGACTAGTCAGTGCATACGAGTATATAAAGGATCAAAGAGAAACCGGTATAAAGGAGTAATGTTTTGCAACGCTTCAATACATCAAATTTATGCTCTCAGTATAGTCGTGACCTAAAATGGAGCATTCACGGAGACTCATCCACTCACACCTGATGTTTTATGAGTGATAGGTAAGGATTCTGATAGAAAAACTGAATACATCTGGAAGTATTATTTGATGATGGTGAATAGTAAAGCTGGTGGACAGGAATGACCAAAGCCTCTGTCCAATCAGATGGAATGAGGTCAGTCCCAAACGGCTTCTATGACTATATGTAGTTCCCTGATCATGGCTTCACCACACCTGTGACCTGTTCCACAAGAATATCCCAAGCACCAACCACCCTACCATTTATCACCCTAACCATTGCCTTCCTGATTTCATTGAAGTAGGCACGGTATCGTCGACTAATGGAATTGCAGGTAATGGCTGCACACCAGCCAGTGAAGCTGCTCAAGGTTCTCATCCTAGTGAAAGACAGAAAGATAGACAGACCAATATATTTAAAAAACGGATAGGTATGGCGATAGATATATAATTTTATACTCATAGTAAAAACAGGGAACACTAAGTGATGGTTTGTGAGAGGGGAGAATCCCAGTGTGATATTTTGGTGAATGGAGGTAACTTTGATATGGAAGAGGAACTTGAACACGAAGTTGCCATGACAGAAGACAATGGTAAACATGTAGAGGAAAGTGAGTGTAATGGTGTTCATACGGAATAAAGCTTTGGTTGCCAAGTGCATGGTGTCGTAGTTGTTTGAGTGATGACTTTATAACGTAATAATCTTATACACAATTGAACGCTTTTATTATGGTAACGTATTTTCTGGTATATTTTTGTTACTACCAGATGATCTTACTTAAATAGGAAGAGTCGCTGAGGAGAAAAGAAATTAAATACTTGTAAAGTGATTAAAGTTTGAAATTCTATCCTGAGGTGATCTAAAATCATATGGAGACAACAAAAATAAAATAAAAATTATGTCGTCTGATTACACGGGGTTGAGCTCAATGAATCTGGTACATATGGAGCCATTAGTGCAGTTCAGTGAGCCAAGGCAGCCAGCCAGCCACGAATTCTTCACCCCGACACCAGCCCTGTTTGTCTTCCATTACGGCGGACACAACTTCGGGGTAGGAGGGAGAGCTCGCGAGGCTTTATTTTCTCGGAATGACAGTCCCGGGAACTTGAGGAGGTGAAGCTGGGAGTAGACGACTTTGATTTCCACACTACTGATTTGGTTGACTTGGCTGGCTTGGTGTGTGTGTGTGTGTGTGTGTGTGTGTGTGTGTGTGTGTGTGTGTGTGTGTGTGTGTGTGTGTGTGTGTGTGTGTGAATTTATTATTTTCTTAACGTTGCCAGGGATATAGGGAGGTCTCGTACAGATAAAATTTCCATTTCCTTACCTAAGCTTTTATCCCAGCTACCCACTGGACCCTCCTTTATACTAAAGGAATAATAAAGAGTTGGCTGTTACCTTTCCCTCTTTACTTGGATTTCCGTCATGGTTTTTCATTCATTGTTGTTTCTTTAGTTGGAGCTGTGAGATGGCATTTCTTCAAGGGATGTGTTATGCCATTTGTTGATCTTTCTTGCTTTTTGCCAGATATGAGTTCGGCCATAAACTCACTTGATGTGTGTTAGCCAAAGAAGAATCATACATTGTATCTATATCTGTATCAGTCCATATTAAGTTCACTGCAGGACCGGATCTTCTCTTTGGAGGGAGAGCGATAGCCAGAATTTTAATCCATCTCCATGCTGACGAAGAACAAAGAAGAAGAAGGATCTGGAGGAAGAGTGGTGCATGTGAAATTAGAAGTGTTATGTTGGCTGTGTGTTTGTAAGTCAGAATCTGTATATGCCTTGGGCAGAACCCATATGATGCATATAATATGTGCAGGCTATAAAAGGACGTACTACAAGCACCCGCATTAAATGTCTGCACTCATCATCTGGTGAGTACGTAACCACCAAACCACCGTAGTCTTGATTCTTTACTGACGACAAGCACATCGTGTACTGTACTTCAGCACACCATAAACAATAATCCGCTGTGTAGGAACCATATCAGCAAAGATCAAACCCATGTTGTGTAGTGGGTTCAGCCGCGCAACCGGATGTGTCCAGGAGGTTTCAAACTCAGGGACGTGTGACTGGTATTCCTTGTTTTAAATGCCTTGCTTTAAATGCCTCGGCCCCCCTACGGCCTTGATGGAGGAATACAATACAGTATTGTGTGAAAGATAAATTTTTGTTGTCTTCTGTTATAAGTTATGTTTTCTGGTTCCTGTTGTTTTGCTCGCAAACTACATAGCGCTTTCTTTTACCGTGGTGTGTCTGACGCTGTGTAACTGTGGCGGTAACAGCACAACAACACCCGGTGTTGTCCCCGTGGTGCTGGTGGTGTTGTCTGGCCGGTGTTGGGACTCAGGCACTCCCCATTGGGCGTCCTGGGTGGTGCTGTTGTTTTTCTTTCTTTTATTTTTATATATCTTTTTATGTAAACGAGCCTTCTGACATGTAAAACTTGGCCCATTCTCCCCTCTGTTTTTACCAGTTCTCCCCCTCATTCGTGTGGCCGTTTCTAGGTCTTTTTCTTTCTTTCTTTCTCTCCCTCTCTCTCTCGGGATTTTTTTTTTTTTTAATGGGAGGAGTTGCTTCTTTGCCGTATCTGGAACCTTTCGTGTTTTGTTACGGGTTATTGTAACATTTTTCATTTTTATCTTTCCTTGTTTTGATCGTTTAGTGTGTTCTCACTTGTATGTTGTTTTCCCCATTGCTATCCATTTTGCCTTTCCTCCATCTCTTTTTTTTTTTCTCTCTCTCTCTTCATTAATTCTTTTCTTTCTTTCTTTTTTTTTTTTTCCCATCCATTCACTTCTTGTTTCATTTTTCCCGCCTTCATATGCTATGATTCTTCAATACAAGAAACGAGAAGTACTTCATGCTATTTGTTAGTGCACAAAGTCCCGCACTGATACCCTGAGAGAGAGAGAGAGAGAGAGAGAGAGAGAGAGAGAGAGAGAGAGAATAGTAACGAAGAAAAAGTGGACATTCCTTCTTTGAACTACACGATATTCCGAAAAAATTCAAGTGGATACGGACACAGGAGCGCAGGGGGAGGGGAAGGGGGAGGGGACGGGAAGAATTGGGTATGGGGGGATTAGAGTGGAGATGTGTGTGGAGGGGTAGGTGGAGAGAGGAGGGAAGGGGAGGGGATTGGAGTGAGGATGGAAGTGGAAGTGAGATGGAGATGGGGAGGTGGGGAATGAGTGAGATGTGGATATGCTGAAAGAGAGGAGAGACGTGGAGGTGGGGGAGAGAATGATAAAGGCGGGAACAGGAGTAGGTAAGAGATACATGTGGCGAGGTGGAGATGGGAAGGAAGTGAAAAACAGATGGATGAGAGATGCATAGGTATAAGGATGGTGAAGGGGATAGGGATGTGGGATCAAGATGGTGATGGGAGTGGGAGAGGAATGAATGTGGTGAGGTGAGGAATGAGAGTGAGAAGTGGATAAGGGAAAGGTTGAGAGGGTGGACTGAGGTGGGAATGAGAAGTGAATGGAGATGAAAACTGGAGAAGGGATGTGGCTTTAACGCGTGGATGGAAGTGGATAATGAATGGGTGAGAGGTGAATAGTTATGAGAATGGGTAAGAAGTTGAGAACGTGGTATTAAGACGGGGAGGAAAGTGAATGAGAAAGGGATGGATGTTATGAGGTGGGGATGGAGTAGATGGAGTGGAAGAGAGAGGTGGATGGAGACAGATTGGGGGAGAGGACATAAAGATGAAAATACGAGAGAAGTGAATAGGTTTGTGAGGTGAACCGAAGATTAGAAATAGGGTGTGGAATTAAGGTTCAAATGGGAGTGAAAGAGGGGTTGACTGTGGATGATGGTGATGGAAGCGGATTTGTGAGGTGATTGTATATTATGAGGATGAGGATAAGGTCTGGAGTTGCGATTAAGATAGGGATGACTGTAAAAGATGGCTAAATGTAGTATTTTTGGGATGACAATGAAAGTGAAGAGGGGATGGGGGGAGAGATGGATTTGGGTGAGACGTATAAGGGTAGTGGAGAATGGGTGGGTGAGGAGAAATTAACGCTTGCAATACAGTGGCGTTTGTGTTTAGTGTATGAGTACTTTTCCAGCTTCGAAATAATTTTATTTATCTCAGAGACTTTAGATCTGAGGGAGTTAGATACAGCCATCATTAATACCATCATTGTTATGATGTTTTATTAAGCTGAATAAGATTGTCTGATAACAACAATAAGATACTAGAATAACAAGACGGAGTACTGAAGACTTTCGTGGTATTGAAGTAATTAAGATTGGGATAGGAGGGGAGGAGAGATGGATGGAGCAGAGAGGTGATGAGAGCAGGTGTGTGAGTTGAAGGTGGAGGAGGATGGAAAGAACTGAAATGGAAAGTGGAGATAGTAAGCATGAATGAAATGGCGCTGTAAAGAACTGAAAAGGGAAGGTGGGGGTTGGGTAAATGGTAGATGGGGGTGGGATGGGTTGGACAGGTATTATCGCTGATTCTCCCACATACCCCACTCCTCTGTTGCAGTAATATTGTAAAGGACTCTCAGAAGCATGCAACATGTCTCACCAGTATTACAGTTTAATTGGAATCGGTACACAAACTTGTTACACCTCTTAGCAACACCACTTATTATAATTAGTTTCTGGGGATGACATCTTTGCAGTCGAACCCCTCTCCCCCCCTTTCTCTCTCTCTCTCTCTCTCTCTCTCTCTCTCTCTCTCTCTCTCTCTCTCTCTCTCTCTCACTTTGATCTATACACATCCATTAACAGTTGAACGAGGACACTGAGAGGAACCTGATAACGTATTAAGGTCCATTTCACCTGTCACACAGATTCTCTCACCAAACAGTGTGACACATGTACTGCACTCCTCTTGCTGTTAGCTGAATAATTCTCGTGTGCTACGGGATGGCTCTATAAACGTTACCCGTGCATACCTTGCGTAATATTCTACCTACAACAATCCTGTTAATGGGAAAGATGCTCTCCAGCCCAACTTTACCTTTTTATCTTGTACACTCGTACAGTAAATTTTCCTTTACGACCAGCCAGTACCCTACCCTATTCTATCTTTTCCTTTCTCCTTTCCCAGAGTTCTACCACACCCTCCCCTAACCATCTCAGGCTCTCACGACTTACTTTAAAATGAATAAAATGTCTGGCGGTAGCTGGAATAAAAGAGAAGACGCGACAACAAGAAGGGTTAACTGACCTCTTTGTCCACTTTCTGGCAATCAGTGGCGAGCAAACAACAACCTATTGGTCCTTTCATGGCCCTTTGTTCCCTTGTTAATCCTACAGTTTTCTTCACATTCTAATTTCATTTCCTTCCTTTCAACCATTGCTTTTATCTTTCTTTCCTCTTCATTGTTTCACTACTTCGACTCTTTTCATGTCTTCACCCAGTTAAATTCCCCCTTCCCTTTTACCTTCATTTTCTCACTTCATCTCCCTGTCCCTCACATTTTCCCCATGCTCTCCCCTTACGATGGTTTTACTCTTTCCTTTCTTTATCAACCTTCTTATCCCTCAACAGACAATCACCAGCCTTACCCTCACTGTCATGCCAGACCCCGCTCATATAAATTTATCATCCGCCATCTTTTCATTACCGTATTTTTTCTGCCTTTTCGCGTGTCATGTTTTGGTTCCTCGTTTTTTTTAACACTCTCCTCAACACAATCTTTCCCCTTTACCACTCTCCAGTCGTATTTTCAGTAGCATAGGAGACTTCGTTATTTGCTCTTAGTGATTTATCGTACATGCTACACACTGGCCCATATGCTTGTCGGTTAAGCGATTAATTTGTTTATTACACATTTCTGTCCTCTTCTGAGTTACCTAAATTCTTGCGGTATTGCCATACTATGCATAAATTATGTGCAAAAGGTTATTAATCAGAAATATCCAAAAATAAATATCTGAGGAATAGGTGTTAGGGAGCTTCCTCGCCTGACGAGAACAGGAGCCACTGACATTCTTATGTGATTTACGTACATATATAGTCTGTTTGATTGACCTCTGCACTGAGATGTATGGGACAAGTGGGGTGTGTTTGATTCGCGGCTGCTGATTGGCCGCCGATGACGTCATTGAAGTAAATGCAGGCATGTACTGTAGTGCAACATGCAAACATAGGTGAACACCGTGGGTAGATGCAGTGTAACATGTGGACGTGGGTGTACACAGTGGGAGGATAATTTACTTTAAATGTCACTCACCGTTTTATAAAATTTATAATCAACCTTAATTATCTTTGATAATAATAAACATTTTAAGCTAACTATGACGTCTGTAGCATCGGAAAGTATTCCATATTTAAGCTGGCTGCTTATATTGCAGGCAATTTAATATATATATATATATATATATATATATATATATATATATATATATATATATATATATATATATATATATAGCAGCAGCAGTCGTTGAGGTCCACTGCAGGACCGGCCTATCCCTGCCGAAGCAGGGACGATACAGCCAATGTATCTCTACCCAGTGGGCTGTCTGGTAGAGATTGTATGTTGGGTGAGAAGTGCTTGTGAGTGTGATTGTAGAATTGTAGTGGCTTTGGATGTGTGTGTAGTCTGTGAACCAAGTGTAATCGGCCCGCCTTAAGCCGACTGGGTGCAAGCATACCAGTATGCGACACTGGTTCAACCACAGCACCCCTTGTGTCCGCCAAAATAGCAAGTGGCTTGGTGAACGGTTCCCAAAGTTTTTACAACTCTGGCAGGAGGCGAACCTGCGCTCACCAACGTGCGAAACGCACACTCCACCACTGTGCCACAGAGGCTCCTATATATATGTGGAGCTTCTGTGGTACAGTGTACGTTTCGCACGCCAGAGTTGTAAACATTTTGGGAAGCGTTCACAAAGCCACTTGCTATTTGGCGGACACAAGGGGTGCTGTGATTGAACCAGTGTCGCATACTAGTATGCTTGCACCCAATCGGCTTCAGGCGGGCCGATTACACTTGGTTCACAGACTACACACATACCCAAAGCCACTACAACACTACAATCACACTCACAAGCACTTCCTACCCTACGTATAGTCTCTACCAGACAGCCTAAGCCACTAGGTAGAGATACATTGGCTGTATCGTCCCTGCTTCAGTAGGGATAGGCTGGTCCTGCAGTGGACTTCAACGGCTGATGATGATGATGATGATGATGATGATGATGATGATATATATAAATATATATATAAATATATATATATATATATATATATATATATATATATATATATATATATATATTGTTACATAGCCTATGATTTCATCATCCTTTGTATAATTCTAACGTACAGTATGCTGCATGTTTGATCACGATTCGCCTCGTGGCTTCCATAGTGACCAGGCTTGCGTGTTCTACCTCACTCTCCCCTTCTCCCCCTTATAGTAGAGTAAGTCGTTCTTTCTGTTGTTCAGAGCAGGAGTGTCAACTCTTCATCCTCTGTGCCCTCATTTGCGCGTCCTTCTTGCAAGTTGAATCAAGCTCTACCGGCCCCCTATATAATGAGCTCAGTCTCTGCATTATTGCCACTTAGATCTACTCCTCATTTTGTTCACATCTCTATCCTCCCCTGTATAGTGTATTATTATTTTTGTGAGTGCTCAGGAAGTCTCCAACCATGTAGCTGTTGTATAATTTAAGTATAAGTGTTGTTACCATTTTTCTTGTGCTGTATGGCCTGGGGTGTTGATTCGTGGGCCTAGTGAGGTTTTTGTGATTCATGTGTAGTTTTTGATGTCAGCCACTATTAATAATATTTTGTATCTGTAATAATATATCTTACATTAACTGAGCATTACCCGGTTTTCTCATTTTATCAGGGTTGACTTAGATAAATTTACTCTTGCTAAATTCGTGTTAATAGAGGCTATTGCAGTTAACCATATATTTAACCTGTTTTTGCCATTACATTATCCTTATGAGTCCTGAATGTTTACTTGTTAGTTTGAGCATTAAACTTTAACTTGTAATTTTACCAACTCTTTTGTTTTGAACCTGGAGCTTTGCGGGACAGTAGTTATTTTAGTAGTCTCACTTGAAGTGTTCATTATCTCTCTCTGTTCCGTAACATAAATTTGGCGACCTCGCCAGGATATTCAGGATATTACCATAAGGATATTGCTTGATATTTTGTGACTGTGATTTATTCATGATGTCTACTATTACTACTCTGGATGAAGACAAAAATTATTGTCAAATGTGCAAACAGTGTGTGATGTAGAAAACAGAACATAGAATGAACTTAAGCTTATTGCTCAACAATTGGGAATTGCTGTTCACTCTCATCATTCTAAAGATCAAATTGTTGGCATGATTAATAAAAGCTTGTTTAATGTAACTCCTCCAGATGAGCAAACGCAGATTGAAATAGCTAAGTTACAGCTAGCCCTGCAGGAGGCTCGTGCTAAGGAGGCTGAGTCTCAGGCTCGCATTCAGGAGGCACAGGCACAGGCTGAGTCTCAGGCTCGTATTCAGGAGGCACAAATTGAACTTGCTAGGATTCAGGCAGACCATGAGTATCGCATGAAACAAGGTGGAACTGGATCATCTAGCTCTGATGATTTTGATGTGGCTAAAAATGTTAAACTAGTCCCTCCTTTTAATGAATCTGATTTATCAAAGTATTTTCAGTTGTTTGAGAGGGTAGCTACAGGTTTTAATTGGCTCAAAAAGTATTGGCCAGTACTCCTTCAAACTGTTCTCACCGGTAAAGCTCAAGTAACTTATGCATCTTTGCCTCAGGATCAATCTGATAATTATGATGTAGTTAAGAGCTTGATTCTTAAGGCCTATGAGCTTGTTCCTGAAGCCTATAGAGTAAAATTTAGGACAACTTATAAGCAAGATAAGCAAGCCCATGTTGAGTATGCAAAAGTCAAAGAAGATCTGTTAGAGCAGTGGTTAAATTCTAAGAATGAAAATTCTGATTTTGATAAATTTAAGCAGATGATTTTGCTGGAGGACTTCAAAAGGTGTATTAATAAAGATGTAAACCTATATCTTGATGAGAAAAGAATAGATAATTTGTCTGATGCTGCAGTTTTAGCTGATGAATATGTTCTCACTCACAAGAGATATTCTAAAGAAAAAAGGAAAGCTGAGAGTAAGTACGTTGCCTCTACTCAGAGTACAGGTAACAGGAAAGAGAATAAAGATGATGTTTCTCAGGAAGTAAATACCAGCTTCACCTCTAGATTTCAGAAAAGTAAATGTAGGGGAGCGCAGTGATAGTTCGGCCAGGAGGATGGTTCGGCCACTGGCCTTCCTGAATAATGTAGGGGACCTAGATCATTGAGATTTCACATGAAGTTGCGTGATCTTGCCGACAAATGGCACATGTGTTTTTGTTTTGGTCGGCCGGGAAACAGCAACATCAGGTTAGATTTTATGATTTTTCATGACCCCTATGTACTTTTTCGGTGATCCAACGTAAGCAGTAGCTCCATTAATACTTCAGGGTTGTTATCCATATATAGTGCAAATATCATTTATTGTCTATAGGTGACGTGAGAGTAGATAACACTCGAACAGCTTATGAACTCTGGGTTTTGGGGCGCCATGTGTACATCTTTATACATGGGGGATGATTCGGCCACTTGAAGTGAGGGATGGTTCGGCAGGGTTGCCAGGTGGCCGAACCATCTCTCATAATTATCTAATGATTTATTTTCTTTATTTAACCATTTTTTTCTATCTATCTATCTATCTATCTATATACCTAGGCTGCTTCCCCCAAGGAAAGGGAGGTAGCCGAGACAGGACGACACACTCCCCATTTACTCATCCATTCAAACACATTCATTCGCATCTTAGCCCCAAAGGGGAAAACGGACTGATCCTCACCGCACCACACCGCACAAGGGTCAACTGCGCAATGCAATCAGTGACATCTGCAGCAGGGCCCGACAGCAGAGCTGGTTTACCCCTGCCACATCATAAGAGACTCATCCCCTTACCTTTTTTCTATAAAATTACATATTCTCTCTCTCTCTCTCTCTCTCTCTCTACTTTCCCTCAGAAATTGATGAAGCTTCTGTTTCAAGAAACGCTATAATTGGAGTATTACCTGAACCAGTTTCACAAAGCACTAAGCGAAGGCAAAGGTATTACAACTTTGGATTTTTGTTTCACTGGATTTAAAATGCGTTAAGAGTAAACGGCATTTAAGAGAAGTAGCTTTCATTTGACTCGGATATTTTCTTTCACAAAATTATAGTTTTATTTTATCTGAGATAGGCAAGAGTAGAGCCACTTAATTTCATTATAAGGAGATTGTTTGTTCCTTGTTTCATTAAAAGGAGATTGTTTAGGTAAAAATAAATCCAATAAATCATGTCAGCACAGATGAAAATTTGATTCTTAATTTTCCTACTGTATTTAATTCTTTAATTGAGCCCCAGAGGCAAGTGGCCAAATCATCCCACATGGTGGCCGAACCATCCAACGCCAGTGGCCGAATCATCCACACCAAGAGGGATGGTTCGGCCATTTTGGAGACCTTAAGAGTTTGGATTACTGCCAAGAAATGACGTAAGTTTAAGAACTGACAATAGCACACAAAAGAGCCAAAAGATGTGGCTTCCTCTTGGAATAAGCAGATTTTAAGAATTTCTTAACCTTTATTTATTATGATTTTTTTTCGAAAAAGTGGCCGAATCATCACCGCCCTCCCCTACTTATTGTAGTAAGCTTGGTCATACTATGGAGAACTGTTTCAGGAGACAGCGTGATGTGAACAAAAAGGAGTCTTTAAATATTCAGTCAATTGGTCTAGTGTCCACCCTTGAGAGTTCCCAGAATTCTTTAACCGAGTTAACTGAACCTGCTTTGAAGGGTAAATTAAATTCTCATGATAAAGCTCCTCTTTTGAACAGTAACGTGGGTGACACTGTCAAGAGTTCATGTGCTAATTTCCTGTCTGATGGTTTTGTCAGTCCTCCGGACAGTAATGACAGGAAATCAGTTAAAATATATCGTGATACAGGTGCTTGCCAATCCCTTATGCTGACCAGTGTTCTAGGCTCTAATGTTAATTCCTCTGATGAAACTGTAATCTTACAAGGTGTAGGGAATAATTACTTGTCTGTCCCTCTGTGCAGAGTGAATTTAGGGTCTGGTTTTGTTAATGGTTCCATTATGGTTGGGTTAATTGAGACACTCCCAATGTCAGGTGTAACTTTCTTACTTGGAAATGATATTGGTGGAAGTCAAGTGTGTCCAACTCCTCAGTTGTCTGGTGAACAAGTGACTGCGACCCAGGATTGTGATGTCCCTGATGTGTTCTCTGCATGTGCTGTCACTAGGGCTAAGTCTAAAGTTACTGGTGACTTAGAGGATAATGATGATGATGATGTTATCCTAGCTGACACTTTTCTTGCTAATTTGGACCACTCACCAGATGAGGCAGTACCCCGTAATGTTGATAAACTGTCTCGTCAAGAGTTGGTTGAGTTGCAGGTTGCTGACCCTGAGTTGAAAGGTCTAGCAAACTCTGCTTGCCGTGAGGAAGAGTCAGCTGGTGCTTCTACTTGCTATTATATAAAGTCAGGAGTACTTATGAGAAAGTGGAGACCCCCAACAGCATCAGCCGACTGTGAATGGGAGGTTGTACATCAAGTTGTCATCCCTCATGTTTGTAGGCAGGATAATGGGAGGTTGTACATCAAGTTGTCATCCCTCATGTTTGTAGGGAGGATATCATTAGAGTGGCTCATGATTCCAGTTTGGCAGGACACCTTGGAGTGAGGAAGACTGTGGTACGCATTTTGAAACACTTCTACTGGCCAGGTATCTTCAGAGATGTTTCCTGGTATCGTAAGTCTTGTCACACCTGTCAAGTGGTGGGGAAGTGTAATCAGACCAAAAAGGTTGCACCTCTAGTTCCCATTCCTCCTTTTGATGTGCCATTCACCCGTGTGTTGGTGGATATTGTGGGCCCTCTTCCTAAGACTTCTTCAGGATTTTCTTATGTGTTGACCCTGATTGATATGGCTACTCGTTATCCTGAAGCCATTCCAATTAGAAATATCTCTGCAAAGAACATGGTTAAGGAAATGCTAGGGTTCTTCACCAAGTTTGGTCTGCCCAAGGAGGTACAGTCAGACCAGGGAAGTAATTTCATGTAAAATGTTTTCAAGCAGTCTCTGAAAGAGTTGGGCATCACCCAGATCACATCTTCAGCTTACCATCCCCAGACCCAAGGAGCGTTGGAGAGATATCATCAATCACTCAAATCGATGCTCAAGAAATACTGTTTGGAACATCAGAAAGACTGGGATAAAGGTCTTCCATTCGTTGTATTTGCCGCAAGAGAATCTCCAAATGAATCACTGGGCTTCTCACCCTTTGAACTACTGTTTGGCCATGAAGTAAGAGGATCCCTTAAGCTACTCAAGGAATGCTGGCTGTCGGAGGAAGATGACGTCAACCTGCTGAAGTATGTGATGAAGTTCAGAGAACGGCTGTCCACTGCTTTACAGCTGGCGAGAGAGAATTTAGGAGCTGCTCAGAAGATGAAGACTTGGTATGATAAGAAGTCCTGGTTACGCCACTTTCAGCCAGGAGATCAGGTTTTGATTCTGCTACCGGTGCATGGGCAACTTCTTCAAGCCAAGTTTAGTGGTCCTTATTTTATGGAGAAGAAACTCAGTGATGTCAACTATGTCATCACCACACCAGATCGTAGAAAGAACAAGCAACTTTGTCACATCAACATGCTAAAGTTATATCACAGGCGGGACGAAAATAACCCAGTCTGCACTGTAGCTGTTCCACCCGAGTCTGCAAGTGAAGTTCTCCCATGCAGCATGAGCCTCAGTGATAGTTTGGGGAAGAATCCTGATGTCATGAATGATCTCCAGACTAAGCTTTCTCATCTAGCTCCCGAGGAAAGGCAGGAGTTTTCGGCATTACTGCAGGAGTACCTGCAAGTGTTCCGTGCCACTCCAGGAAGAACCAGTTTTGTTGCATGATGTTGATGTTGGAGTTGCAAAGCCAATTAAACTGCCTCCTTACCGTGTGAACCCAGTGAAAGTTCCTCTCATCCAGAAGGAGCTTGGCTACCTGTTGGACCACAAGATGACTGAGCCCTGTCAGAGTGAGTGGAGTTCTCCTGTCACTCTAGTCCCTAAGCCAGGTGGGTCACAGCGGCTTTGCATCGACTACAGACGTGTTAACCCCTACACCGCGGGCTTGTTTACCAATAACTTGCGTGTGCCGCGGGGTTATTTGGGCTCCGACAGACTCTCAAAAAATATTTGCCAAAAATCAGTTATTAGTCCTAGAATAATAAAATTATATATGCTTATGGCACATACCTTCAGCTTTCTCCTGGAATGATTGTTGAGCCTTCGTCGGTTACCGTAGGACTTGTGGAGACCTCTGAAGTAGGGTAACGAAGTCTCCACTTTACACTTCCCGACAACCCGTACTATGATTACCACAGCCAGATACAAACACTATAAACAGTATTCTACAATTTTCAAGTAGTTTGGGATCCATACTAAAAAAAAAAAACACTGTGAAAGCAATGGAAATTACGAGCGAGTCTGATCGTCGCACTGGCACTAGTTCGCTCTTGGTAGTCTGTCATTTATTATTCATAAAACCCCTCACACTTTATATTACTGTTACTATATAACACTTATATATATCTATAGTCTTTATCCATAAGTTTCCTTCAGTAGTATTAGTTTATTGTCACTGTAGGGATTCAATTTCTTTCAGTAAAATACGTAGCATTCACTTTCTCGTCCTGTATACTGGCATTGAGAGTGAATGTCACTTTCATCTTCACTCTCATAACTCATAGCATTCAGACATGCTAGAGTGAAACTTTCACTTTCATTACTCCTAGGGTATATACTCGTATTCTTATAATACTACTCATTTACATTTCTATTTACGTTCTCTATTTTATTTACGTTATTTACATTTCTATTTTATTTACACTGTGTTGTGCACTGTCACTTGAAATAACTTATAAAACTATTTTCCATTGTTCACGTATATTTACATTCATTACTTTCACTTGCTGTTTACACATTATTTACAATTCCACTTGCACTGTTTTACTCAATAGAAAGATCGTAGTCACTCTTTTATCAATTGTCAGCCCTTTACCTCTTTCCACACGAGGTTTAGTAGGGGGTAAAGGTCACAGGGCCATTTGCATGGGGGTGAAAAAAGGCCTTGAAGTCAGCAAGAAGAAACATACGTACTCTCGCTTCGGAAGTTGAGAGAGAACTGAGTGATAACGGAGGACCACCAGCGTAGAGGCCTGCTAGGGGTTATTCAGAGTTACCAATATTACTTCTTGAAACAGCTAAGTCTAGCACTGATATGATTGGCAGGAAATCTAGACAATACATTATAAATTTGGTAGTTCCAGGTGAATGTAAATATCACTTAGGTTGCTCCCTTCCCTCCTTACATGTATATTTATTACAAAAATAGATTAGAGGCCTACTTAGGAGATATATATATTCAGAGCTACCAATGTTATATCTTGAAACAGCTTTGTCTAGCACTGATATGATTGGCAGGAAATCTAGACAATACATTATAAATTAGGTAGTTCCATGTGAATGTAAATATCACTTAGGGTTCTCCCTTCCCTCCTTACATGTATATTTATTACGAAAATAGATTATAGGGCATATTTCAAGGGGAAAAAAACAGCGAAAATTAGCGAACGAGTGCACGTGAGGTGTTGTCAGGTGATAATTAGCCAATTCCAGGTGTATGGCACTCTCACTTACCTTATTTCTTTCTTGTATATATTATTTGGTATAAGAATAGGACATAGGGCTTATTTCAATGGATGAAATCAGTGAAAAATTCCAGGGAAGATTTACTTAGCGTAGCACGGCCGGGCAGGCGAGAGGATAGGGTAATGGAGGGGGGGTAGGGAGGGGAGTCAAGAACGGGGAGAAATGGCTAAATTGTCAACAATGGATGGGAGTACAGATGAGATTAGGAGTGCTGACTAGTGTTGGACATTGGCAGTACCGATAGATGATACAAGCCCCCACTTGGAAGCCCGGGTGAATTCAAAATAACACAGAATCACAAAAGCGACGCCCCACGGTATGATCCCTTGCTCCCAAGCGTCACGAAAGTGACGCCCAGCGGTTAAGGGGTTAATCAGATAACCAAAACAGACACTTACCCTCTCCCTTGCATGGAATATTGCATAGACAAGATCGGAAAGGCTAGGTACATAAGTAAGTTTGATTTGTTAAAGGGATACTGGCAAGTACCTATGACTGAACGTGCTAGGGAGATCTCATGTTTTGTAACACTAGGAAAGACTTTTGCATGTTCTGTAATGCCATATGGTATGAAGAATGCACCAGCCACTTTTCAGAAGCTCATGAATGTTGTAACAGAGGGTTTGGCAGGCTGTGTTGTTTATATTAATGATGTATTAATCTTCAGTGACAACTGGAAAGATCACCTATGCCATGTCAGTAAATTTCTTGAGGGTTTGGTTCAGGCTAATATTGTAGCTAATTTATCAAAGTGTGAGTTTGGTCAAGCTAAAGTTCAGTACCTTGGGTACGTAATTGGTGATGGACACGTTGCACCACCAGGAGCTAAGGTTCAGGTTATAAGTGATCTTCCCAGACCTAAAAGTAGGAAAGAGCTACAAAGATTTTTGGGAATGGTAGGTTATTACAGGAAATTTATTCTTAACTTTTCAACTCTTGTATCGCCACTTACAGACCTACTGAAAAAGGGAGTTAAATTTGTCTGGACCGATAACTGTGAATCCTCTTTCGCCAAACTTAAAGCTATCCTATTAAGTCAGCCAGTGCTCGCTACTCCAAATTTTTCTAAGCCTTTTAAGATGACTGTTGACGCAAGTGATACAGGAGCTGGGGCTGTTTTGCTGCAAGAGGATGATCAGGGTATTGAACACCCTGTATCTTACTACAGTAAGAAGTTCACTCCACCTCAAAAGAACTACTCCACTATTGAGAAAGAGCTTTTGGCCTTGATTTTGGGTTTACAGCATTTTTCATTTTATTTGTGTTCTGGTTTTGACCCCATAGTCATTTATACCGATCGTAACCCACTGAAATTCCTTAGTAAGTTTAAAGACAAAAATCAGAGATTGACAAGATGGAGTCTACTTCTTCAGGAGTATTCATTAGACATACAACATGTCAAGGGGAAAGAAAATGTTATTGAAGATTGCTTATCTAGACTTTAGACAGATTGTTTTAGAGTAATAAGAAATTTCCTTTGTAAATTTCTTTTTCTTTGTGGGGAGGTGTTACATAGCCTATGATTTCATCATCCTTTGTATAATTCTAACGTACAGTATGCTGCATGTTTGATCACGATTCGCCTCGTGGCTTCCATAGTGACCAGGCTTGCGTGTTCTACCTCACTCCTCCCTTCTCCCTCTTATAGTAGAGTAAGTCGTTCTTTCTGTTGTTCAGAGCAGGAGTGTCAACTCTTCGTCCTCTGTGCCCTCATTTGCGCGTCCTTCTTCCAAGTTGAATCAAGCTCTGCTGGCCCCCTATATAATGAGCTCAGTCTCTGCATTATTGCCACTTAGATCTACTCCTCATTTTGTTCACATCTCTGTCCTCCCCTGTATAGTGTATTATTATTTTTGTGAGTGCTCAGGAAGTCTCCAACCATGTAGCTGCTGTATAATTTGAGTATAAGTGTTGTTACCATTTTTCTTGTGCTGTACGGCCTGGGGTGTTGATTCGTGGGCCTAGTGAGGTTTTTGTGATTCATGTGGAGTTTTTCATGTCAGCCATTATTAATAATATTTTGTATCTGTAATAATATATCTTGCATTAACTGAGCATTATCCGGTTTTCTCATTTTGTCAGGGCTGACTTAGATAAATTTACTCTTGCTAATTTCGTGTTAATAGAGGCTATTGCAGTTAACCATATATTTAACCTCTTTTTGCCATTACATTATCCTTATGAGTCCTGAATGTTTAGTTGTTAGTTTCAGCATTAAACTTTAACTTGTAATTTTACCTAACGCTTTTGTTTTGAACCTGGAACTTTGCGGGACAGTAGTGATTTTAGTATTCTCACTTGAAGTGTTCATTATCTCTCTCTGTTTCGTAACAATATATATATATATATATATATATATATATATATATATATATATATATATATATATATATATATATATATATATCCCATTGGATTCCAGAGTTCCTGGGCGAGGCACTGCACTGGGAGGGTACTAAGCATACCGCCCTGCGCCTATCGGCTCATGGTCGCGAAGCTCATTGGTCCCTACCTGAGTATTCTCTACTTTATCAAGATTTGAAATTTCCCAGGTCTGTCCAATACTATGGACATTGGGCTCCATCGGGATATATATATAGATAGATAGATAGACTGATATCTATCTATCTATCTATATACCTAGGCTGCTTCCCCCAAGGAAAGGGAGGTAGCCGAGACAGGACGACACACTCTCCATTTACCCATCCATTCAAACACATTCATTCGCATCTTAGCCCCAAAGGGGAGAACGGACAGATCCTCACCGCACCACACTGCACAAGGGTCAACTGCGCAATGCAATCAGTGACATCCGCAGCAGGGCCCGACAGCAGAACTGGTTTATCCCTGCCACATCATAACAGACCCATCCCCTTACCCGCACCTGACCTGACTAGCTGATCCGACCAAATGCGGGAGAATATCCCCTCAGGGCTGCGTCATCACTTATTCATTCACAATTTTTCTCCATTTATTTCTGTCACGCACAGCCACTCTTCCTTGCTCAACAGACATCCCTCTCGCATCCAACGCTCTCTTCACACTGTCCATCCATCCTATTCGTGGTCTTCCTCTCAGCCTTACACCTCTCACATCAGATCTAGTTATCTTTTTCACCAATCGCTCATTATCGATTCTCTCCATATGCCCAAACCATCGCAACACCCTCTGCTAAACTCTACCACCCATTTCCTGAACAACTCCAGTTCTCCTTCGCACTTCATCATTTCGCATCCAATCCATACGCGTCACTCCACACATACTCCTCAGACACCTCATCTCCATTACATTCAAACTTTTCCTCTCTGCTACACCCATATTCCATGTTTCAGCCCCATATAATGCAGTCGGTACCACAACACCCTCATACAGCCTTCTCTTTACATCCATTCTAAGCGAACGACATTTAAACATTTTTTTCATTCCTCCCAGCACCTTTCCTACTTCATTTATTCTAAACTTCACTTCTGCATCTATTCTTCCATCCACAGCAACATGTGACCCTAGATATTTAAAACAATCTACCTCCTCAAGCAACTCACCATTCAAAACTATATTCATCCCCCTACCATCTATCAACCTCGTACACTTCATCACTTTACTCTTATTCTCATTTACTTTCAATTTCCTCCTTTCACACACCCTTCCAAACTCCTCTACCAACTGTCTCAATCTCTCCTCTGAATCAGTCACCAGTGCAGTATCATCTGCAAACAGCAGCTGCTTCAGATTCCACTCTCCACCATAAACATTTACCAGACTCAGACCACCTAAAACTCTTGCATTCACCTCCCTTACAACACCATCCATGTAAATATTAAACAACCAAGGCGACATCACACATCCCTGTCGCAGCCCCACTCTCACGGGAAACCAATCACTCACAGCATTTCCCACTCTTACACACGCTCTACTGTTTACATAAAAACTTTTCACCCCTTTTAGTAACCTAGCATCAAGTCCATACAATCTTAAAACAGTCCACAAAGCCTCCCTATCAATTCTATCATACGCTTTCTCTAAATGCCCAAAACACATCCTTGCCTTTCGCTAAATACTTTTCACACACTTGTCTCACAGCAAACACCTGATCAACGCATCTCCTCCCTCTCCTAAAGCCACACTGCTCATCACCAATCACTCCCTCTGTACCCTCTCGAACTCTCATAATTAACCCTCTACCATACACCTTACCTACAACACTCAACAGACTTATACCCCTAAAGCTAGTACATTCATACTTATCACCCTTGCCTTTATACAACGGGACCACACAAGCACTTGCCCAGTCAATCGGCACCATACCTTTCTCAAAGCACACATTCAACAATCTTACTAACCAGTCAACAATAGTCACTCCACCACCCTTCAGGCATTCCACAGCACACCCATCCATACCTGCAGCTTTCCCTGTTTTCATCTCCTTTACTGCCTTCTCCACTTCCTCTTTCGTGATCAAAGAATCATTCAACTCTCCCAACACATTTATTCCTTGCACCCTTCCATCCGCCACAATCTCAGCCACCCTTTCCTCCTCTACATTTAACAATCTTTCAAAATACTCTGCCCATCTCTTCCTTACTGCATCCATCTCAATTAACATCCTTCCATCCTCTGCTTTTACTCGTTCTTCCTTCCCAGACTCTCCCTTTCGCACCCTTAAAAATAAGAGGAGCTGTAGATTTACATCATCGGCAGCCAATCAGAAGCCGCGAAACAAACACACATCTTAGCTGCACAGGACAATCAAACAGGGTATAGTGTCGACATGGCTGGCCTTAGTGACATGCAAGAGGGAAAGGGGATATCGTATACTAAGTAAACAGCTGAGGAAGAGGTGTTACGAAGTCTTTTATGCCACCTAGAACACGGATCTTAATATATTGATTCACCTCTCTCTCTCTCTCTCTCTCTCTCTCCTAGCCACTTCCTTCACCCCATTCCTCCTCGTACCCTTCACCCCCATTTCCCTCTTCACGCTCTCCCATTCCTCATCACTTTTCACTGCCCCTCCCAGCCTCATCTCTCTCTTATCCCATCCCTTTCTCTCCTCACCCTTCCCTTCTCCTCCTCCCCGTGCACTCTCTTATTCATTCCCATCTCCTCTTCCTTGTCCCCAACCCTTCCTCCTAATTCTGGTCCACCCCCCCCTCCCCATCGCCTTACCTCTCCCCCTGTTCATCTCTCCTCACCCTCTTTCCCTCCCCATCACTACCCATGCCTCATCACCTCATACTTTCCATCTCTCACAATATCACTTTTATTTTCCCCTCCCCCCCTTCCTGTCTCTAACTCCTGACTCTCCTCTTCCTTTAGCTATCTTCCTTCCCAGTCTTCCAGTTCTCTTCATCTCCCACTCCCCCTCCCAACCAAATCTCCCCCTTCCCTGCCCCCACTCGTATTGCTCCCAATCTCCTCTTTCCTCTCCAGCCTCTTACCGTCACCCCTTCTCTTCTTCCTTCAACCTCCCCACCTACCCCTTAACGTATTCCATTGTAACGTTTTCTTACGTTTTTCTCCACCTATCCTATCCCCCCTCCCCTCCTTCCCTTCTCCTCTCCCTCCCTCTAACACTCCTCCCATGCCCCTCCTCCGTCGTCCTGCCCCTCCCTCGCTCATTCCTTCCTACACACCCTCCACCCCATAAACTTCCCATTAGCCATCGCCATCCACTACCACCACTTTCCCTTTCCCCTTACCCCATCCCTCCTTCTTTAGCCTCCCGCTCTCCTCCTCCCCCCCCCTTCCTTCAAAACGCCCTTTCCCTCACACGTGTAAGTACAATCACTGGTACCCACCAGTACACATGTATAAGAACAACCACTGGTACCCACCACTACACACGTGCAAGTATAACCACTGGTACCCACCAGTACACACGTATAAGAACAACCACTGGTACCCACCACTACACACGTGCAAGTATAACCACTGGTACCCACCAGTACACACGTGTAAGTAGACACGCCGGTTCCTCCTTCCTCCCTCACTGTTATAGCCAATTTTGACACACACATTAATTACAAGCTTTTCTAATCTAACTTGTCGCACCAAACCCATAAAAGTAGACGTTATGTGTAAGATTAAATTAGCCCACTAAAGCCTTGGGGAAAAAAGAAGGGGTGGGATGGGGGTGGAAGGAACAGAGAGAGAGAGAAGTGTGAGAGGGAGGTGGAGGGACAAATGTGATGGGGGAAGGTGGTGGGAATAACATGAAGATGAGAGGTGTCAAAGAGAAAGATGAGAGGGAGAGAGGTATACGGCAGGGACCCGGGGAAAAGAGATGTGTGAAGGAGGAGGGTGCAGGGCCAGGGATGTGAGGTGGTAATGGTGGGGTAGAGAGGTATGAGGGAGTAGATGTGTGAGGGAAACAGATAGGGTGAGGTGTGGGGGAGAGAAATGCTGAGGTGAAAGCGGTGTGAGGCAGAAAGATGGGCAGGAGCAAGAGTGTTAGAGAGGAAGATGGAACGAGAGAAATGTTTTGTTTGTGTGTGTGTGTGTGTGTGTGTGTGTGTGTGTGTGTGTGTGTTGGAGAGAGAGAGAGAGAGAGACAGGGGGGGGGGACGAGGGAGAGAGATGTGAGGGCAGAAGATAGTGAAGGTAGGAGATAATGAGGGAGGGAGATAGAGGGATATGGAATGAGGTGCGAGGGAGAAAGCTAAGAGAGAAAGTGATGGGGAGTTGAGAGGAATGAGAGAGGAGAAAAGACGGAGATAGAATGTTTGAATGGAGAGAGGTATAAGAAGGAGAGAAGAAAGTGAGGTGAAAGGGAAGGAGACAAGGTAAAAGAGAGATATGAAGGAAAAAAAGAGGCTAGGAGATGTTGAAGAGTGAAGAGAAGGGGAAGGGAGGATGTGGAGGAAAAAGAGACAAGAATGAGAAAAGGTGAAGGGAAAAGGGAGGGGGGATTGAAGCTGCGGGAGGGAGGTGAGGGTGGAGAGTTTAGGATATGAAAGCTGGTGGTAGAAATATGAGGAGAGGAGGAGGTGGTATATGGAATGTTTGAAGTGAGAGAAACGGATGAAACTGGGAATCGAGGTGGTGGGAGAGGGTGGGGAAGGCTAGTATTATAAACCCCTTTGTTGCGACGGTGTTTTTATTTCTGTAACAGCCACATAACTTTATTCAGCTTAAGAGATTTGAAACTGCCGGGGTTAGATATAGCCTTCATGAACCTTTAATAACTTTTGGACTCTTAAAAGCTAAATAACATCGTCTATTGTCAGCAATACTAATTTACACGTCACCATCGCCAAGACAACTTTTTCAATTTTAACTCTTCTTATATAAAAAATATGTTTTTCTCCATATTCTCCAGGGTTCCCGCTTACCCTTCAAAGCTTACCCCTTAAAGTGGGTTCTTTCTCCTTAACTTTACCCTTTTAGAACTAAGCCTCTCAGGCCAGGAAAGTCTCTCAGACCCATAAATATGGCTTATTTTATCCTGAGCAAAGTTATAGGACGTGGGGATCTGTTGTCTGTGCTGTGTGCCTGTAGTCTGTGTAGATGTGTATGTGTGTGTGTGTGTGTGTGTGTGTGTGTGTGTGTGTGTGTGTGTGTGTGTGTGTGTGTGTGTGTGTGTGTGTGTGTGTGTGTGTGTGTGTGTGTGTGTGTGTGTGTGTGTGTGTGTGTGTGTGTGTGTGTGTGTGTGATCCCTTTCATACCAGTTTCGAATCAGTCGTATCATTTTCCTTTTATCGTCAAAGGATTAGTCGGAGGTCGTTTTTACCCTGCAGGTTCCGACACGGATGTTTTCACCGAGTTTGCCGAATTTGTGCAAGTGGCGGCCAGATCAGAGCCAAGTGCATCTCAGAATATCTATAATGACTCTGTGTGGGGCTGGTGGTTAAACTTTGGCGACTTGTATGAGAGGTGTAGTTTACTGCCG